>NW_012113141.1:15919785-15949488 GCF_000951035.1 Colobus angolensis palliatus | reverse complement strand
TGAGAAGCCTTCCTGTAAATAATAAGATGTTTACCAGCACCCATGGCCTCTACCCTTTACATGCTAATATTACCCCCACCTCCCAGTTGTGACAACCAAAATGTCTCTAGACATTGACAGTGGGGGGATAAAATCATCTTTGGTTGAAAATTACAGGCCAAAGGCTCTGCTTCCACAGTGGCACACTCATGGCTGCTGGCCAAAGGCCTAAGCTCCTCACTGGCTATTGCCAAGGAGTCCTCAGTTCCTTGTCATGTAAGCTTCTCCATAGGACAGCTTGAGTGCCATTATGACATGGCAGCTGGCTTTCCCAAGACACAATAACCCAAGAGAGAGCAAAGAACAGCTGTGGTGTCCTTTATGACCTAGCCTTGGAAGTCTCATTCCTTCACTTCATCAATATTTTTTAGAAGTCCCCATTATTTCTCTTTTATTGGACATTTCTTCTCTCCTTATTAGGAAATATGGAGCTCTCTTTATAATCTGGAGATCTCTGAAGTTCTTTTGACACAGACATCACATTCTAAGCTCAGCTTCTTATTCTAGACCTCCCCAGCCTAAAGTGGTCTTCCTGTTCTCAGTTCCCACTACCTCATCTTACACTTAGTTCATGTCATCTTCTTCTAACCAATGTAAACTAAACAAGAAAATGAAATTAGTGCACTACAAATGGTTGGCCTAATTTTCTTACTGTTTTTCCTCTTTATCTCAATGGCCTCCTGTTGCTTTCTGCCTTTCTCAACCAGCAGCCCAATTATATGCTTCCATCACTTATAGATTTTTGTATGCAAACTTGAGCTAAAGCTTCTCTGTTTAAATGTGTTAAGTGTCTGAAAGCAGTTTTTCCCAATGTGTGGGCTTGAAATACATCAAAATCACTTGATGAAATGTAAAAATCTAGGCTCCGTGTGGACAGACCAACTCTGTCAGATCTCTGTAGGTGGAGCCCCGGCATCTGCTTCTTTTATAAAAGCTAAATGACTACTGAATCTTTCTGTTTTTCCTTTTTTTAAATGTCTGTAAAAATAGCAAATAAACAATTACGTGATGGTGTGGAAGTTCTTTTGAATTACCAAGAAAAAATATGTACCTCAAACTTTTTCTGTGTCTGGAAAATGACTTAACCAGTTAACCACTGTTACTTAAACTGATATGGATGCACGGCCCAGCATTCCCTGACCTGCGAACAGTAGTAACCTCCTGAAATTTTAGTTCTAGTGTCTATGGTAATCAACGGCAAAAATCATTCACCAAAATTTGCCCAGCGCCCTTGTGACTCTATTTTTATTAGCTGTTGAGACATAAATGTGTCCCTCATGCTGATATAGTAGAGGTCAAACAACATGAGGTGTTTGTTGAATTTGTTTCCTTCTTAATGAGATGCTATAAATTAGGCGGCAGCATGTTAAGTACCAAAACATTTTTAGAGAATTAATAGCTTGTTGGGAGGAGCTGTAAGCTGTAAGCATAGCCCAGGGCCAGTATCCTGCTTAATGAATAGCAGCCTCGGCAAACACTTCGGGTTGTTGTAACAATTACAAAATGTTAACATTAAGGGTTGGAAATATACTACATGGCCTGTAAAGGAAGACACACACATACATATACATATCATGACAATGAAGAAGCCTAATATTTTGGGAACTAGGTCACATTACTTTTGTTTGTTTGTTGTTTAGGTTTTCATTGGACTCCAAGTAATCTCACCGTATCACCTGGCCCCATGCTTGTCTGGCTTGATTGACTGAACAGGGTCAATTTCCTGAGAATTCTTGGATTTTTCTGAGTCTTTGAGAAGCTTACTGGGTTGTAATCTGGTACAAAGATAGTCTTTCACTGCCAATGTCCACAATTACAACAATAAGGTCACTAGTGGGTTATTTAAAGAAAGAACTTCCATTGAGAGCTACAAAAAATTCTGAGCAATAACCAGTCCACCCAAATCCCTCCACTAAGAGATTTAACTTTAGCATGGCTTGCAGCAGTTTAAGGCTGTGTCTCAAAGATGATCTTACCCTCATTAAAATGCCTGCACCAGCCAGGTGTGGTGGCTCATGCCTGTAATTCAAATAAAAAAATTAGCTGGGCATGGTAGTGTGTGCCTGTAGTCCCAGTTACTAGGGAGGCTGAGGCAGGAGAATTGCTTGAACCTGGGAGGCAGAGGTTGCAGTGAGCAGAGATAGCACCACTGCACTCCAGCCTGGGCCCTATTATAGAGCAAGATTCTATCTCAGGAAAAAAAAAAAAAAAAAAAAAAAAAAGCCTGCACCAGAAAGCACAATACTGCCAGGGGAATTTACTGTTTGTTCCAGCCAAAAGCTTGTGATAGGCTTATAGGCCCCTAAAGCTCCTCTTAGAGCAGATGCCTTAGAAAGTTTGCAATTATAAATCCTTTCTCTGCTTGTGTATATGTAAATATTCTGCCACCTCAAACTGTCTTCTCAGGGACTGTGAAGGGAGGCAGGAGGTAGAGAGATGTCTCTTTGAAATGCAAAGTTTAAAAAGTTATCTCTATCTCTCTCTGTCAGTCCCTGTGGGAAGACAAAGGCCTAAATTTGGTGGGCACCTTGTTCCAACTTACTACCTTCTGACACAAATATAGGAGAAGTATTTTCCCCCTCTGGATAAGCGCCAATTAGCAAACCCCAATGGTCCAATCACATGGTCTGATCCCTGCTCCCCCACTATGCTTAACACCCATCAGTGCCTTTCCTTGAGCATACCCCAGCATCTAAGAATGCGTCTGTCTCTTGCACTGGCAAAGCTGAGCTCAGTTTACAATAGACTTTCTTCTCTATTGCAATAGTTATTATATGAATAAAATCTGTCTTAACCAACTGCTGGATGTCTTTAACCAACATCCAGCTTTGTCTTTGACATCATAATTTACTGTAATGGGAAGTTAAATCACATTTGTCATATACTTGAAAAACTGGGGGATATGCTATGATGTACTTGCAGAAAGAACATGAATGCAAACCACATGTGACAAGTGACCATACTGTACTTTACATGAGTCCTAAATTCCTAGAAGTTGGAACACAGTGAAGGTTGAGAAGTCCCCCCATCCTTCTGCATTCAAAGAATTAAGAAATGGCTGAGTGCAAATGATCACTCTGCTCTCACATATTTCAAGATAAATTCCATCTCCATCTTACCTCATTACTCCCATAAACTTATGGATTACTCCCTCATCTGCCTGCCTCTGTAAAACCCCAGCCCCACTACTTTTGTTTATGATGTTTCTCAAAGGGCATAATAAGAGTCAGCTGTAGGGCCAAGAGGTTAGGAGGTAGCAAGGAGCACGCATTCAGATCCGCAATAATATATACTTGTTCCTTCTCATTCTTTGTCATGGAAAATTGTTATTTCCTCAATTCTATGTAAAGTGTCATATAAACATGGTTTCAATATTCTCCCTGCCTTTTTCCAACCAAACTGCTGATGTTAATCCCTGACTCAATAGAAATTGTATAGCTGCTACTGAAATATGTTTAAACTATATTTAAGCTGCAAGATGACAGCTTTTATCTTCAGACACTATAGCTGAGAGAAGAGAAGTTGCTCAATAAGATAGGAAAAAAAACATGTAAGAAAGGGATTTGGAGAAATGGAAGAGGTCTGAAGGTGGGTCTCAATAGAATATTCTTGTTTGTTTTTTCCCCAACTATAACCATGAAGAGCTGCAAATCTCTCACTGCAGGCTTAGTGGAAGACACAAGGAGAAGACATGAAAAGCAGTAGTATTCAGGAAGAGTTTATATTCTTTTATCCTAAAGGTCTTATTTTGCCATGGATTTGGGCAGTTGCATTCAGGAACAGAAATAGTACAAGCAATAGGAATTCATTTGTTCAACTGATAATGGTTGAGGCAGAGAGTCTGCACATTGAAGAATGACTTTGGAGTAATTATGAATGCAAGAAGGAACTGGAACACTGAAAGCAGCCTGGGCTGTGGACACAAGGAACTGTTGAGAGGACTATATGGGTGGGGCAATTCTAAAGTAAATAACATTCTGATTAGGCCAACACAGTGACTATCACAAGGTATTCCAAGAATTAGAAATTCACTGATGCACTTGATCTGGTATTTTGATCTCATGCACAAATCAAATGATCTCACACCTTGCAGAAAGTGCTGGAGGAGAAAAATATTCTCTGGCTATGACAGACCGTGGATGCTTTTCAAGTCTTGTGTAAATGTTGGTGAAACAGCATCAGTGAGATATTTTCAAGGTTACCTCGTACCATATAATACTAGCTTAACAGTTTTGTATCATGATATTTCTGACTCATTAAGATGTTTAGAAGAAAAAAGAAAACAATATGAAAACAGCAGCAAAATGGAAAAGGCAGGCAACCTTTGTCATAGCATCAATGGGTTTTCTCAAAACTATAAAGCAAATTATTGATTATTTTGTATTGATAGAAAAACACGCAGGCATTACTTCATCATCTAGTAAAGGTCACCTAAGAAAAAAGAAAGAAAGAAAGGCAAATTAGGTATGGATACGCCCACTTAAACTTGAATAGTTGATCCCATGACTTCATCCAGTTTGAGCCATGGAGGGGAAAAATGTGTTTCAGTGGAAACGTGGCCAATGTCTTAGCATACTTTTCTGTGATATCTGATGATTCTGATTCTAGGGGAGTTATTTTACAACTCTGTAAATTGCCAATAACTAAAAGCAATGCAAAATCATCCCTGCCCATAGACACACACATTCTGTCCTGTCTGGTAGGGTTTTAATTGATTTTACTCTCCTACTGAAGAAAAAACAAATTTTGCCTCTATTTGCACATGCATTTCAATATTGCTAATTATGAAGCATCCGTTCCTTGGATTCTTCTTTGAACTGGTTGTAATGTCTCACTAGTTTCCTCATTAGTAAGTTAAATAAAATCTTTAACAGTTTGAAAGTTATGATTTTAGTTATTTTTGGAAGTTATGTCTAACAGCTCAAAACCTCATTTAACAGTTAAAAAAAAAAAGAAGAGAAAAGGCATCAGCCCTCGAGAATAAAAGAAAATAAGCATAGATCTCACCAGTGGTTTGGAAACTAGAAAGTTTCTTTCCAGTCATAACTCATTTAGGGAGCAAACACTTTAGAAACTTATCATCACCTATGCAGATAGAGAGGAAAGCCAACAGGAAGCAACCCATTCCTGCATGTGACTGCTGGAAAGGGTCAGGGATGGACAGAATCAGGTACGTCTGAAGGTGGGGTGAGCTGAAAACACAGGTGTCTTGAAGTTTATATAAGGAGCATTAGGTTCCTATATCCCCACCCGCAAGAAAAGCTCTTCTGTTAGCTTCTAGAAAGCTGGCAGACAAGGCAGAAGATTGGAAAATTTATTGCTGTAGAAACTGACCAGCCAAAGCAAAAGGACTTATTACTGCTGATGTAATTCAATTAACCCCTATATCCAGGGTTTCCAATCTGCTTTTTTTTACTGCTTTTAAATAAAAATGGTTAGTCGAGGATCGAACATTTGGGAAATTCTTGTGTGTGCGTGCGTGTATGTGCGTGTGTGTGTGACAGAGACAGAGAAAGAAAGAGAAAAAGAGTGAGAGAAATGCAAAGAAACAGAGGAGCTGAAAAGCAGTGAGACAAATGACGAATAAGTAGAACCCAGGTTTAGCCCAGGGACATGCCAGAGAACTGAAACATACACAGTGTACTTGAATGAAGCAACAAGGTCATTTCACAATAATGGAAAAAGAAGAGACTATTTAATAATCAGTATAAGAAAAACTGATAAATTTTGGAGAAAAATATAATAAAATTGGAATACAAAAATTCTAAATCAAGTTTCTTTCAAGGCCTCACAGTTTGTAGGTTTTAGACCCTCTGATCCATTTAATGAGCAATGATATATTATTATTATTATTTTTTTTTTTTTTTTTTTTGAGACGGAGTCTTGCTCTGTCGCCCGGGCTGGAGTGCAGTGGCTGGATCTCAGCTCACTGCAAGTTCCATCTCCCGGGTTCACGCCATTCTCCTGCCTCAGCCTCCCGAGTAGCTGGGACTACAGGCGCCCGCCACCTCGCCCAGCTAGTTTTTTTTTTTTTGGTATTTTTTAGTAGAGACGGGGTTTCACCGTGTTAGCCAGGATGGTCTCGATCTCCTGACCTCGTGATCCGCCCGTCTCGGCCTCCCAAAGTGCTGGGATTACAGGCTTGAGCCACCGCGCCCGGCTGCAATGGTATATTATTAATCATGCTTTGGGAAACCTTGGCAATCATGTGGTATTAGTCAGTTTTCACACTGCTGATAAATACATACCTGAGCCTGGGCAATTTACAAAAGAAAGAAGTTTAATGGACTTACATTTCCATATGGCTGGGGAGGCCTCACAATCACGGTAGAAGGCAGGGAGGGGCAAGTCGCATCTTAAATGGATGGCAGCAGGCAAAGAGAGAGAGAGCTTGTGCAGGGAAACTCTCCTTTTCAAAACCATCAGATCTCACTAGACTTATTCACTATCACAACAACAGCACAGGAAAGAACCCCCTCGCCACACCATGATTCCATTATCTTTCACTGGGTCCTTCTGGCAACATGTGGGGATTATGGGAGCTACAAGATGAGATTTGGGTGGGGACACAGAGCCAAGCCATATCACATGTCTTCAAAGAAAACTTTGTTATAAGAAAGAAGAGTCATTATATTTTAAAGTATTTTATTATTAAATTTAAAAAATATGTAAAGGTAGACAGAAGAGTATAATGAATCCCACCATCCATTTCAGTGATGGTTATCTTGTGGTTACCTTGTGCCCTAAAATTATTTTAAAGGAAATTCGTATCACTGTATCCATACACATTTTTAAGGATCTATTTCTATAAGACAAATATCCTTTTAAATATATATATGTGTGTATGTATAATACACATAGACACATAAATACACTATTATTTCACCTAAAGGGGAACAATGTTTTTTAAATAATCAAATATTCAGTGTTCACATTAAATGTTTCATAAATGTTGACATCTTTCAGCAGTTTTTTGCTTAAATTAAAATATAAATAAAGTTCACATTTTGCAATTGTTTGATATTTTTATTTAAGTTTCTTTTACCCTGTAGGTTTCCTTCTTGTTATCTCTTTCTCTTCAGTATGTATGTAGATTGGAAGAACCAGGGATATTTTTCTCCTTGTAGAGTTCCCCACAATCTTATTTTTGCTAGTTTCAACCATGATATCATCTCATATATTTCTCCATCATCTGATTTTCTATAAATTAGTAGTTGGATCTAGAAGTTTGACCAGAACTAGGTTCATATTTTTTTAAACAACACTAGTTCATGAGTGGTGTGCATTATTTCACCAGGAAGTATATGTTTGGTTCTTCTCAGTTTTATTGACGTTAACAGCTGTTAATAATCAATGTCTCGGTCTATTCATTAATTTGGAGTTGGAAAATTGTGATATACTAATTTTATCAGTTCTTTCTCACTTACCAGCTGTAATATACTTCCATTAAAAAAAAAAAAACAAACAAACAAAAAAAACAAAACAAAAAAACTTCCATCTACTATTTGGCTACTTGTCGATGGAGGAGATAAAATGTGGCATATGTATATAATAGAATACCATGAAGCCATGCAAATGGAGAAGATCATGTCTTTTGCAGCAACATGGGTGGAACTGTAGGCCATTATCTTAAGTGAAACAGCTCAGACACAGAAAGTACCGCATGTTCTCACTTATAAGTGGGAGCTAGAAAATATGCACACGTGGACATAGATATTTAGTGGAAGGTAAATAACATACTCACATGTGGAATAATAAACAATAGGGACTTGGAAAGGGAGAGGTTGAGGGGATGGATGATAAGAAATTTCTTAATGTAGATTAATTTAAGGAAGATGAATACCCTAAAAGCCTTGACTTTGCCACTACATGATCTATCCATGTAACAAAATTACACTTATACCCCATATATTTATGCAAATAAAGACAATTTAAAATAGGATAAAATCTTCTTCTTTCCTTCTATTTATTAGTTAGTTGTTTTAATCATAAGTTGATTTAAAAGCATCCTGCAGTGGTAAACAGTTATTTTTTTACTTTTGTATTATTTTGAAGCATGGATTTTTAACATATTTGATGTATTTCAACCCATTGATATTATTGCCTGAATTGTCCAACATTTAGCCAGTTGGCTTCTAATGCTGTGAGTGCCTGGGCTCCAGATTGGATCATGAGTACTCTAGATGGGCCCTAGTTTTCTTACTATATGTTATGAAAATGTTTCAAGCTCATCTTATACACCAGACCTAGGATTAGCCATTTGTCTCAGAAACCCTGCTTTTTTGCTTCTTTACTTGCTTGTTTACTTGTTTTTAGTGAAAAAAATAGCATTGCAAGGCCATAAATAGTGTGGGAAGGGTGCTCTGTTTAATATTTTAACTAGAAATGGAATATATAAGACATTATGTACAATAAGACTTACACTTTGTGAAAGAAATACAGACACACACTGACAAAAAATTTCTGAAACATTAACAAAGACTTTATTTGGGTAGTTTAGTTATTAACAATAATTTTATTTTCATATTTATATGTATCTGTATTTTTAAATAAGTATACATTACTTAAAAAATGACAGACTAAAAAGTTTAAAGAGCCCAGGTTTTGTAGTAAGCATTCTATTTTATAACAAACAAAAGTACTGTCACAATTCCTCTTAAATCCTACAAGCTGTCCTCAAAAGAATGTAAGCATGAATTTGTTAATATTTGCAAGGCACTTTAAAAATAATAGGCCTATGAGGCATTATTCCATTTAGTTTATGACATATTAATAATGCATCTTATTTATCTACCATTTGAAGTAGAGTTTAATGAATTAATAAACATAATACCCAATCATGTTTAATGAAGAGTTTTAAAATTACTCATCTAAATGATTGTCATAATTTTTCAACAATAATTATATTTAGCACTTTTATTGCATTTTTTTCTTGAAAGTATTTTGCAAATACCTAGTTAGTTAATACTTAATACATTCATCTTCATGTGAAATGGAGAAGAGGTGTCCTTCCTATATTCCTCTCAATAGTACAGTCTAAACACAAAGATGGGCTTATAAATGTACCCTGTCCAGTCCATGGAGAAAACAGGTACTACCTGATTATGGATTTACATTCAGGATAAGGTAGGACTTAATATTAAGAAATGTTACCAGGCATTCCAAAGTCTGACTTATTCCTTATGAATAAGACCACATGGCCTAACTGGCTATGGCCATGCTTTACTAATCACAAGTGTATCATCAACTAGGTTAAATAACCAGGGCTCCATAGGATTCCATGGTGTATATGTACCACATTTTATTTATCAAATCTACCACTGATCAAACATTTGGGTTGATTTTATGTCTTTGCTATTGTGAATAGTGCTGCAATGAATATACACACGCATGTATCTTTATAATAGAACAATTTACATTCCTTTGGGTATATACCAAGTAATGGTATTGCTGGGTCAAATCGTATTTACTATGCATCCATCAAAAAGAATACGATCATGTCCTCCTCAGGAACATGGATGGAGCTAGAGCCCATTATCCCTAGCAAACTAACACAGGAACAGAAAACTAAATACTGCATGCTGTCACTTATAAGTGGGAGCTAAATGATGAGAACACACGGACACATAAAGGGGAACAACACACACTGGGGCCTATTGGAGGCTGGAGGGTGGAGGGTGGAAGGAGGCAGAGGATCAAGAAAACAATTAATGGGTATAGGCTTAACACCTGGGTGATGAAATAATCTATAAAACAAACCCCATGACACAAGTTTATCTATATAAAAAACCCTCGTATGTACCCCTGAACTTAAATAAAAGTCAGATTACAAAAAACATCAGGGCTCTTTCAGCCATTACCAAGAAATTCTTACAGCCGAGAAAATCTTAAAAGGGGGTTAAATTTGCTTTGATTCCAATATAAACAAGAGCATAGCTTCTCTGGTTTTTAATGGGAATGTTTTCTAAAAAGTCTAACTTCTAGTGGCTTTGAATAATTTCAGTGAAAATTAGAAAAGAAATATCATCTGAACATCTTCCCAGCTAAATATCCCATTGTCTTTATTCAGTGCTTGCAACTGACCAACTGTGGTGATGACCAGCTTCTTGATCACTGGATTTGTTATTTGCATGCGTAAATAGTTGCTACGGTCTGAATGTCTGTGTCTCTCCAAAATTCATATGTGCAGACCTAAATCCCAAAGTGGTGGTACTAAAAGGTGGGGCCTTGGAGGTGATTAGGTCATGAAAGCTCTGCTCTCATAAATGTGATTAGTAGCCTTATAAAAGAGGTTCAAGGGAGCCTGTTTACCCTTTCCACTATGTGTGGACACAGCAAGAAGTTACCATCTATGAAGCACAGAGAGCTCACTAGACACTTGAACTTTCCAACCTCCACAATTGTGAGCAATAAACTTCTATTGTTTATTAATTACCCAGTTTAAGTGATTTTGTTATACAGCAGGAAGATTAAGACAAGGGTATCCTGTGTTTGGTTTAAAGCCTTCATACATAAAGAGACACTGGGTAGTATATTACTCAATTTGATCTTTTCATGTGGAAACAACAGAATTGAAGGGGATGTTTTCAAACAGAAGATTTTGAAAGGCTCACCGAGATAATGGTTATATGATAGAAGATTTTAAAAAAATGTGTGGCCGGGCACAGTGGCTCGTGCCTGTAATCCCAGCACTTTGGAAAGTCGAAGTGGGTGGATCCCGAGGTCAAGAGATAGAGACCATCGTGGCCAACATGGTGAAACCCCATCTCTACTAAAAATACACAAATTAGCTGGGCATGGTGGCACGCGCTTGTAGTCCCAGTTCCTCAGGAGGCTGAGGCAGGAGAATCGCTTGAACCCAGGAGGTGGAGGTTGCAGTGAGCTGACATCGCACCACTGCACTCCAGCCTGGCGACAGAGCAAGACTCCGTCTAAAAAAAAAAAAAAAAAGTGTATTTCAGGAATCCCTTGGAGTGTGATTTTGGATGCTCAGATCTCAGGTGTCTGGCAAGAAGTCATTCACAGCAACAAATGACATCCAGTCCTTGCCATAATTTGGGAACACCAGCGGGACATTAGTCACAATTCATTTCAGCCTCCAGGTCAAACCAGGCAAACATAATGCTGTGTTAATAAATGCCTATAATACTGAGTATTTTAAAGATAACAAAAATACTCCCAAGGACACAGTGCTAATTTATGTTTTATTTTTTATGAGTACTTGCATTTAAAACAAAACCAAACTCCAAAATTTCATCCACCTAATCATATTATACTTAGACTAATTACAAGTCTCCAGTTCAGATATAATTTACATAGAATGATCAAATTCACCTTTGTACATGGCATGGAAATCGGTATGTTCCTCCTATTAACCTACCAGCAGACTCTGTACCAAGAGCATTTCATCCAAGAGTGGCACTTGTATGTGATACACGTGTTTAATTCAGCATCGTATCTTTTTTCCTCTTTTCTTATAGCTTCATTTTACAGTTTTAAAGCTCAGATCTCAGGTGTCTGTCAAGAAGTCACTAACCCTAAACTTATAGGAAAGTTTCCAATATAGTACAAGGAATGTTTTTATCCTGCAGATTTTTAGTGTAAATCGCCAAATTGATTCTCCACTATGCTTAAGTACTCTAGTGTGTATTTCTCACAAACAAGGATATTTTCTGTACATGACTGTGATATAAATATCAAAATTGGGAAATTAACTTTACTACATTGCTATCATCGAATGCTCTGGGAAATTAACTTTACCACAGGGCTATCATCTAATTTTCAGATTCCATTCAAATGTCACCACTTGTTCCAGCAATGCCCTTTGTGACAAAAAAGCTCTGGATCACAAGTAAGCACTGTACTTCTTCAGTTTGAGACATTTCTTCAGTCTTTCCTTGACTTTCATGACTTTGACATTTTTTTTTGAAGACTACAAGACAGTTGTTTTGTGGACAATCTATCAATTCTGGTTTTTCTGATGTTCCCTCATAATTAGACACAGGTTACACATTACAGATGTGATGTCACATTCTTCTGATTATATCCTATGGGACTTGTCCCATGATTAATGATGTTCATACTGATTACTTGATTCAAATGGGGTATGACTGGCCTCTTCAATGTAGATTCACTCTTTCCTATTGTAATTAAATAAGTATTTTGTGAGAAGGTGAGACCATGTAAATATCCTGTTCCTCGACAAATATTTATCTTCTTCATTGATTTATTTATATTGGAACAAATTCTTTTTTCTGTCATTTAATAAGTGATAACCAATTACTAACATTATTTATTATAATGCTCAATTCATCCCAAATTTGGAGAGTAGGAGCCCTTTAAAAAAGCTTCTGTGTCCTTTTACTATATTCTCATCATTTTAAAAAATAAATGTTATTGTATATAACTAAGGCATAATATATGCTGTTATGAGCTACACATATACAGTATAACAGTTACTATCATGAAACAAATCACCTTACATAGTTATCTAGTTTTCCTCTGTGGCAGAAGCAGTTACAATCTAGTCATTTAGCAAAAATCCTGAATACAATACACTCTGATAAACTACACTCCTCATGTTGTACTTTATATCTTTAAATTTGTTCAACCTACATATCTGCTACTTAGTATCTTTTGATCTACATCTCCCCATTTCCTATCCCCAATCCTGCCTCTGGTAACCACTGTTTTATTCTCTCTCTCAAACACACACACATTCTCTCTCTCTCACACACACACAGCCCACAAGGGATTAATTAAAGTTATCATATGACCCAGCAATTCCTCTTCTGGGTATATACTCAAAGAAAATCAAATCACCACCTCATAAAGATATCTCCATGCCCATGTTCACTGTAACATTATTTACAATAGCCAAGATATGGAAATAACCTGCGTGTCCATGGAGGACAAATAGATAAAGAAACTGAATATTATTCAGCCTGTAAATAGTAGGAAATCCTGCCATTTGCTGCAAAATTGATACTCCTGGAGTACATTATGCTAAGTGAAATAAACCAGATACAGAAAAAAAATATTATGTGGTCTCACTTATATGTGAACATCTCATCATTCTTTTTGAGAATTCCTTTGCTTTCTGGTACAAAAAGACATTCCAGGCTTTTCTTGTACTTTTCCTGCAAACTAGTGTTTCTCCAGGGCAAACTGGTTTCTTTTGGAGGAGAATGGTATTTAGATGCCAAGATGTGGAGTGTCATTAATCCCAGGCTCTCTCACCTGTCAGAACTAAGGAATGCGCGCGCACACACACACACACACACACACTGCATGCCTGCACACATATTTACATACACATACACACACACACACACATATGTAGATAGACACATATATTGAAAATCATGAGTTCAGATTAATGGTTACGATTCCAATCTCATACAAAAAGGTTCATCCTAGTTTTCTTTCTCTTATTGGCAATTTTTCTTCCTCTCCAAAGAGACGTATGGCTCCCATTGCCTTTAATATATTTTACTTACGGATCAATATTACTATATGTAATCAATTTTCCATTGTTGCTACTACTCCCTTCCCCATGAAGATTCGCTTGGACTTTGACACTATGCACGAAGCCACTCTACATATGGACACCCCCTTACCCACTTCAACTCTGACATCACTCACCAGGCAACCCCATCTTACTTCATAAACATTTTACTTTTTCCTCTCGCTTGGGCTCCAAAACCCAAGCCCAGTTTACTACAGCCTCCCTGCCCAGTACCAACAACCATCCTGAACATAGCCTTTGCACTGTCCCATATTATGTCTTCAGGACTGAATTATTTGAGAAGAAAAGGGAAACAAGAAGAGAAAATTCTAGTATTGTTTGGTATTGTTTATGTTGGTGCACGACCAGTAATACTATGGATGTCTAGTCTGTTGTTTCAAACCAAAAAATGTATTTAGCTTCTGCTATGTTGAGGACATACAACAATAATAATAATACAATAAACAATTTAGTCTATGAGAAAAAATGGAGCTCAGATAAGAAGGGGTGTTTTCCCCACCAAAAGTAAGACCACGAATCCTGCCTCAACCCAACAGAAGACCTTCAGCACCCTCAGAAGACAGGAATATGTCCCTTCTTGGGGACTGGAAAGCATGCCCAGAAACTTGATCATGGGCATGTATTCTTACAGAATCCAAAAATAAGAAAACAAGCTAAAGAAGCATAAAAGCTCTTGATTTTGGGGTCTTTGGAGCTTTAGAAATTTAGTCAAGCTTGAATCTTTAGATTATGGGGAAAGAACCTTTCACATAATTATGTGGGTTCTGATGCCTGGAAAATGAGATAGAATAGAAATTATGGGAAAAAGAAGAAGAAAGAAGAAGATCAGATGAAGGTGGTAGTAAGAGACTCCAGAGAGGTTTAGGTTTCATGCACTATATTACCCTCTCCTAACCAAGAACTGCTTGGAGTTTGATATAAAGTCATTTGGGTTCAGGTCCTTTCTTCAAGTATTTTTAAGTTATTTTATTATCACCTTTATAAATTCCAAAGATATACATATTCTTTCTAATTCTGTTAATTGTTAAGAGGAAAGTTCTAGATTAGTCAAGCTAACCCGTATACCGTCACTCTCTCAAGGCCCAAGGAACCTGATCACAACTGTCCTCCCTTTTCATCATCCCAACCCACATTTATAGACAGGTGCCTCTGAGGACTTCTCTTGTCTTCTACCCCTACATTTATAACAATGTAACATTATAAAATGCAACACTATCCAACCATCATCTGACCTGCATATGGAGGACAAGCGAGTAACAAAGATGTGTTGAATAACATGTGTCAAACATGTACTTTAATCATTTACTGGTTCCTTACACTTTCCAAAGGACTTTCTAGGTATCAATAGTTAACTTTGCTTTTAGGAAAAACCATTGGACTGATTCCTGTCAGACTTTCTAACTATATTTCTCTAAATAGATATTTTTATATATTAGAGAGGAAAGAATTGGCTCTCTTCTGGGCCTGTTTCATGAGATCTCTAAAAACATTGAAAAAACTTATTTATTTTGAGCTTTTTAAAAATGTGCATCTCCCAAATTATTGTAAAATGAGACATGCTATTTTTAATTACCTCTAAACTTCCAAAGATCACAAAAGAAATAATGAATAAGGGACTCTAGGGATTTATTTCTGTGTGTGTAATACATGCATACATACATACTTCTGTGTACTGTATACATAAACATATGTGTACATGTACATTATCAAACCTTGCCTTGTGTCTTCTTCACCCTTTTCTACTTTCCATGATTCTGCTTTTAACTGATCTTCCAGTCTTGACTGGACACCCTGTGCATTGCAGTGCTCCATCCCTTCAAAAAAATAACTCCACTTTTACCTTGTACGTGGCTCACTCTCGAAAAATTGCTTCTACAATTTAGAAGATTCACTTGAACACTTCTAGTCCAGTGTTCAGATGATCCAACAACAAAGGACCATGCTGCTAATATCACATGGGCCCACTGTCCTTTATGACCCATATTCTCTATATGCCCAAGTTCTGATCACTGAACTTTGCTTATCAATGTTTTAATATCTTTCTTAAAAATCTGCCTGAAAATTCAGGTTCTTTTTCTCTGACTAGGCTTTCACCTTTTTCTTGACAGTTCTCTTTTCACAGTTAAGGACACACAATACTTACCAAATGTATCTGACTGAATTAAGTGTACGAGCTTTTCTGTGGACAAAAAGATTGATGGTCAAATAAGCTTCAGAAACACTGACCACTACAATCTCTGCTTAAAATGTGTACGTTTTGGTACATTAATGTCAAATAGCCCATCTCCCAAACTTGGCTACAGCCTCCATTTTTCTAATAACATCTTGTGGAAAGACAGCTTGCTGGAACAGACTTTAAATAAGCTGGTAGAAGTCCTAACCTTTGTAAGTACCCGTCTGCTGACACACTCCTGATGCTTGGACATCTTGACTCCTGGGCCACACTTTAAGCCCTTGGTGGACTGCACTAATACTAATTATCTCTATCTGGTTCTTCTGTCTCCTCTCTTCTCACCCTCCAGATCATGATTAATGGTATTACACTTGTCTGTTTTTTCACCCTCCCAACTCTATTGGAACATATGAGTTTTGGATTGAGTTCTGAAATGATCTATTGATTTGTGACTGTGTCATACAACTTGATATTTCTATCCAAGAACTTAACCTCTCCTTTGCTCAGAGAAACTTGGCTTTGTTTATGATGATGATGGACCCAATCCAGATATGATTAATGATTATTTTAAAACAGACTTGGAAATTCTATTTTCCTATGCCAGGTACTTACTTTCCCAACACCTCTTGCCACTAAGCATATATATGTGACCCAGTTCTAGCAAATGCACTATAAGGAAAAGTCTTCTGGACAATTTCTGGAAAACAGTTTTCATCCAATTTAAAGAAATCTCCATTTACCCAGATCTTTTCATTTCTCCTTAAACATGGTCAGATGAAAACGTGAGGCTTGGGGGTACAGTAGCTATCCTGCGACCATGAGTTAACAAGCCTGTCAGTGGCAGAGTGAAAAGGTCAAACAAGCCTGAGAACTTGATGATATCGATGAGCCACTGCATCAAAGACTAAATCACCTATATCCAGATATCTTAACTATAGATTTTCTTGTGTTGCAGCCAAAAGCACTCCTAACTGTTGTAACTTCCCACTTGAGCAACTATCACAGCAGTTTGCTTACAGTAAGAGCTGAGTTAATGGGGTATTAAATGAACCAAGTCAATCATCAAGAGGAGAAGCAAACTAAAAGATTAAACAAAACAATCAATAATATAAATGAACAAAGGCAGATGATTTATATTACTATAATTCACAAGTATTTCGGGGTACCTAAAACATGGCACTTACTAAACTAATTGCTAGATACCAAGGAAAATTATATAATACTACACAGTCCTTCTTGTCCTTCTCTTTTGGGAAGATTACCATCTACCAGGAAAAAAAACACACAGGAGAAAATGAAATATGATAATGAGTTGTAATAAAGGAAATTTCTGCCAGGGAAAAGTTCATAGAAAGTCCCTAAAATTGAATATTTGAACTGATCCTTGAAACCCAAGTAAGTATTTTCAGTAACTGAAAGTGTAATACAAAAAAGGGATGGAAATAAAAAGAAGCACTCCAGGTAAAGGGGAGCTCATAGAACTATAAAATCTGACTCCTTTAAGTAATATCAGGGGCCTGGGAGAAAGCATTTGGATGTCTCATGTAACTAAATGCAGGAAGAATATATCTTGAAGTCTATGAAGTAGTAGCCCCAGAGTATACTATATGCTCAAAGGCCATTTATGGCTCAGAAAAAAATGTTAGCTATTGATAGATGGAAAATGATGAAGTAAATGGGTTAGAATGTTATCAATAGCTGAGTCTGGGAAAAGGATATGTGGGTGTTATTTTATATATATATATATATATTATATATATATATTTTGAGACAGTGTTTTGCTCCTGTTGCCCAGGCTGGAGTGCAATGGTGTGATCTTGGCCCAGTGCAACCTCTGTCTCCCGGGTTCAAGTGATTCTCCTGCCTCAGCCTCCTGAGTAGCTGAGATTACAGGCACCCGCCATCACACCCAGCCAACTTTTGTATTTTTGCTAGAGATGGAGTTTCACTATGTTGGCCAGGCTTGTCTCGAACTCCTGACCTCAGGTGATCCGCCTGCCTCGACCTCTTAAAGTGCTGGGATTACAGGCGTGAGTCACTGCACCCAGCCATAGGTGTTATTTTAAAATTTTTCTTTTATTTTTAAATTTTCAGCATGGAATTACTTGCAGATAAAAAGTTAAAGCAAGCAAACAAAAATCACAAAAACAAAACTAACAAAGACACGTGAACCCTATCAGAGGCTGCATGGGGCTATCCTGCCTTATGAGAACATGAGATCAAAAAAGGAAATTCAGTGCCAAAGTGGAGTTCAGTGTTAGATATTACAAAGACTAAAAACAAACAAACAAACAAATAAACAAACAAAAAACACAGCTGAAGGCATCTAGGGATGCCCATAGTCAAATGGAAACAAAAGCTGAAGGAAACTGTAGGCACAAATTTTAAACATTGCCAGAAAGACTTAGCCAAGTTTATCATTACTTTCAGATTGTATGTATCTCTTAGGAAGAGGGTGGAATCCCGAACTAGACCCAAGGGTTCTCGTGAGTTCACAGGTACAGAGACAATGGGCGTGGCAAATGCAGCAGCCCGGAATCTTCTAGGAAACCTCTGGAGTCAATGGGGGTCGTTTTTAGCAGAAGTCATGATCATCTAGCAAGAGGGCTGTCCCTCATCTGGGGAATTTGAATTGGTGTCTGTCATATCCATTTACGATATTTCTTAGTAAATACTGCAGTGGAGACATTTCTACCTCCTTCCCACACTAGAGAGTTGGAATGATTAATTAGCAGCTTTCTGCAAAGTTCTATATATTCTCTTTCTCGGCAGAGTAATGACTAATTCCCAGACCTCATCCTGAAAAGAAGGTTACAGTAATTACCAAAACCCTGCCTCAGAGAAGTGCTAAAAAGTCATACATTGTATTTGCTCATCTGAAGGCACTTGGAAAACTTATTGAAACATTATATATCAAAATTTTAATGATATTCACACTCAGTAATCACAGGGTAGCCGTATAATTTAAAGAAAAAAAGTCTTTGTGAGCAAAAATATAATTAAAACTTATTTTGAATAGTAAAAACAATGAAAGCAAACTTTGTTGTCCAACAATCAGAAGACAGAATAAGTTAATGTCTATTTAAGGAATATTACATAGGCATTAAATTGTGTTTTTGAAGGGTTTACAATAACCAAGAGAAACAGTCTAGATTTATATGAAAATTAAATATAAAATTGGCCATTAAAACTATTTCAACTTAAAATTCTTTTTTTTTTTTTTCCGACAGTTTCGCTCTTGTCGACCAGGCTGGGGTGCAGTGGGGTGATCTCAGCTCACTGCAACCTCCGCCTCCCAGGTTCAAGTGATTCTCCTGCCTCAGCCTCCTAAGAAGCTGGGATTACAGGTGCTCACCACCACATCCAGCCCAACTTAAAATTCTTATATTGGAAATAACTGGTGGAAGGGAATTATCTAAAGATAAACAGTAGCTCTGTTTAGGTGGTAGGACTGGAACTGACGTATCTTCTTTCTACTTTTCCTTGTAATCCAGGATTTCTTAATTAGTTACTGCTAGTTTTATCTGGATTTAAAAAAAAAATGAAAACCATATATATCTTGCCTCATCCTGTTCACAAATGCTGGGCTACACAACCCTATGTTGAAAAGATTTTCATATTGCTGTTCTTCTCTAAAATTACCCCTTTGTTTACTTTTCTCTGACTGTTTACTCTTCATTCCCTCCCATTTTCTTCTTATTCTGAATTCTTTTGGGATTTGGAATTTAAATCCATTTCTTGAGGTGTGCACTGGAACAAACCCATAGTTTGTGTTGGGCAGCAGGGATGTCACCACACTCCCTGGCCGGAAACTGCAATTTAGTTGCTGGCAGCTCCCACCCCTTTTATTGCTGGGGAAGAAGGTGAATCCTAGCTCCTGGTCCATGGGTCCCTGGATTCCCCTTGGTGTCAGTTCCCCAGAATGGTACAAAATCGCATCTTCCATTGGGTCATCTGCTTTTCACTCCCTTTCTCTTCATACACAAAGAGGAGAAATAAGGCTGACTTTACCTAGAAGGCAAAGGTATTCTTGAGGAAATCATTTTATTCTGTCTTCTGTCCTTACCGTCAAGCTTATCTGAGGGTTCCTTCAGTTTTAACTGTGGTTAGTCACAGATCCATCCCATTTTAAAGTCCCGAAGTATAATGGAATCCTGGTAGAAAGGAACTTTCTACCATGTTTACTTCAATTCTCTCACCTGTATGTGAAAGCTCTGTGAAACCTCTCTATCTAGGGGTTGCTCAAGAAATTTTTAACTCAAGCATACATTCATGGTAGGAAACTCACTACTTCAGGAGGATGCTCGTTTGGGGGTAGCTTGCTTAGAAAGTTCTACCATAGATAGAAATACTTCTGTCTATCCTGTATATTCTTCCCACTGGTGAATATTTCATTTAAGAATGTACACGCCTGCAGCCCTCTGCATCTTGCTTACTGACCAGAATGGTATATACATGTTCAAGGATTGTGCAATTCACACAGGTTAAGAAATTGTTTCCAGAAGATAATACTAAAATGCATACATTACTTATTTTCTTTTTCTTTTTTTGTATTTCAACCTTCAATTTCCCAAATCCAGACTAAAGAAACTTATTTAAGTCATTATAGGTATGTGAATCCCTTAATAGACTCCAGGGAGAATGGTAGACATTTTCATTTTTCATAGTCACTGTGTTGGAGGCAATTTTACAGGTTTATTGTCTTTTTGAATTCCCATTTGACAATCCTAGGAAAAGGCTGCACAGCCTGTACTAATCCCTCGAGTGCTCCTCCCTAATGTTAATATGCATGCTAACTGATTTATCTTTCAGTAGTTTTATCCTCCCCAAATCTAAAAGATAGATATTACTGTGCTCACTTAACATTTGAATAAATGAATTTCAGAAAGTCTAAGCAGAAAAACCTCATGGGAAGACAGCAGCAAGACCAGGATCTCAGTTCAGAATGAAATGTTCTGAATAAATTTCTGTGCTCTTTCCAATACACTCTGTGACCATTTTATATTCTTCTTAATACTGAGCCAGATCTTTCTCTTGTTTCTCCTGCACAAAAGAAATTAAATCCTCCTTCCATATTGAAGCTGTTGAAGTCATAGAATACAGGGGTAAATCAAGTCCCCAAAGATTCAATCGCACCCCTACTTCCGTAACCGTTCCTGAAATGACAGAGTTTCCAGCCTCCTCTCTGCATGAGGTCATCACTTCTAAGGGCTTCCCAGAGTGTGCCTGGAACTCAACAAGCTGTTGAAGGAGTGTGTATCTGGAACTACTTTTTTTTCTTGCAGTGAAGTCAACAGCCAAGGTTCATCTGAGTTCTGTACAGTGGCATCACCAGAGTGAGAAGCCAGTAAACGCCCTACCTTGGTTTGGCAGGACTTTCTTGACCAAACTCTGTGGCCACCTGTTTCTAAACTGATTCTAGTTCCATGGGATGGTGACAGTCAACTCAAACGATAGTAAACACCCTATTTTTCCATCCTGTCTATACTCTACGGCTGCAGCTAAGCCCATCTGAGAATCTGGATGTTCTTACCAGTATAAAAGGACAAAAGGAAAAATCTGTTAACAGAGAATGTTTAAAAAAATAATGTCTCCTGAACAGTTTTGTAATGTAATCATTTACTGCAGAAAAAGGCTAACGGTAATGTTTTGATAACTAAAATATATATAAAATGAAATTATTCATAGTTCACTTCCAATCACTATTTTTAAAATTCAAATCACGTGAAAATATGTAAAACATATACCATGACTTTAAGAGACTCTCTCCATCCCACAATATAATGTAGTGTCTGGTGCAAAGACTGTGAGTTCAAACCCAATTCTCCCATTTACTAGCTGTGACCTTGGGCAAGACACTTACACTTTGTAACGTGTCTTTGTTTCTTTACCTGTAAAATGGGACACTGTAGTAGCACACATCTCATCTGCTGCTGTGAAGGTTAAATGAGACAATTCTGGAAAAGCACTGAGGTTGTACTACCTGGAACTGGTAAATAATAAGTGGTGTTGATGTTCTTGTTTTGCCATATGACTGTATGAGAATATTGTGGGAGTTCTCAAGCTACAGAGAGATGGCATTTCGGGCTAAGGTTACCTTTATACAATCTAGAAGTGAGTTTTTAGGTCATGGCTTGAACGTTCAGTAATATTTAACAGTGGTGGAAGAAGGGATATGTGTGAGAGTCCATTGGGCACCTGTATTACAGTAACTGCAATGGCACTGTCTGTGGGCCTCTCTGTGTAGAAGAAAGGTAAACTTTATGAAAATTCTGGTAAAGATAATTAAAAGGAGTCTTGCAGTATATAATAATTTCTATATATGATAACGTTTATCATTCCAATTCCAGAAAATTGCCAGCCATCTTGCTTCGCATTATGTGGGGTTGTTTTTTCAGCATACTATTCTTTTATTTTTTTTTTACAGCAAAAATATAAGCTGATGTGATTTTTCCCTGTCCTTCTCTTCATGCTGTTGACTGCAGGCAGTCAAGATGCTAATTAAAACCACCTAATTTAAATGCCAAGTTTGCCCTGAAATAGATTCCCAGTAACTTTGCAAAATTACTACTGGGCATGGAGGATGCAAAAGATATGCTTAAATAATCTGTGTTTTGCTTAAAGTGATTTAAATGGAGAAGTCAGGCATTTTCAGCCTCCATGTCCTGAAGAAAACGTGCTGGAAGGAAACCATGGCAGGAAGTCCGAGGATGGAGGCACATTCCAGCTCTAACAACAGAGTCCACAGGACTTCTGGAGACCTTATTTTCATTTTTGGTATCTTTCCAAAATCGGCCAGGACTGTTGTCAGGAGCAGCCTTATTAAAATGTAACCACTGTAGAGTTATTTAAACTATAATGAATATCAATATGGTAAAAAAAAGTAGCTAAATATATGATCTCTGGTCTTCCTCAAGGTAGCCGATAATAGAAAAATAAACGTGTGGAAAGTACCAGATTTGAGGAGGAGGAAAATATTGCAGGAAACTAGCATGACCTATGTCAACAAGTCAGCTGTGAGTGTGATAGAAGAAACTGAGTATTGACAGAAACTGGAAGAAGAGAGGTACCAAGAAATTGGTTTGTACAGGGCGCTGCTCTTGACTGTCACGAGTCAGGAATTAGAGGACATAAACTCAATATTTTGGGAATAAATGTACCTAAAAGTTATTCTGTATGTATGTTGCAGGGTGTGGAAATGGGTCCCAAGCACTCAATGGAAAGAAGAAAAAATTAGTTGTAATATCCCCTGTAATTCTTTTAGTCTATAATTGTTAAGGGTAATGCTCTTTACTCAAGTGAATTCACACTTACAGCCAAGAGAAGAAATCCTTCAGATAATACGTGTGCATGGGTTTGTTTCCTTTTGACCCTTCTTTGTATACTACTCTCACGGATAATGACACAAATTGTGGTGATTTCAGAACCTCAGATCCCGGATCAGGTTCAAAACATTCTTCATGGTCAGTATGGAAGCCTTATTGGGCCTCACCTTTCCCCAAGGTGTACTGAGATCTCCACAAAGCCCAGGGTCCATACAGCTGGTAGGTTATCTACATATATATTTGCTTCTTTCTCTCTTCTATGCCATCATTATTCTCATAACCTCAACAAGAAAACTGCTAAAACCCATTAAGCAAACCTAATCAATGGACAAGTATTGACTGATCATCTACAAAAGTGCAAGGATCTCATTGTTAATTAACTGATTCACAGCATGATTTGAGTCAGCCACGGATGGTGAGGCTGAGTGAATGGGTAATGATGAGGGTGCCTGAGTGTAAGTCCCATCATCTTCAGTGATGGCAAAGTCCTATCTACATAAATCATCACAGACTCAGCCCTATTACCAAGATGACTTGATTAAGCCCTGTAAATGGCAGAATGCAGAGTCGAATCCAATTAGCCTTACATTGGTCTTTATCACATACCAGGAAGCCCATGATTTCCAATGGACATTTGACAAATTATACTTTCTTGTCTTCTGATAATAAGGAAAGGAAATGTGAAATGCACATTATTCCTGTTCCTTCTTGCATCATAGTTGTTGCTACAGTGGTGACATATTTTACCACTTACACATATTGTGACCATATCATCCAACACACAATATATTTCCATCTTTAATTTGGTAATGCTTTCTAAAATCCTGCACATCTGTCACCAACTCAGATAAGATTGAGGAGAAATGTTTGGGTCAGTGGTGCATAAAATCTAATTGAATGGCTCAGAACTCTACCATTTACATCTGCTGTGCTTTCCAAAGACCAGACAGATGCAAAACAAGGACAGGGACTGAAGTACTCCATCTCTAAAGTGTCCAAGCAAAGCTGGGCCCTACATTAAGAAGGATTGCTTCATACCTGATTCTCACTTCCAAGGCTATAATATCATGTTTTACACAAATAATTTTAACCACTTGTCTTTCTGCATTTCCACGAAGAGCATATTACTTATACTCTCACATAAACCAACTTGGTACTAAAAAAGGTATTTGTATATTTAATTAAATTCTGGATAATAGAAGCATTATTCTATATTGCAGATGTTTACCAGTGATTTGTGATAGATTTTTTTTTAAATAAAAGAGGTGTAGGAAACAGAAAAGTACATAGGCTATGTTTAACTATCATACAAGCCTCAATGTTTCTCCACTTACTAGGTATGAGAGAGGAAGTTAGCCTTGAGAGATGTTGTCCTTATCCTTGAGTGGCTATTTTGGCATTTTAAAATGGGGTTCCTGGAAGATTAGAGGAGACCAAGATTATGAAGCCACTAGCACAGTATCTGGTAGATAACAGACACTGAAAAATGTGTCAGCTTCACTTCTGTTCTATCCAGAATAGGAAAGATCTTTAACGTCCTTTAGGCTCACTGGTCTAGCCATTCTTTTAAATGTATTAAGGCTCAAATAATGCATTATTAAATGCACATTATATATACACACACACATATATATACACACACATATATACACACACACATATATATACACGCACACATATATATACATGCACACACACATATATGTATGTGTATATATATATATAATATTTTCTTAAAATTAATGAGGGATTTAAGATTCCCAAGTACTAAGTTAGGTTTAATATTTCATGGATTTATTAAACATTCTATTACATATATTTCTCGTTAAAAAGTGCCAACCTGGTACATTAGGTTCATTGTAAAATTAAACTTATATTAAATATTATATATGTATATAGTATATATGTATGCATATGTGTATTCATATATTTAATAGTAGAAATCATAGCAAATATAGACTTACAATTTCCTGGAATAAAAGTTATTAAAAATTAACGTGAATTTAAAAAAATTAACTCAACACAATTTTAACTGACACACATTTTATGCTGTAATTTATGTTTCCAGTTGCATAAGTTACAGTATGAGGTTACCATGCATTCCAGAGGCAAAGAGATATTCTACTGTGACTTAATACTCATGACTAAAGATAGGAATCATTAGATTTTGCCATAAGGGAAAAAGGAGAATGGTTAAGGTGGGGAAAAAAGGAAGGAAGGTAAAATTTGGTAGTAATTAGGATGAAATAGAGCAAAAGAGAATTTCTACCTTAAATATAAATCTGTGTTGCTTCAACCATAAGTTACATAGCAATTCAATAAAAGTGGCAAGTTATGAAAGCAGGGAATTTTTTTCTTGTTGTTTTTAATAAAATGTACAGATTTCACTATTTTCAAAGTCAAGCAAAGAAATAATACACATATTAACTGCTGGAGGGCTTTTATGAATATTATCTCATTTGAATTGTACAATAATGCTGTAAAGGTGTGCCACTTATCTAGATAGGCCTTTCATATGACAAAATTAAACCCAGAGATATTAAGTAAAGTGGTGAAGTTAAAATTAAATGCCAAGTTTTTCTGTCTCAAAGCAAAAATATTTAGCATGCTTCCTATGGCAGTCATGCTAGAAGAATTCAGAGGAGGGCAAGGAGGGGTTTGAAAGTTTTGATCTGGCTGCAGGAAGCATTCTGGGGTTCCTCCCCTATCACACATGTCTCTGGAAGAAGAATTGTATGTAAATTTGGGGTAAGCAAATGCAATAATCTAGACTAGGGGCATGGAATGAGTTGTTTTGGCAGAAGCTGAGATTTTTATTTTTGCACATGTCAAAGATATATCTCAGAGCACTGGGTAGGGACTATGTATTTAAAAATAAATGTCATGATTATTTTCAAATTCCATTCCTTATTTTGGAAGGAAAAGGCTTTACATTGTACATTTCTGTCTCCTCTACTGTGCTTCCTGCCTTGCAAGAGGTGCTAGGCTTTTCTGTCTCACAGGTACTAAGATTTGGCTGAAAACTCTAGGAAGACTGGGCCCATGTCTATCTTGTTGAGCTGTGTAACTATCCTTGAAGTCCCACATAATGCCTGGCACGTAGAAAATGCCAAAGTGTGGGATGGATGAATAAATGAGAAACAAGTAAAAATCTGAAAATCCTGGGAACAAGGAAGAGAACACGTCTGGTTCAGAGTCCACATTGGAGAAGAGATAAATGAACTAAGTAGATCTGGGAGAAGTCATTCAGGCAGACCCTTAAAGGCAATAGTACATAGAATGCACACCTTTTATGACTTGATGGAGAAGCAGCCTGGGGCTCAGAGAACAATTCTGGCAGGATATATAGCTGTTACCACCTCAGCTTCAGAATCCTTAAGCCCTCCCTACTCCCGAAGTTTAAAAGGAAGTGTCCCAAAGTATCAAGTTTTTATATCCTTCTTTAATTGCTAAAAGAGAGCAAAGAGAAACAATAGAATGCCTGAATTCAGTTGGCATTGGCATTGTGATTAGTGGTACCCTGGGTGAAATAGTCAAATAAAATTGGGAATCTCAAAGATTAAAAAATGTCTGTCTGGCAGAGATGATGAGTTAGAAATATAACACAAATGCTCCTTAACTTACAATGGGGTTATGTACTGGAAAAAAAAAAACCACCCAAAATTGACAATAGCACACACTGAAAATGCATTTAATACACTTAACCTATGGCTCATCACAGTTTAGGTTGTTCCACCTCAAACATGCTCAGAACACTTCCACTTGCCTACAGTTGGACAACATTATCTAATGCGAAGCTTGTTTTATAACAATGTGTTGAGTACTACCACAGATGGATGTTTTATAGACATGACGGGATGCAGAAATATGTAACACAAACACACTGGCAACACACTGTAGAGTGTAGTGTCAGTTGTTTACCCTCGAGATTGTCTGGCTGGCTGAGAGCTGTGGCTTACTGCTGCAGCCCAGCATCATGAGAGTATCCTGCTGCTTACTGACAGCCTGGGACAACATCAAAATTAAAAATTCTAAGTATGGTTTCCACTGAATGTGTATTGCTTTCACACCATCCTAAAGTCAACAAATCGTAAGTCAAACCATGGTAAGTTAGAGGCCATCTGTGCGTGTATAATTTCTCTTTTTAGGTTTAAGAAATGCTTTGAAAAGGGGTGTGTGGTGGAGGTAATGAATGAACACCATGTTTTGGATAAACACATCTTGGGTAAATGATTTTCATCAACTGCATTGATATATTATCTTTGTATCTTTCCCATAAATTTGAAGACCCTCATGAGCTCCCACCCCACCTCCTGAAAGCCATGATATGATTTTCAGGGGAATATCATTTTTCTTCTTAGAGACAATCTACTTCAAAATCAGAAAAGGAAGCACCATCACTGTGAAAAAATAGTATTACCTTTATGATAAATAGCATAGCTAACTTTTCAAGTCCTTACTAGCTTTTTAAATGTTAAATTATATTTTAGTAAAAGAAAATGCCAGTGACAACAGGTAGTCTTACCTCCTTGCAAAGTAGGCTCTACAAGGATGTTAAACATGGACCTAAGTTTCTCAGTTATGACCATTTTTTGGCCATTTCCTGACCCAGATGGGAAAAGGAACTGGAAAATTCTGTTTCCTTGCATATCCTGTGGTGACATGTAACTTGAGGTAGGAAAAGTGAGCCTTGCAAACTACGGTTATTACATGGTTTCTACCTCATCTACCACTGGCTTGGTTCTGAAGAAACAAGATAGACACTTGAGAAGTGTGAAAGTTAACAGCCTTGAGTCAGGGTTTGACTGAAGTAGTTGTGAAAATGTAGTCCTTTGTTGCCAGAGTTTGCAACCTTACTGTACTAGTTAGTAGCTGCCTGACATTGGAAATTAGGTAAGCTTTGATTCCGTCACAAAAGCAGGTTACTAAAGGTAGCTTCAGCTCAGGTCTATGAGGAAGATGCAATGATATTTTTACTATCTCCTTTCAGTCTAAACTATTTCAAGTTAAATTAATTTTCTTTTATAGACATTGAGAAAAAACTTTTTAGTGGGATCTCTGCCTTTTGATCATCCCCACATGACATCAGATGATACTAGCAGCCAGCAAGCACAGCTTATTCTACTTCACTCTGCTGTTTCACATACAGTCAATCATTTATTCATCACTCCTCCATAAATGAGTTATTATCCTCAGTTTAAAGGGTCAAAACTGAAGCTAAGAGAAATCGTGCCAGATGGTAGAGTTGGTCAGTTGTCATGGCAAGAATTTTCCCCAGGTCTGTTTGACTCCAAGACCCCCTTACTGGGTTTTGTTGAGGAGAAGACGAGACAGGCCCACAAACTCATTTCTCTCCACCATCCTTGATGTAAAGTTCCAGCAGGTCTGACTTCATCCTGGTCAATAAGTATTTTAATCAGCAAAATAGGAAAACCTTGAAAAGACAATACTTTAAGTTCCGCAAACCTTCAAGACTTCAGCTCTTCTAATTTACGCTTTGAATAATAAAAACTAAAATGAAAGTGTCATCTCAACACTGGGAGACTGGTTCGTAGTGACACTCGGCAATTTAATTAAGCTCAGTTACTCTAAAATGAAATTTAAAATCTCTGTCTCACTAAGATATTATGAATACTAAATAGGATATATATGTAATATCCTTGATAATGCCAATTATAATAAGCATATAGAGATTATTATTAATCTGTAGACCACAGAGACCAGTCAAAAGCACTTTTAGAACAGGAAAAGAGCTAGTGTTTCATATTTTATAAGGCAGAGGTGAATAAGGTGGCTTTGTGGTTGTGTTAATGATAGAGGCAGGAAGCAGAAATTCTAGGCAGGCAGGGGTGTGTCCCTGGTGAAACCCCACCATCAAGTCGAAAGCTTGAAACCTGTGGCCCAAAGTGAGAACTTCTACCCTGTTTGCCCATTCTCTCCTGATTCATTCTTTCTGAATAACGTCTTTTTACCAATAGAATGTTGCCTTTTCCAAAACTATCTACAGCCTGCCCTGCTCCCCATCCTGTGCCCTATGAAGACCCAGACTCATTTGGCAGAGAGACAAAAGCAGCTTGACTGGAGAGAGGTGACTTGACTTCAGAGGGATGGCTGGGCTTCAAAGGAGAGATGGCTTAACTTTGGGGAAGAGCCAGCCAGAGAGGGCCAGATTTCAGGGAAGATTATCTGCCTGCCCCATCCCCTCTCCAGTTCCCCTCCCTGCTGAGAGCCATTTCCTTCTCTGAATAAACTTCTCTACCTCCATCATCCTTCAAGTGTCCGTGCAACCTCATTCTTCTTGGATGCTGGACGAGAGTTTGGGACCCACCAACTGTAGGTACCCAAAAAAGGCTTCACATTAGCCCTTTGCCCTCGCTGGTGAAGAGCAGCAGCTCCACGTGACAAGGGAAGATGCCCACTGAGCTGATAACATACCACTGTCCACAGATGGTGGAGCTAAGAGAGCATTGTAATATGCCCTCTGGGGCTTTGGGGGTTGCAGGCACCCCCACCTAGGCACCATCGCCTCAGGGCCCACATGAAGCCTACTCTTGCTGGTGCCCAAAGTGCATTCTTTGCACTAGAGGTTGAGCATGACAGGCCAAGTAAATGGGGCATCTGTGTCGCAAGTCCGATGA
>NW_012113141.1:15834795-15919717 GCF_000951035.1 Colobus angolensis palliatus | reverse complement strand
TGGTTGGCTTAAGCAGCACAAATTTATTTACTTGCATTCCTGGAGGCTAGAAGTCTAAGGTCAGCAGTATTGGTTTCTGCTAAGGCCTTTCTCCTTGACTTGTGGATGTTTGTCTTTCCCCTGTGTCTTCATATGATCCTTCCTCTATGTCTGTCTGTATGTCCTCATCTCCACTTCTTAAAGGACATCAGTCATATTGGATTAGGGCTCACCCTCATAACCTCACATAAACCTTATTACTGCTTTAAACATATGTCTCCAACTACAGTCACATTATGATGCACTGGAGATTGGGACTTCAGTGCAAAAATTTTTAGGAAACACAATTTAGCCTGTAATACTCATCCAAGAAAAGGTGAGCAATCTCAAGGAGACCAATCAGGAAGCCCTTGAATATCTGAAATTGAGAAATTTCACATTTTTCCTCAGGTATTTTTCTTTTTAAAGGTTTGCATGAGGCTACACTCTAGAGCGCAGAAATATCAATCCCTTGGCTAGTTTCCATGGTCCCCAGGAACATAAAGATCAGAAGAAATATTGCTGCAGAACGTATGGGTTAGTCTTAGTTCTTTATCAAGACTTGTGCTCGCCCCTCCTGCTCTCCACCTCACACTGGTATTAAAGGTTCCCCTGCCCCATATTCATATAATGGTGCCAGATTTCAAGCTTTCTAGAGAAAACATTTTTTATTCTTTATATTTTAGACTGCATTTTCCTTTCCCTAAATATTATATCCCCAATTTTCTCTAACTTACATTAAAGGAGTTTCTAAATATTGGAACTATAATAAAATCTAAATGAAAAAATAGTGGTAATACTTGGCCCAACATGATAGATAGAAAGAAAAATCTCTAATGGTAATGCCCAAACCTCCACTTATTCTTGGATTTGCAGTAGAATTAAAATTTTTTTTTGTCTAAGTATACATGATTGTAGCTTTATCATGGTAGAAATTTGGAAAATATAACGTAAATTTAGAAATCACAGTAAAATAAGGTTAAATAAAAAAATAAAAATCACTCCTATTACCTCCATTCAGAAAGAATATGTTAAAATTTTGCACTGCTCCAAACTTAAAACATGTCCATGAAAAGGGTGCAAAATTTGCATTATATCATACTTTTTGTACTCAGTCTCATACTATTATTGTATAATTATGACACCATAATTTTCCAAAAATAGGAGTTTAATGAATAATTAACATTTGATAATATAAATATAATACAACTTATTTAACAATTTCTGTAAAGTTTGAAATTGGAAGTTTTTATATATTTTTTATAATTTTTCTTCTATTGTGGATTCCATATTTATTTCATTTGATCATTTTTCTGCAATGTTTGGTGATACAACAAATTTTCAAGCTGAGAAATGCATATTATTATGCCTAATGAAATATCACCCTATTTTATGTTTAAATGTTTAATTGGTTTAACTCAGGATAGACGGTGTGAGATAGGTACAAGATAATTTAAGTACACTCTTTCCTAATGAATTAATTAAAGCTGTCAATCACCAAGTGATACTCTTACTTCATTCAACTCTGGATTGTCCTCCTCTGACTACTTTCTAATGACCATTGGACCAACTCCCTGCATAAATTCCCCTCCTGTCTCCCTGCCTCATCACTCTCCCTCTCCACAGGCCCTACACACATACACCTTTAATCTGGGTAGGCTGATTGTCGCTTGCACTGTCTGGCACCACAGCTCCGGCTGGCTGACTAGAGATGATGATGACAAAGAGGCAAGCTCCCTGCCAAAGCCAAAGACAAATGTCACTCTTGTAATCAAACTCAGTTACAGTCAAATTAATCATAATAAATCTGCAGCTGTTAGAGAAAATGGAGCAATTTGGAGGAAATCTGTCTGAAACTCTGAGTAAGCAGTGGACCCACAGAAGCCCCAGCAGCCTAGGTGGGCAGGAGACATAGATCACAGGTGGACTTCTAGGCCAGGAAATGGGTCCTCACCAGAGTTCATGAGAAGCTACATTCTCTCTCTAAATGGTATCTTATTATATATGACTTTTTTATAAGAGCAGCGAATGATCAGAATTAAGGAATCTTCACAGCACATTAGATGCATTTGTCGGAGTAGACAGATGCTCCTTAGCTGTCAAAACACAATGGAAGACCTGGGTATACATCTGTGTGGCTCAGAGAATGAAGTGATTTCCATGTCAACTGGCCGTGGCTTCCCTACGGCTCTACATTTAGGAGACTCCGTCCCACCGCTTTGTCCTGGCTGCATGCCAGGCAGCACAAGGTGCTCATTTTGACACTGTTTTTATTAAAAACTTCATTTTTCTTAGCAATTTGTGATTTTCTTTTTAGACTTCATAAGAGACTCCACTTTTCTCCATGGTGCCTCCTTCTCCAAACGTCAGCTGTCTGTGTGTCTGTGTGGGGTGTGTGTGGTGTGTGTGTATGGTGTGTGTGGGGGGGGTTTGTATGTGGGGTTTGTGTGTATGTGTCTGTATGTGTGTGTGTGTGTGTGTCTATGTGTGTGTGGTGTGTGTATATGTGTGATGTGTTTGTGCTGCGTGTGTGTGTGTATGTGTATGTGTGTCTGTGTGGTGTGTGTGTGTGTGAGTGGGGTGTGTGTGTGTGCATGTATGTGGAGGGTCTTCAAGCTTGTACAGGCAGAGCCTCTGCGCATTACTGTATTGGCAAATGATTCTCCTCAACCAATGCACTCAGAAAAAATAGGGACTATCCAATCCCCCAATACGTATGCCCAGAAGTATGTTTTACATTCAATTTAACAAACTACAGAATTTAGTTAGCATCTCAGGGTTTCCTTTTTTTCATATACAAAGTAAAAACAATTCCTACCTCATGAAACACTGTCAGAGATTAAGAAAAATGATCTATTTAATATATTTGTACCTAATAGAGGTTTTGGGCCAGAGACTTACAATTGAAAATCGGTGTCCTTCTCTTCCTTATGCCTGAAAGGTATTAATGGAAAGAGAAAGAGACATAAGGTACAGAAAGTAGAAGCAAACAGTTCAGGGAAGATATATCTCTTGATATCAGACATTACGTATTATGATACAGTTTTTAACAAATACAGTACAACAATGAAATGTAAGAAAAACAAAGAACATACTGTAGAATGCTATGATTTATCACAATATGATCACATAAGATGTGATGCTTTGAGATGGGACATGGGACAATTTTGACACCTGAGATAAGAATAAGAACATTCAGTGTGAGATCAGATTTCAGATAAAGTTTCTTGTATATGGAAGGCTGGGATTAAGAAGGCAGGAAAAAGTGCTTACACCATTACTTTTAGCCAAAAGCAGAATTCAGCTTGGATATGCTATGAGTAAATGAGTTTAATGTAAGATAGAAAAACTGAAAAAAAGAACTGTACACAAGGGAATAATGTGAAAAGCCACTTCTTTCTGGATGAGTGAAATATTGGTGCTTGTTTTTCAGTATTTACATCTAAGGTTTTACCTCCTTCGGCATGAAAATAAAAAAAGTACATCTAATTAAATCCAAGTGATAGGACATAACATAATCAATATCCTGAACAGAAAAAGAAGGTTATTTTAATTTTGAGGGCAAATGGATTACCAGTTACAATGGCAACTAAAATGCGTTTTTAAAAGATGTTGAAGGACATTGCCTTGGAGAAGGTTTTCAGTGTATGTTTGCACATGGCAGTCATCCCTGTGGATGTGGATGTGTGTGTGTTTGTGTGTGTAGTGTATGTGTGGCCTGCTTAAAAGCAATTATCATTGAGACTAACTATATTCGTGCTCAAAAATAATATATAAAGTACACTCTAGGTTTTCTTACTAGCCTTTTTGTCTCACATGTGTAGTCTGCTGCAAGAAAAGGTCAGGTAATCAGCATCCATGAATTATCGTGTGCTTGTCTGTTTTAATGGTACATCTACCTGTCTCTCCTTCCCTTTCCCATCTCCCTCTCCAAATATTATATGGCTATATTTTATTAGATCACTCTATATTTTTACTATCTCTTTCTTCAGTTGTGATGAGTTTTAAAGTGTGAAACTTATTAAATAGAGGTAGAAGTGAAGAATCCTTCCTAGCACAAAACACCACTCTAATGGCATCTACTGAAGCCTGATCCCATACTATTTCTAGCTAAAATGATTTTAACATCTGCCTAGAATAGATTTAGAATAAGTTACATGATTTTAAAAAAACATTCCACATGGGGATGTTAAGACCCTACAAGAAATTGTTTGTTTGTAGAAATAGCTTTATGTCAAAGTATAAAATAAAAAGGGCAATAGTAAAAATTTTAATCCAATAGTCTATAGGTGAAGTAATAAAGAAATAACACACCATTAACAATGAAAAATAGATATAATAATTAAATTAAAATGAATATACAATTATAATGTATTCCTTTCATCTTCAGTGGAAGACTAGATATGTACATGGCTTTGCAGCCAGACCTCTTCTTTTTTTTCCATTTTTATAATCAGATAATATATCAACCAGTTCTCCAGAATACATTTCTAAACTCGCAAACTATGTCTAGTCTAGACTGACTGAAACAGCTCTGCCAGTTAACGAATAATAAATTAATCAATTAGGACTTTTATGTGATAGGTAATTAACAAGCATTTGAAGAAGGTACTAGAATATTTAATATCATCTTCAAATCAGTGACATCTGGACTCACTTTCTAAATCTAGTTTAACTAGAACAGGTGTATAGAATAGTAATAGAACCCAAACAATGGATACCACCTGTTTTGTTTATCAATAAACGTAAGAGAAACTGTAGGCAGTGGTCTTGAAAGTATGGCCCCTGGATAAGAAGCATTCATATCACCTGGGTTTTTTTTTTTTTTTTTGAACTATATATTATAAGTATATACCTAAACTACTGGCAGAAACTCTTGGGGCTGGAGTCTAATATTCTGTGTTTTATATAACAACCCTTCTAGGAGTTTTGGATGAAGATTGAAATTTGAGAATGACAGTTTGTGAAGAATGGGATGAAAGGGTCAGAAGAAAACAAGCATTTCTAGAGCAGTAGAGTAGAATAATGTTAAGAATGTGAGATCGGAGTAAAAAGTGAATTTGAATCTTGCTTCTATTACTTGAAAACTTCCGAAATTCACGCAAGTTACTTACATTTTGTTAATTTCAGTTTCCTTGCCTGTTAAAAATATCATAATAAAGCATTAAACTGCACATACTAGTGCTCAGTAAGTACTGGTTATTTTATTAATCATTCTTCTAATACACAAAATTAGAGCTCATAAATGCTTGTTAAATTCAACTTTTAAAAATCAATGTATTAACATTTTCCAATTTGTAAAAAGTAATTCTGAGCTAGCAGCATAAAACTCTAGTATTTATACTGCTGCACCTGTAATTCGAACAGAGCATAACTGTGTCAAACTCATTGGAAATGCTGCTCTACACATCTGTACTAAAATAAAAATTTTCAAACTTGCCTCACATGAAATTTGAGTTCTCAGCAAAGTGGACCACATGGTCTGTTGTTAAAATTACAGTGCCCTGGCTGGGTTCAATGGCTCACGCCTGTAATCCCAGAACTTTGGGAGGCCAAGGCAGGCAGATCACGAGGTCAGGAGGTCGAGACCAGCCTGGCCAACATGGTGAAACCTCTTCTCTACTAAAAATACATAAATGAGCCAGGCATGGCGGCAGGCACCTGTAGTCCCAGCTACTTGGGAGATTGAGGCAGGAGAATTGCTTGAAGCTGGGAGGTAGAGGTTGCAGTGAGTCAGGATTACACCACTGCACTCCAGCCTGGGTGACAGAGTGAGACTCTGTCTCAAAAATAAATATATAAATAAATGAATAAACAATTTTAAAAAATAATAAAAAGAGAACAAAACAGTGCCCCTTCCATAATTTTTTAATGATTGCTGAAAAGTCAAATATAACTAAACAAATGACCTAGTCAAATTACAGATCTGAGTCCTTAAAATATTAGATGCATTATATGAAGAACTACATGAGTAAAAATGGGTATGTATTGTATAATATATGTGTTGCCATTTCATAATATGATGAACTATGTTAATCCTTTAGAATATTTCACAAAGTACTTCCTGAATTGCCCTCTCCCAAGACTAACTGGGAAGTTATATTATCACAGAATGCTTATTTCTAATTGGATACAAGATTTTTCTTGTTGTAATCTATTGAGTAACAACTATGTCAATACTATAGATATTAAATCCTACTTCTCAAACTATTAACTACAAGTCTGTCATCTAAGTAGCTACAGAAAAATGCTGAGGACCTGGAATCACACTCACTTTAGAAAACAAATTCATTTTATATTTTAAGAGATATTAGTAATGCTTCATGCTTCACAGCCACACAGCATTTCCTGCAACACTCAGCCATGCTAAGCAGTGGCTTTGGAGGCAGAAACATATTTTAGATCATCAATACATGTTTTGAATGTCAGACTCTCAAAACAAGAAATGTTGACTTAACAGCACTGCATATATGTATTTCAAATGTTCATTACAAAAAAATTACAGTGTAAAAATCTTGTAGCAAGTCTAAGAAGAAAGTTCTAAAAGAACTTGGGAAACTCCAATACTTCAAAAATAAAATCAATATATCTTCGTAAAATAATTTTCAAAAGAAAAACAATACATTCATTTTAAACTGCACAGAAAAAATTTTCACAGATATCAATTTTGAGAACTTTTAGAATCTGTGGAATTATTCTTCATTGCATATTAATGTCATACGTTTTTCTGCTAATTCAAAAAGCATTTTTATATTCCTATAAAGCCACATAAAGTACCATTATTTTGGGGATCCAGAATAAGAAGCAAATTTATTTTAAATTTAACATCACATTGATTTTTACTGGATCTTGCTATCTACTTTGTAACTGTAGTACCATGCTGTTTTTAAACAAAAGCAATTAGAAAAAAGAGGAGGAGGAAAGGAAGGAATGAACGAGGGAAGGAAGGCAAGATGGAAGGAAGAAAGGAAGACATACAATGCTAAGAGTTTGCTTCTGCACAGCAAAAGAAACTAACATCAGAGTGAACAGGAAACCTATAGAATGGGAGAAAATTTTTGCAATCTACCCACCTGACAAAGGGCTCATATCCAGAATCTACAAAGAACTTAAACAAATTTACAAGAAAAAAACCACCCCATCAAAAAGTGGGCAAAGGATATGAACAGACACTTCACAAAAGAAGACATTTATGCATCCAACAGACACATGAAAAAATGCTCATCATCACTGGTCATCAGAGAAATGGACATGAAAACCACAGTAAGATACCATCTCACGCCATTTAGAATGGTGATCATTAAAAAGTCAGGAAACAACAGATGCTGGAGAGGATGTGGAGAAATAGGAATGCTTTTACACTGTTGGTGGGAGTGTAAATTAGTTCAATCATTGTGGAAGACAGTGTAGCAATTCCTCAAGGATCTAGAACTAGAAATACCATTTGACCCAGTGATCCCATTACTGGGTATATACCCAGAGGATTATAAATCATGCTATTATAAAGACACATACACATGTATGTTTATTGTGGCACTATTCACAATAGCAAAGATTTGGAACCAACCCAAACGTCCTTCAGTGATAGACTGAATTAAGCAAATGTAGCACATATACACCATGGAATACTATGCAGCCATAAAGAAGGATGAGTTCATGTCCTTTGTAGGGACATGGATGAAGCTGGAAACCATCATTCTCAGCAAACTATCACAAGGACAGAAAACCAAGCACCACATATTCTCACTCGTAGGTGGGAAGTGAACAATGAGAACACATGGACACACACTAAGGCCTGTCGGAGGGTAGAGGGGCTGGGGAAGGGATAGCATTGGGAGAAATGCCTAGTGTAAATGATGAGTTGATGGGTGCAGCAAACCAACATGGCACATGTATACCTATGTAAGAAACCTGCATGTTGTGCACATGTACCCTAGAATTAAAGTATAATTAAATAAATAAATAAATAAATAAAATTTTAAAAGAAGAAAAACTCAGTTTGGATGAATACTCATTGCAATCTAAGGATAAATAACTACTTAATAAGACACAAAACGTCTTTAAAAGCCATCAGCCAATATTACAATTAAAGTATGCTCATCATTTATTATGCAGATGACAGACTAAAACAGGTGTTTCTGTATAAAATCAGTGAGAATTTAGAGTAGAATATTCATTCTAGGTAGCAGCTACACAATATATATTTATAATCATTCAAATATTTATATTTTGGCCTCATCCAAGGATGTATGTTCAAAAAAGTATTGTGCTGTTAACAAATATTATTATTTCCAAAATATAGATTTGGTTAAAATATTTGTCCTTTCTCATAATTGAATACAATGCAGTCATTAGAAACCAAATCTCAGTTTAGAGTACAGCAAAGCTTCTCAATCTTTTCCTGCTCAAGATGTATATCCTGAGTGACATTCAGATCAAAGTCATACACAGCTCCTGGAATGAGACCGTAGGTCTTTGTCTCTTCTCAAGAAAGTAAGAAGAATATAAATGCGTAAGGGTGACTTTGTATGACCAACACTGAATCGTCTAGATGTTTAAAGATGCTAAGTCATTCTGAACTTTTGTGCTTTAAGTATTGTGGGTACAAAATTATGTGGAATTCCTCACTCTTAGCCAACAGCATCCCCGCGGGCTTGACACTAGGACAAAAATGAACACTGAGCACATTATATTAAAATATGTAGCGATACCAGTCATTGTTTCACGAAAAAGTCAATTACAAAGCAGTATATCCAGTATAATTCCTATTTTTAAAGGAATTGTATGTTAATGCATTAAACATCATAAAATTGAGGGATGTTAAAATGTGATAATAGGCAGAATGGTTCTCCTGAAGAGGTCCACACCCTAATCCCTGAAACCTGTGTGAATATTGCCTTACAGGGCAAGAGGGTCGCTGCATATATAATTAATTGACCCTGAAGTAGAGAGTTTGTCCAGGTTGTTCCAATCTAGTCACTTAAAAGTCTAGGCTTTTACTGAAATTGGAGGCAGAAGAGATTGAAGCGTGAGGAGGCTTTGAAGCACTGGTTGCTGGTTTGGAGACAGAGGGGCTAAAATGACAAGGAATACAGGGGACCTCAACGGGGTGAGAGAGGTTCTGGCTGAGATCCAGCAATGAAACAGGGACCTTAGCCCTGCAGCCATTAGGAGGTGAATCTGCCAAGAAGCTGAGAGAGCCTGGGAGCAGTCTTTCCTCCAGATCCTCTAGATAAGAGCCCAGCCTTGGTAGACTCTAAGCAGACAAATTAGCCAAGTATACCCAGATTTCTGACCTAAAGACTACGAGACAATAATTTTGTTTTACTTTAAGCTGCTAAATTTGTGGTAATTTGTTGTGATATAAATGGAAAACTAATATTATATACAAGGGTTGTGGGATAACATTAATTTTACTTTCTTCTTTACTCTTTTGACCTTTTCTAAATTTACGATGAGGAATAAAGAATAATTAAATGTTAATGCAGTTATATTACATTGGCTTTTCATTGAAATAAGGTTTAGTACAATCATGAAAATTCTATTACCGATTGATTATGAGGTTTAACACATGTTTTCCAACTATTTTTTTTTCCCAATTTGCTCTTTTTTTCTTGGAAAATATAATCTATTGGCACAATATAAATTGTTAATGTTTGAATCCAAAGTTTTGTGATCTTCTCAACTGATTAGCACCATTACTCTGATACAGAAAATGACACTTCAGCAACAGTAAAGTAGAAAGGTAAGATTTTCCTCTGAATAGATTGTAGTCCTGAAAGACAGACAGAAGTAAGCAGGCCCCTTGGACTTGCCCAGAAGAGTTGCTAAGTTTAATAAAGCTACATACCAAATCAGTGCTAACCAAAACCTGGTCCATAGATTGGCACTCTTTGAATGACTCTTTACTCAATTATCATGGATAGAATCACGTTATTTTCCAATTTAATACAAAATTATTACAAACAAAAGCCAAGGAATTAACAAAGCTTATTATTGATCCTTTTGAATTCGTTACTTTGATTCTTCAAATCTTTCTCTGCATACATTCAAAGTTGGCTTCCTTAGTAATGTCATAAATTTGTAAATCACATAAAGTGTTAGTAAGAAAAAAAGATTATGAGATCTCTTCACAGAAAGAAGGGAGACATTATTATATAATGATGTACAGTACATTTTTTCTTTTTAAATTAAAATCAAGAGGGCAATCAGGGTAGGAACATTTAAACTATAATTGACCAAATTATTCAAGGCTCAGTATGGAGAAGCTTGAGAATTAAATAAAAAACACCAGGGAGGCACAGTCCTGACGGGAGGGGTGATACATTTTTTTAAAGAAAAATATCATGGTGCTTCTAGTCGTGTGTGTGTGTGTGTGTGTGTGTGTGTGTGTGTGTGTGTGTGTGTGTGAGTCAAGGGGCGGGGGGAGTAGCCATTGAATACACAGAGCTTTCTGTTATGCTTAACAAGGACTACCCTTAAGACAAAGGGTTTTACCAGAGCCTAACTGACCTGGAAGAAGGGCAATACTCAACTCCAGCTCCCTCTAGCCTTCTTTTTCCACCTAAAAGGGAAAAGGAGTTGAGAACAAATTGTAGAAGTGACAGCCCAGAGACACAGTCTCACTTTAAGAACGGTATCTAACTACAGGGCTACAAACCTAACTTTTCCCTCCCCAAACAATTTACCACCACAACAATAGGGATCTCATATAGCAGGAGAGGCAAAACCAAGGAAATATTTGAAACCATAATAATCAAGAATTTTCCAGAAGTATTAACAGAAACCAAATCAAAGATCCAGAAAGCCCAGAGAACATCAAGAATGATAAAAATAAAGAAAGACACAGAAGTCTACACGGGAGCATATCAAGTTCAAACCACAGGAGGTTAAAGGCAAAGAGAAAATCTTGACCAAAGCAAGATACACCTTACATATAAAGAAGCAAAGATAAGTACTATGTTAAACTTCTCTTCTACATTCAACAGAAGCAGTGCAAGAAAGAATTTAAAGTGCTGAAACAAAAAACCCACCAAGCTAATATCTTTATCCAGTGAAACTGTTATTGAGAATGGAAGTCTTCAAAAGTTAAGACTTTCTTAGACAAACAAAAATTGAAGAAATTTTTTGCTATTAATAGTAGACCTGCCTTGCAAGAAACTTACATGGTATAAGTCAGAAACTTAGAACTATAAAAAGAAAGGAAGAGCATTAGAGAAGGAATACATAAAGATAAAACCTTTCCTTTTTCTTTTTCTTATTGATCTGTCAGGTTAAAGTTTGTCAGGATAATAATGGCAAAGTATTTGGTCACTGTAATCATGGAAAAGTGAAATGAATGAACATAATGGTATAAGGGCTAGAAGGGAGGAATGGGGTCTTCTCTGTTGTAAGGTACTTGCACTACACAAAAAAAATGTTATTGTGTTATACTAAATAGGACTTGGATTGTTTCTAAATGTATGTTGCAAACTCCAGGAAAAAAGAAGTATAATTAATATGCTAAGAAAAGAGGAAGAAAATGAACTCTATTATGAGCTCAGTTAAAACCAGAGAAGGCAGAAAAAGAAAGAAAAAAGAAAAAAGGAGAACAAGAGCAATGGATAGAAGACAGTAGCAAATATGGTAGATATTAATCCAACTATATCATCATTTAAGTATCAATGGTTTAATACATCAATTAAAATACTAAAATTGTCAGAGTGGGGAAAAAAGGCCTAATTATATATTGTCTATAGAAGTCCACTTAATAAGGACACAGATAGAGTAAAAGTAAAGGAATGGAGAAAAATGTACCATGCTAATTCTAATCAAAAGAAAGCTGGAACAGCTATATTAATTTCCAATCAAGGCAACTTCAGAGCAAAGAGAATGATCAGTGATACAGAGAAGCATTACATAACGAAGAAGGGGTAAAATCTGTGAGAAGATATATAATCCTTAGAGTGTGTGCACCCAACAACAGTGTCAAAATATATAAGGCAAAAACTGATATAATTGCTATAAAAATATATATCAATCCACTATTACAGTTGAAGATTTCAATAATCCTCTAACAGTTATTGATAGGTATGGCAGATAGTGTTACAGGACCACCAGATTTGATTTCTCATTGCACAGTAACTGACCGATACACTGAAACAGTGGGAGTTGCAGCAGAGAAAGCATTTAATAATTGTAGGGCAGCCAAACAAGGAGACAGAAGGGAACCTCGAATCTGCCTCCCTAAGAGGTCTGGGGATGGGTTTTCAAAGTGGCCTGGAGGGGTAATGGGCCAAAGTGTGGGATTGCTGATTGATCAAAAAAGTAAGGAATGAAGTAACGGGTCAGGGAGATGAAGAAACAACATTTTGGTGCTCAGTCATTTCCTTGGTGGAGGTTTTCAAACGGCTTGGTGTCAGCTGTTCTGCTGAAATTCAGGATATGAAGAACACCTTTAGCAACTTTTGGGTAAAAATGTTCGGTGTCAGAGATTCTATCTTTAGGAACAATGAAGAAGCAGGTGGTTAGTGTGCTATGTGACTCAGGGTTATTTAGCAGCTGCAGGGAAGTGGGTCAAAGTGTACCAGCACACCCTGTCCAATGCCTGACTCTAATTCTGCCTAAAGTCAGGCTTGTAATTCTTGTTAACCTTGTGGTGGTGTTTTCAGTAGGAAATCAGTAAGAACACAGTTGAAATGAACAGCAACATCAATCAACTAGATCTAATTGTCATCTATAGAATGCTTCATCCAATCACATCAGACTATATATTCTTCTCAAGACAATACAGAATATTCACCAAGATAAATCACTTTCTGGATCATAAAAACACACCTTAACATATTTAAAAGAACAGAAATAATGTGAAGTATTCTCTCAGATCACAATGAAATTAAATCAAAAATCAATAAAGATAACTAGAAAACTCAAAACACTTGAAGATTATATACCACACTTCTAAATAACACACGTCAAAGAAGAAGTCTCAAAAGAAATTTTAAAATATTTTGAACTAAATAAAAATTCACCTTATCAAAAGTTATGAGATTCAGCAAAGGCAGTGCCTAAACCTAGCAGTAAATTTATAGCATTTGATGTACAGAGTAGAATAAAAGGAAATCCAAAACCAGTAGTCTAAGATCATGCCTTAGGAAACTAAGGAAAGAAGAGTTTATTAATTTTAAAGTAAGCTGAAGAAAAGACACACACAAAATTCGAGCAAAAGTTGATGAAAGTGACAATGGGAAATCAACAGAGAAAATCTGATTCTTTGAAAAAACTGATAAAAGTGATAAATTATTAGCCAATTTAACTAAGAAAAAGAGAGACAACTAATATTAGAAATGAAAGAGAGGTCATCATTATGATCCCATGAATATTAGAAAGATAATAAATGAGTATTGTGGAAACTTCTATGTCAAAACTCATAGAAGGAGAAACAGGTAGTCTGTATAGGCCTATATCTATTAAAGGAATCTAATCAATAATTAATATCATCTGAAGCAGAAAGCAACAAGCTCAGATGGATTGACTGGTGAACTTTACTCAACATTTAAGGAAGAAATACCAATTAAAGAAATACTAGTTTAAGAAATATAAATTATCTATAATATTTTTCAAAAAGTAGAAGTAAAAGGAATACTTTCTCACTCATTCTGTGAGACTAGCATTACCCTAATATCAAAACCTAATAAAGGCATTATGAAAAAGGAAAGCTACATACTAATATTTCTTATGAATATATAAAAATTATCAAAAATATTAGCAAATTGAACCCACTGATGTAGTAAAAGAATTCTGTACTGCAAACAAGTGGTATTTATTGCTGGTATGTGAGACTAGTCCAACATTTGAAAATCTGTTAATGTAATCTATCACATCAATGGGTTAAAGGAAAAAATCTTATGATCATATCAGTAGGTGCAGTAAAAAGCATTTAACAATATTCAACATCATGAATGGATATGATAACAATATTTATCATACCATTTCATGATAAAAACTCAAAAACTTTTACTAGAGGGACATTTTCTCAAATTGGTAAAGAATATCTACAAAAAATCCTATAGCTAACAACATACTTAATGATGAGAAATTACATGTTTTCTCACTAAGATCAGAAACAAAGTAAGAATGTATGCTTTCACCACTCCTACTCTACAATGTACTAGTCCTAATTAATCCACTGATACAAGAAAAAAAGGAAGAAAAGAAAGGTGAACATATTGAGGAGAAAAGCAATAAACATGTATTTGTAGATGACATAATTCAGTAAAGAACTATTTGTGAACTGGTCAACTATAGCAAGGTTACAGGACACAAAGTTAATGTACAAAAGATAATTGCTTTCTTATACACTAGCAATAAACAACAGGGATTTGAAATTAAAACATAATGCCATTTGCATTAGCTCATGGAAAAAACAAAATTAAAAAGAAAATGAAATTTGCCTGTTTAAGTTCAGTTGTTTCAGCACCATTTTTTGAAAAGACTATAATTTCTCCATTGAATTGTGTTTGCTCTTTTGTCAGACATCAGTTGACTATATATTTGTGGTCTATTTCTTGGTTCTCTATTTGTTTTATTGATCTATTTGTTTCTTATTTCTCCAATACCACACTGTCTTGATTATTGTAGCTTCATAGCGTGTCTTCAAGTCAAATAGTGTCAGTGTGAGCCAAAAATTGCACTCTTTGGTAATTACAAACATGAGTTTGAAATTGTCCACACAAAACCTGTACACAAATGTCTATAACAGCTGTGTTTATAACTGCCAAAATGTGACAGCAATCAAAATGGCCTTCAATATGTGAATGGATAAACAAACGGTGGCACATTTATGCAATGAAATATTATTCAGAGAAATAAGCTGTCAACTCATGAAAAAAATATAGAGAAACTTTAAACACATATTGCAAAGTGAGAGAGGCCAGTGTGAAAAGGCTACATATTATATGATTCCAACTGTATGACATTCTCGAAAAAAACAAAACTATGTAGATAGTAAAAATGTCAGTTTGTCAAGGGTTCAGGGGGAAGGAGAGAGGGATGAATAGGTGGAACAAAAGGGATTTTAGGGGCAGTAAAATTAGTCTGTATGATTGGACACATGCCATTATGCATTTGTCAAAACTCATAGAATGTATGCCACAAATAATTAACTTTAACATAAATGATGGCCTTTCGGTAACAATAGTATTTTGATATTGGCCCATCAATTATAACAAATACAACACACTAATACAAGTAGTTAATGTTAGGGAAAAGGTAGGCAGTCAACGGTCATATGAAAACTCTTTGTGTTTTCCATTCAGTTTTTCCATACATCTAAAATTGCTTTAAAAAGGCTATTATTTTTTAAATATATTCCTTCATTTCAAATATACCATTTGTGTGAAATCCAATGCCATGTGTATAGAGAAACAACTTTTTTGCCTTTATGTCATGTCTATTTTATCCAAGTACTCTATTTAAATTAATCCTATGTAAAAGCACACAGTTCACATGAATAATGAGTAAACATTTTATCTAAAAATAACGTCACCCGAGCCTCTTTTTTTCTTCAGAAACAAATTTATTATAGCATCAACTTTTGCTTTCTCTTCAGCTTAGGCTTGCACATCACACATTGGCTTTCAAACGTGAAACTGTGGGTGGTCATAATTAAAAGGAAAGTACTAGGGCAGACCCTGCAGGAAATGTGGAGCCTGGGATTTCTGACTGCACTACAGTTAGAGTTGACCACATGTTTTCTCTCAGCTGTTTGCTGTTCCATAAAAGAAAACTTAAGTGGTATTCAAAGATGACCAGTTTTGAGACTCTTGCCTTTGTGACTATACAAATGAGGAAAATCTTTCTAGGGCATGTACAGAAGCAACCTTACTCATGATACAATATAGTCTGAAAAAAAAAGAGGGAGTAACTATTTTTGATTTGGGGTCAGTTACATAAATGTGACTGATTTTGCCTCCCAAGAGTGGGACTCTAGCATCCACATTCCCACAGACACCTCAAGCTAGCCTCCACAAAGTGGGCTAATACCCATGAAGGCAAAATTGCACCAATGCTTTCCCTTTGTTTCACTTACCATAGCTAGTATAGAATTTACTGAATCAGGGAAGAACATAATGTACATACAAATAACAAAACAGTAACACATCTTCCAAGTACCAGATTCCAACATTAGACCCAAAGGGCTAGTTACATTTACTAATTTGTTAGACTGATTGCCCTCCTACTTCCTATTCATCAACTCAAATTTTCAAACTTTTATTTTGCCACATGCAAACTGGAATTGGTTAAGTATCATTGTTTCCTTAGGCAAGCACTGCAGAACCATGGTCAAACTCTTATGCCCTCCTGTCATTCCAAAGGTCTCCTCCAGGAACAAACGGCCAAGGTGTGTTAGCTGATAAGATGCAGGACTTCACTCATGTATATCCCAGAGTTGTGATATGAGAATGGCCTTGTCCATTTCTTATCAAGAGAATGGAGAGCCAGATAACTAATAGTTATTGAGCACTTATTGTGTCCAGGAACTGCACTTGGGTCTTCATCAATGATCTCATTCAATTCTCAAAAAAACATATTAGGTGGACATAGATTTTATATTTCATAAATTTTCATATTTTCATTTTTCCTGGCTTGGATAATTTTACAAATATCTATTTACGTTAGGAAGTGGTGGCGTCTGGGTCTTAATTTTTACTTATCTTCAAAACTAAGAGTATATTGAAAATAATATAATAATTCAATAAATATAATCTATGTATAAGACTTTCCACTCATACTGTAAGTAGAGTATCATTCTTTAATAGTTAGTATGTTTCATCTTCCCTGAAATTAACAGCATTATACTGTGATGTGATAAGAAATTTACGCTATTCCTTGACCTCCAGTAAGAATCTTAAGCAAGCATGGGATACAGAACATGATAGCAAGAACGCAGACATAGAATCATTACCACAAATCTCTCTGCAAACCCAGCAGGCCAGAGAAGAAACACATTAATGGGAAAATTTCAAAAAACGGATAGCCAACTGTGGACTAGACGTTTAATCCTCGGTTAATGACAAAATGCCTAAAAAGAATTGCACATACTAAGCTCAAACGCCACTTTACCTTTTATTGTTTATTTATTTTTTAGAGACAGGGCTTCACTCTGTCACCCAGACTGGAGTGCAGTGGCATGATCATAGCTCGCTGCAGCTTCCAACTCCTGGATTCGAGTAACCCTACCATCTTTGCTCCTAGAATAGTTAGAACTATAGGCGTGCACCGCTATGCCTAGTTAACCTTTTCTTTCTCAGTAGAGATGGTTGTCTTACTGTGTTGCCCAGGCTGGTCTTAAACTCCTGACTTCAAGTCTTCCTTCTGCCTCGACTTCCCAAAGTGCTAGGATTACACGTGTGAGCCACCACACCTTACCTACCATACTTTAAAAAATGCATTTCTTACAGTAGCAGACAGTGGGAAGGTCCACCAAGAAACTAAAGACAAAGATGAAATGAATACCTTGTATATCCAACAGATATGTCCAAATGTCCAATGCTGATAATGATACAGTAATGTTAGGATTCTAATAGATTGCCAGTACAGGTAAGATGGCAAAGCTTTTGGAGAACACTTTGAAAAAACACATTAAAAGCATTACAATAGTCATGCCATTTGATTCAGTACTCCCAATTCTGAAAATAAAATTCTAACCAAAGAACAATGCCAACATGAAAAAGTTCTTTGCCTGAAAACATTCATTTTGGATTTTTTCTGATAGCCACAAATTGGAAACCTATATTCAACATTACAAATATCAGTAGTAACTACTAAGTGTATGAACAAACTCGGAAAACTACTGATGACACAATGTTAACTAAATCATTTTACCAAAAAGATACCAGCACTAGCATGTTCATCACAGTACTATTCACAATAGCAAAGTCATACAATCAGCCTAGGTGCCCATCAATGATGCACTGAATAAAAACAATGTGGTACATATGTACCATGGAATACTAATACTACACAGCCATAAAAAAGAATAAAATATCTTCTGCAGCAACATGAATGCAGCTGGAAGTTATTATCTTAAGTAAACTGACACAGAAACAGAAAAACACATACTGTGTGTTCTTGTTTATAAGGGTGAGCTCAACTTTGGGTACACATGGACATAAAGATGGGAACAATAGACACTGGGGACTCTAAAAGGGGTGTGAGGCAGAAGTGGGGTAAGGGCTGAAAAACTTCCTGTTGGGTTCTATGTTTACTATATGGGTGATGGGATCAATGGAAGCTCAAACCTCAGTGTCACACAATTATACTCTTGTGATAGAGCTGCACATGTACCCCATAAATCTAAAATAAAAATTAAAAATAAATTTAAAATAAATGAGATATGGCCAGGCACAGCAGTTCAGGCCTGTAATTTCAGCACTTTGGGAGGCTGAGGTTGGAGGATCATGAGGTCAGGAGTTCAAGACTAGCCTGGCCAACATGGTGAACCCCCCTCTCTACTAAAAATACAAAAATTAGCCCAGTGTGGTGATGCACACCTGTAATCTCAGCTACTCTGGAGACTGAGGCAGGAGAATCACTTGAACCTGGGAGGCAGGGTTTGTGACTCCATCTCAAAAAAATAATAAATAAGTAATTAAATAAGATACTGGTTTATTTATAAATTCAAATTTGTCTAACTATACAATACAATATATTCAAAAAAAAAGAACATTAAGAGTACATTAAAACAATTCAGCTGTTTGAAATAGGGAAAGGAAATTGTAATTAATACATTTTTTTCAGAATTTATACATGTTAATATGTGTCATAAGATCAAATCTAATCATTGATTTAAATGACAACTACCGGCAGGATGAACACTTGAGTGCAGATTTCTAGCTGTATTCATTTCCCACCCCCATACTTGCAGCTATTGAAAGCGGCAAAGGCACTAAACAATAGGACAAGCCCTCTATCTGTGCTGGGAATAAGGGAAGCATGCCATTCACAAAATTTCAACAAATTTATACTAGATGCTTACTAATCAATTAGATCATGTAAACAGAATGGTACTCATCAGAGGATACCTGAACATCACTTTTTTTTTTAAGTATTGTAAGTAGAGAATGTAGAGAGCATTTTCATATTACATTGGACAGCTATGAGATATTTTAGTTCTACATTTAAAAGGAACTGATGCTTAATATCATCCTAATACCACTACTTTCCATTTCATTTCTTGTTTGGATTGATTCATTCTTTTGTTTTGTTTCACTTTGTTTTGATTTGTTTTGTTTTGTTTTGAAATAATCTTTCTCTGAAGCTGAGGTTGGAGTTCAGTGGCACGATCTTGGCTCACTGCAACCTCCGCCTCGTGGGTTGAAGTGATTCTCATGCCTCAGCCTCCCAAGTAGCTGGGATTACAGGCATGTGACATCACCACTCCCGGCTATTTTTTTGTATTTTTAGTAGAGACGGGGTTTCACCATATTGGTCAGGCTGGTCTCAAACTCCTGAACTCAAGTGATATACTCGCCTCGGTCTCCCAAAGTGCTGAGATTACAGGTGTGAGCTACTGCGCTCGGCCAGATTAGTTCTTTATAGTCTGTAAGTATTCTTATTTACAAATTTATGTCTATTGCCTTTGTACCTAATGTACTTTATACTTGGTTTGAACGCTAAAACTCTCTGAGATGACAATTCCATCACTCATCCCTTCTTCAAATCTCCAGCTGCTACTTGGTCTCCTCTCTGCTAATGAGGTAGCTGCATACATGACTAAGAAAATAGCCTCACCTTTCCACCACAAGTTCCACCAACTTGCATGCATCTCTACCTATTTTTCTAATATTAAAATGAAAAAAAAATGTGTATTCCTTTTGAAGCCCACACATTCATTCACTTTTGTCCTCTCATATGTATATATGTATAATTGGCCTTGTCTCCTTCTGTAGCCACAATTCTAGTTCTCAATTCTTCTCAGAAAAAAAATCCCTGACTAATTTGAATATACTCACTGCCATACCTACTGACCTTCAGTTTTCTTCTTCTCATCTTTTTCTTTCTTTCTTTCTTTTTTTTTTCTTTTTTGAGATGGAGTCTCTCTTTGTTGCCCAGACTGGGGTGCAGTGGCAAGATCTCGGCTCACTGCAACCTCCACCTACTGTGTTCAAGCAATTCTCCTGCCTCAGCCTCCCGAGTAGCTGGGATTACAGGTGTGTGCCACCATGCCGGGCTAATTTTTGTATTTTTAGTAGAGACAGGATTTCTCCATGTTGGCCAGACTGGTCTTGAATCCCAGACTTCAGGTGATCCACCTGCCTCGGCTGCCCAAAGTGCTGGGATTACAAGTATGAACCACTGTGCCCGGCCTCTTCTCATCATTTTCAACTGGACTTTCATACTCACCACTCCAATATAATGGCTCTTATCAAAGTCACCAGAGACAGTGTTTCACAAAGCAAATGGTCACTTTTCTGTTCTTATCTTTTTTCTAAGCATAATTTCATATAGACAATTACTACATCCTTCCATCCCTCCATGGTGAAATTGTCTCCTCTTGGCTTCTGTGACATTACATTTGCTTGCTTCTCTTGCTACTCTATGGCAGGCTTTATCTTTTTTACCAGACTTCTCAATGTCATGTATCTAAGAGATATGAACTATTTGAAGAACCAAAGGATAGATAAGGAATGTTCAACTCCACAGGCACAAGCTTGGTGTGCATATTGCCCTTCTCTCATTTGTGGCTTGTTTTCCTTCCTTTGGAGCCCTCCTCCACACAGAAAAGAGTCACGACTTAATTACACAAAACTGCCTTCCATTAAACTTACTTGGACTGCTTATCTGCAGGCATTGACATCTATATTCTCTGAGGAGAAATGTATAGATTTGCCTACATGAAAGAGAAATGTTCGAAGCATCTGCTAGCTATTATAGTACAAGGACAGTTTTCAAAATAAGATATTTAATTTTGAGTAAAAATTTTAAAAATACACACTGCTAGGTTGTTCAGGCCTGTCTATAAAAATGATGAATTTAAATAATTTCCAATCACAATGACTCAGACCACTGTAGTAACACAGCAGAGCTCTAGGAGATTCATTTGTCAGCCTAGAAAGATCACAAATCACATGTTATCATCAAGGTACATGCATTATAAAGTACATCGTAAGGTCGCAGTCATAGATTAAAGCAAGTAGCTTTGCTTTTTTTTTTTTTTTTTTTTTTTTCCTGAGAGGGAGTCTTGCTCTGTCACCAGGCTGGAGTGCAATGGCGCGATCTCGGCTCCCTGCAACCTCCAACTCCCTGGTTCAAGCGATTCCCCTGCCTCGGCCTCCCTAGTAGCTAGGACTGCAGGTGCATGTCACCATGTCCAGCTAATTTTTGTGTTTTTAGTAGAGATGGAGTTTCACCATGTTGGCCAGGATGGTCTCCATCTAATGACCTCGTGATCCACCCGCCTCGGCCTCCCAAAGTCCTGGGATTATAGGCATGAGCAACTGCATCTGGCCAGCAAGTAGCTTTTAAGAGCACATGAGAAGAGAGATAAAAAGCAAAAGAAGCACAGTTTAGTAGCAAATTACATGAAATTGGTGACAAAGTTAGGTTTTATGAGGAAATCTGCCCCTGCTTCTAATTTACCCAGAAGCCCAGACCTGTATGTATGCAATTTGTAGGTTTATAAATATAGAAATATTTGATAGATGCAGATAGTGTATGGATAAAAAGCTAATCTGCATTCTCTTTACAAGCTAGAAATGTGCAAGGAGTTTGAAGGGCCATGGAAGAATTATCTCTTATTTCCTCTGAAACTCTGCATTTGTTCTAATACATCCTTGGCAATGGCTATCTACTGTAAATTTAAACTTATCTTCCTCTCATGCTAACCTCATGTATATTGCCAAATCCTTCCTATATCGAACCTATCTCTAGATCATCCTCACCCCTCCCCCCACATGCAAACATACACACATGTATACATTTCCAGCTGGTTCTTTACGGTTGCTTGAAATTTGGGAAGATATCTTTTACTTCTTTAAATTAAGATTTTTAAACTCAATTCTGAAAATTGGTTTTGTTAAAACCAATATGGTAAGGAGGGAGAAGGGGAGACAATCATGCACAGAAACAAAGCCAAAAGGGTTGAAAGATGACGCAGCACAGGTGTTAGAAAAACCACAGGGTTGGGGGAAGAATGACAATAAAAGTAAAAGCATTGCAAAGATTCCTCAAAAATGAGAGACAGATAATTGGAAAAGCCAAAGGGACCTGGAAACAATGGGATTTGAAGTCATTGAATATATTTATGTTTTGACTTTCGCAGTCTTTTCCCTTGGAGCATTGCCATCGACTTCTCAAAGCAAGTCATACTTTCGGATTTGCACTGCAAAACACTGGCCTCCACTCTCAGATTATCTTACACACATCTGTGAGGATGAGTTTTTACAGAGAGTGGTAGACAGCAGAAGTGAAATTAATTTCTTTTACTAGGTAAAAACATACCCACAAAAAACCAATTTTTGTTGTTGTTCTGTGTGGCCTATAGTTGATTAAGCTCCCAACGCTTACCTTACTACCAGCGACTGCTGAATGCATTTTCCTCAGGGCTGGAGTTTTTTCTCCATCCAAGACTCTTCCAGATCAAAATGAGCCCAACCAGTTTGAAATGCCAAAACTTGCCCCTCTTATCTTGAGAAACAGGGAGTAGACACTTTGCAGACACCGAAGTTACCCAAAATCTCTGAGGTTCTTACATGCGTGCCTCATCAAAATCTTCTCCCTTCTTCTCATTATTATCTGCAACGAACTGCCAATCACAAGTACCCCTAAAAGCAAAGCCTGGCCTACAGGTCCTCCATTTCCAATTCTGTTCTGGCCCAGCTTCTCCTGATTTAAGCACAAAGTGGAACAACAGCAGTCACTTGCTATGTGAGGCTCCTGATGTGGCTTCTGGGTCTTTGTCTCTTACTGATTGTATGAGACTCTCTGGGAAGTTAGCAGAAGGCTCCTTTTGCAAGCAAGCATGTTCATTATTTTTAGGTCTAGGAAATGGGATACCACATATATTTTGACATACATTTAAAAGTATAGTTTGAATACCACTCATTAATTCATCAATTCATTCATAGGTTTATTTATTAAATATTTCATTTCCTTCTATGCCAGAAATAATCATAAAATTAATGATCTGTATTGGCACTATTTTCTCATTTGAGCCTCTCAACAATTTGGAAACTTAAGGTACAAAAACTGTCTCTCATTGGCAAGTGAGTCTAATAGCAGTTAGATGAATTGCACACAAGCAAACAACTAGTGAACTAGAATTCAAGCTGAATGAATATGACTAAAAGTTCCAATCTATTTTTTTTTTCTTTTTTTTTTTTGAGACAGAGTCTTACTCTGTCACCAGGCTGGAGTGCAATGGCACAATCCTAGCTCACTGCAACCTCCGCCTCCTGGGTTCAAGTGATTCTCCTACCTCAGCCTCTCTAGTAGCTGGGATTATAGGAATGCACCACCTGTCTAATTTTATATTTTTAGTGGAGATGTGGTTTCTCAATGTTAGTAAGACTGGTCTCAAACTCCATTTTTTTTTTTTTTTAAGCAATATTAACAGATGGAGCTTTTATTTATTTATTTATTTTTGAGACAATGTCTCGCTTTGTCACCCAGGCTGGAGTGCAGTGGCATGATCACAGCTCACTGCAGCCTCAATATCCTGGGCTTAAGTGATCCTCTCACCTCAGCCTCTCAAGTAGCTGGCACTTCAGGCACGTGCCACCATACATGGCTAATTTTTTATTGTATTTTTTTAGAGACGGAGTTTCACCATGTTGGCCAACATGGTCTTGATCTCCTGACCAAGTGATTCTCCTGCCTCAGCCTCCCAAGTAGCTGGGACTACAGGCACCCACCACCATGCCTGGCTAATTTTTTATTGTATTTTAGTAGAGACGGAGTTTCACCATGTTGGCCAACATGGTCTTGATCTCCTGACCTCGTGATCCACCTGCCTCAGCCTCCCAAGGTGCTGGGATTACAGGTGTGAGCCACCGCGCCTGGCCCCAACCTATTTCTAACATGCTATGTTGTGCAACTCTGCTTTATAAGGCGGTAATCCTATCTTCAAGAACCTTACACTCTAAGGCAGTCAGACAGAGCTAAAAGGCTAAGTATCAAAACTACTGAAGTCAGGTTCTGACCAATGTTGCACCTAATCGGGTAACAGAGGTTAATAAACATGTCGTAGTAGCTCAAGTATATACTTACCACAGCATGTCATAGTTTAAGTCATTCTCTGAAAGTATCAATCCCTCTGTAGTGAGTAAGTTCACTACACGCAGGAGACTGTTCCATGTCAGCTGAGTTAGGAGCTTTCCTTTCAGTTAGAAGAAACTACTGTCTAGCTAAAGTGTCTATGCATAAACTTTGGAATCGTGAAAAATAAATTGGGCGTGGTGGCTCACATCTGTAATCCCAGCACTTTGGGAAGCTGAAATGGCAGGATCACTTGAGGCCAGGAGTTTGAGACTAGCCTCATCAACATTGCAAGACCCCATCTCTAAAAAACAAAAATAAATAAAAAGGAAAACAAAAAAAGAAAAAAATAAATTGGATACTCATTTCATACAATCCTTCTTCTGTTGTCAAAGACATCAAATGCAGAATTTTTTTGAGGGGCGAGGACCATGATACCATGGTAGGGTCCAAAGGCACATTATTTAAAAAAATGTATAAGAGTAGATGGAGCCAGAAAGTAAGAACATGCAGGGGTCTAAAAAAAAAATTTCTGACGGCCATGGGAAGAGAAATTGTATATGAATAAGACTAGGAATGGAGAAACAGGCAAGAGGGTACACCTAGAATCTAGACATCTTTGCTAGATGTAGGAAACAATTGTAAAAGACAAAAAGTATTCAATAAACTAATGTATTCAAAGAGATTAGCATAATAGTAGTATTACCTATTTTGTTGCTACTAGTATCTATAAGCACCAGTAGTGTGGATGAGAAACATTTTTTTAATAACCATTAACAATAGAGATATTTATTTTTATTTATTTTTATTTTTATTTTTTTTTTGAGACGGAGTCTTGCTCTGTCGCCCGGGCTGGAGTGCAGTGGCCGGATCTCAGCTCACTGCAAGCTCCGCCTCCCGGGTTTACGCCATTCTCCTGCCTCAGCCTCCGGAGTAGCTGGGACTACAGGCGCCCGCCACCTCACCCGGCTAGTTTTTTGTATTTTTAGTAGAGACGGGATTTCACCGTGTTAGCCAGGATGGTCTCGATCTCCTGACCTCGTGATCCATCCGTCTTGGCCTCCCAAAGTGCTGGGATTACAGGCTTGAGCCACCGCGCCTGGCCTTATTTTTTTAATATATATTTCTTGAGACGGAGTCTCGCTCTTCGCCCAGGTTGGAGTGCTGTGGCGCGATCTCGGCTCACTGCAACCTCCGCCTCCCGTGTTCATGCCATTCTCCTGCCTCAGCCTCCCGAGTAGTTGGGACTACGTGTGCCTGCCACCACGCCCGGCTAATTTTTTTTTTTTTGTATTTTTAGTGGAGACGGGATTTCATTGTGTTAGGCAGGATGGTTTCGATCTCCTGACCTCGTGATCCACTCCCACCTCGGCCTCCCAAAGGGCTGGGATTTCACGCACGAGCCACCACGCCCGGTCAACAATAGAGATTTTTAAATATTTGTTTTAGGTTCATCTTACTAGTGTTTAACATTTAAATGTCACAATTTAAATGATTTTTGAGAAATCCTTATGCTTCTCCTCCAATAATTATAAAACTTGTTATGGCAACAATGCCTTTCTGGATTAGAGAACACAAAAAACTTATTACCATGATATTCTTTATATTATTCATTGTTCCATATTAAAACTGGATAGGCTAGACAGGGGCTACTATGAATTTGTGCAGAAACGATATACTCTGAGTTTTCTCATATGCAGAAAGATAATAAAACACAGACTCACTTCTTATGAACCCAAATTCATCTTGAAGAGACTATGTATCTCCTTTGTATTCTCAGTATATATTACAGCCATTATTCTAGCAATCCATCACTTTGGGTTTCTGAGTTGGAAAATCAGTTTGCCAAGAAGTATTTTTCCACTCAGCTCTGATTCTTTAAAGCCTCAGAAAACAACCTAAGGATAAATCAAATGTGTCCTGAGTCTGACATAAAACAAAAACCAGTTCTAGAATAAAAGTCCTCTAGTCAAAGAAAGTCTGGCTTTTACAGATTCTTAAAAAATATTCTTTTAAAGACCTAAAATGACTTGTAAATGAAATATGTATAACTTTCATAATGGAATCATCAGTACTAAAAATAAACTTAAAGAACTATATATTCCTATGTATTAAAACAAACATATATATTCAATTTATGTCAGTATGTAATATTTAATATTAATATCAATAAAATCTGATCGTTTTATTTACATAGTTAATAACAAACAAAAATGAAGGTGCTTCTTAAAAGTATGTATCTATTTTTGCCAAATTATTGATAGTCAGTAATAACAGAGATCATAATGGATCACTGTGCTAAGTGCTTTGTATATATTATCACATTTCATTCTTAAATTAAGCCTGTGAAGTAGGTGTTATTTCAACATCTTAACAGAGAAAAAAAAATGAGCTGAGAAATGTTAATTAATGGCTTTGAGGTCATACCTGAAGTGGGGTCAATAGTAACTTGAACCCAATTCTGACTCCTAGCAAAGAATTCTCACTACAGCATGCTTCTTTATAAATAAAGGTAGCTCCTATAATCAAATGCAAATATAGACTGTGACATTTCTACCATAATCTCATGAGCTCATGTTATAAATAATATTTGTTTGTTGGAATTAACTACAGTCTTTTAATCACATTCCTGACCAACAGTGACCTGTTCAGTAAGATCAATAGTAAGGCTTTGGTCCAGCCCCACAGGGCAACAAACTTTCACAGACCCTTCAGTAGAGAACTTCCCCCTGATACGTTCTTCAGTTACTACTCTTACAACTCTTATTATGGGATGAGCTGGTCCTTTATCATAACACTGAAATATTGACTCTAAGGTCAGTGCAAACAATAGGGTCAAAGGGAAGGGACAGACAATCTGGTAGCAGAATTCAAACAAACTAAGAGAGTGAGAAATTAACAAAGGAAGAATAAACAGTAAAAAATTTAGATATGATTGTGTAATTTTTTTGTATATGCATCAGTTAGTCTCATTGGCCCATAAGCTCTTCAAGTGCCTAGAAGCTATTAAGCAAGTGTCTAAGTCTGAGCCAAAGTGGCTTCACCCAAGCATTAGAAAGGAAGCATGATTTGGAGGACAACACAGAACACCTGTATGGGTTTAAACCTCTGTCCTAGCTGACACTCCCTCAATATATACACATTTAAATATATGTCCAGGCAAGGGGTCTTTAGTAAAACAGCAGTGAAAATTTAATCATCTATTTCATCCAATCCCCACAACCTCAGCTGACTATGGTAGAGGCACGGAGTCAACAGCATAGATAGCTGCATGAGTGTCACATTTTCATTGAATGTGGGCATTCTAGTCTTGGCTGATGACTGTCAGCAGGGGAAGTGATCTTATAAACATGAGCAGTGGCATTGACTGCCTCTGCTATGTGCTGGTACCATGGCTTCCATTTGGGACATGAGTAGTCTTACTGAGAGTACAAGCTGTCCACCAAAAATGCATTTCCTCCTCTTCTTACGCACAAGGCAAACCATATTTCTTTGCCTGCCTAGAAATTGTTTGCCATGTGACTGAGATCTAGCCAGTGAAATGTAAGAGGACATCATTTGTACCATTTCCAGGCCTGGCCCCAGAAAACCTCCACATGTACTCAATTCATATTCTCTTCTTTTAGCCGATTGGACTGGTGACCCTCAGAAAGTCCTTAAAAATCACACGTTAAAGATGGCAAAGCTGACATCATCCAGAATCCCTTAATAAATGTGGAGATAACCCCTATCTTCCTTCCCCCTGCTTTACCTGGAAGCTCTCTGAACTATATTATGGAGAAATAAATAATCTTATGTTTCACTGAGCCATTACATGTTTGGTTGTATTTACTTTGGAAGTTTTATTGATCCTTATTAATCCACAGTGACCACAGAAAACTTAAGCAGGAAAGGAAAGAAATGTCACACAATCCGTGGTAGCAAATGGGATTTATTCAGAAGGCAAAGGATAAAAAAACCTCTGGTGTTTCCCAGAAATGTTTTGTTGGCACTGGAGAAAAACTAGAGTTCTCTGCAGAATGGAATCAAAGCTAAAGAAACATTGTTTGGTGACAGTTTTTTATCTATAGGTCCCCAGGACCTGTAAGATAGAAGTAATTGAATGAATAAGTTACTGAAGAAAGAAAACCTTTTTGCTTAAAAGATTTGATACCTCACAAAGGCCTACGTAATGAGATTCAAAATCCTTGGGGAATAGTAGATAGAGTCAATTGGAAAATTTTCAGAAGTTTTTTGAAAGAGTTCTACTTTACTGAATAGCCTTGTGAAAGTTACTTAACCTCGCTAAGCCTAATTTTAATCATAAGGCTAAGAATATTTACTTCACAGTGTTGATGCAAGGTTTTAAAGAGATGATACAGTCAAAGAAAGTCGATATTATTAAGACGTTGACATACTGAAAAGAAAAAATTCAAAGGTAATTCCTTAAGAACACACAAGTATTAGAATTGCTCATGATAAACTCTGAATCAAATTGAGTTTACTAATTTCAAGCTTTACTAACTTGTTGGTTGTTACTACACTTCAGATGCCATTAAAACTATGCGTGTTTACCATGAGATCCTCTCAAGTTTGGCCACACTGAAACTGCACAGTTGCATTAGTATTTTGTATCATTATCATTTTTTTCCCATTTCATTCATGAAAATATCAATTTGGGATGCCTATCCTTCAAAAAGTACTGTTTCTTAGAGATATTATTTATTGGATTGAGTTTGCTGCACTCCTCCACTTTAAACTGAATAGGTTGGGACATTAATCCTTGTCAGCTAGGCTTTAAGGACTCAATGGAAGCCTGTCACCGGGGCCCTATGCTCAGGAGAACCTGAGAAGCCCTTTCCTACTAGTGAAGGGAATCTGAAATGTGATCCCCAAGACTGACAGCTGATGTGCCTCAGGGGAACCCCAGGACTCTTGCCTTAACTCATGCTGTGTGGCCGTGGTCTTGAGGCCATTTTTATCTTGATGTTTTAATCACCTGATGTCTTGATGGAATAGGCAATGACTCATTCATCTTGGTCTGTAGCCCTGAATTTAATGAACTAAAGCCTGACAGGGTTCTTGGCCGTAGTGTGGCCCCTACATGGATGGAACCTCTCTTTCTTTGATACTGACTTCCTTTGCCTCCAACACCTTGACAATTCATTGAAATCTTTGATTCCAAACTGCAAGATCTAGGTGGGACACCAACCTGATCCCTACCTGACGTTGAGCATCAACAGTGTCAGAATCCCAGATGCCTCACTTAGCATGCCAGCTGGTACTCTACAGCCCAAGCTGAGCACAGGTGCACCACAACCCCTTGTTAATGGAGTTTTGCAGCGTCCATATAAATCTTACAGAAAATTTGTTAAACTGGTTCAGTAGGTCTGTGGGGAGCAGGGGGACTGAAATTCAGTTCTAACAAGCTCCTGGTAGAAGCCAATGCTACAGCATCCTACAGGTCCATGGGTCACATTTTGAGTAGACAATATTTATTGTAATGACCTCCCCTCCTCAATATTTATCAAGCTGAGGGTTTAGTACCTCTGCTCCACCTGGGGGCCTTCTTAGTTTCCTCTGATAACTTGTTTTTATACAACTTAAATTTCAGTGTGTCTCATAATAAATTATCCTAGGGGTTAATGTCTTTAGATATAGAGACATGAACTCTGTACACACATGCCTATTCAAGGTTAATACTTCATACTTACAAGATTCTTGATCATTACCATTAAGTTTTGCTAGAGCTAAAAATTAAATAAAATATCTGCCTAATCTAGCTGCTATTTCACCCATTGGAGGTTGGGTTTTCTTCACCGACTGGTAAAGACATCAATAATTAAGATATCAAATTCAATCAGATGGTAGATACAGTAAGACTCCTTCAGAAGCTTCAGTTCTCATTAAAGTGTTGAAAAACAACAAAAAACGTCACTGGTAATTAACATGGGTGGAAGGTTGAAATAATATGCAAGAAAACAACCATTTTTCAGTGACTGTTCTATAACTACATCTGGGTACAAACTATTATACATCCTAAACATTTCTGGAAACAAGTCATTTCCACAGTTGAAGAAGAGATATTTGATCCTGATTTTATACTGTGTTTTAGGTAAAGAGAAAAACAGATTTTTAAGTTAGTGCACAGGAATTACCAATTACCCTAGTCAATGGGAAATTGCAAATTTATAATACATGAAAAAGTGCATCCTGTGGTAGTGTGAGTGCAGAAGATAATGTTATCTCAGTTACCTGATTCATTGTATTCCAAGCTTGTGGAACTATACATTTACCTCCCCTGAAAGGGAGGGAAAATCAAAGTCCCTGTCCATCTACTTAATGCATTTTTTTTTTTTTTAGACTCTGAGGGGTATCTTTAGTAGAAAGCTCCCTTAACAAGCTATATAAATATCGAAATCAAGCAGAATTGCCCCTCGTTACCAGTTCTTTAGCAATGTGATCTCACATCTGGAAGGCTTCCCACCTTGTATTTCAATAGACTCATTATGAGAATCAGGACTGTTGAAGTTTCTCCCTAGTAGCGACACTACATGCCTGAAAGAACATCTAGTTGAAAGTGCAGCTGGAGATGTCTCAATTCTGAATTGAGTGATACACCTTCAATTAATTAATGACATTTCTTCAGGGTTTGGGTTGGTATTTTGTTTTTCCGAGGTGCCTGCTTTAGTATCCAAAGAAAGAGGTTCTGTCTAACCTCATAATTAATGAATGCCTTGGGTTGTGCTTTCTTTACTATTTCTTATCTGAATTTTGATAATGCATCCATGGTTTCTGAAAAATAATTGATATGAACAGCAGCAATTTTCTAAGCAGGATCTGGGAGAGACCAGCGTTAAGGGAGACTGACAAAGAGTCTGGGTGCTAAGAAAGCACTGGGGTAATGCAGAGAGGAGGTCCTTGCAATGCATAGGCCAGCAATCCCCATGTTGCAAAGAGTGGAACCAAATATAAGCTTAATTACTGGTCAACATCGGAGGCTAATATAACCAAATGTGAGAGAGCCTGAGGGAATGGCTCTGGGAAACTGGGCCAACTCTGTGGGAATGGTTCCTTGCTAATATTAGAAATTTGGTGCATTAGGTCATTTTTGTGTTGCTATAAAGAAATTCCTGAGGATGGGTAATTTATAAAGAAAAGAGGTTTAGGCTGGGTGTGGTGGCTCACGCCTGTAATCTCAACACTTTGGGAGGCCGAAGTGGGCAGATCATGAGGTCGGGACATCAAGACCATCCTGACTAACACGGTGAAACCCTGTCTTTACTGAAAATACAAAAATTAGCTGGGTGTGGTAGTGGGTGCCTGTAGTCCCAACTACTCAGGAGGCTGAGGCAGGAAACTGCTTGAACTCAGAGGCGGAGGTTGCAGTAAGCAGAGATCGTGCCACTTCACACCAGCCTATGTGACAGAGTGAGACTTCATCTCAAAAAAAAAAGGTTTAATTGGTTTACAATTCTGCAGGCTGTACAACCATGGCTCCAGCATCTGCTTCTGGTGAGAACCCCAGGAAGCTTCTAATCATGGAGGAAGGCAAAGGGGGAGCAAGCATGTCACATGGTAAGAGCAGGGGCAAGAGAAGGAGGGGTAAGGTGGCATCCTTGTTTAAACAACCAGATTTCACATGAACTACTAGAGCAAAAACCCATCATCAAGAGGATGGTGCTCCCCATGATCCAAAAAACCCCCACCAGGCCCTACCTCCAACACTGGGGATTACATTTCAACATGAGACACAGAGGGGACATATATCCAAACCATATCAGTTGGGAAAAGTCTTACTATGGAACCAGGAGGTCCTGGGTAGGCCTGTGCTCACTTGTAACTGTCTCCCAAATTTTGAACCCAGCAGCCTCTCAATTCAAAGGGAAGCTAAATTATTTTTTGCAATTATATTGAACTATCAAATGTATATAAACACATGTATATGACTTGTAAAAAATATGTAGTAATTCAACCTTGCAAAATAACACGAAAAAACTACTTTCCTCAAAATGGAAATAGAATTTTTAAATCTCTGAGTATCATCACATCGACTATTTACACTTTCACATCACTTTTCTCTGTGTGCCTACATACTGTTTTAAATATGTATTGCTACCAGCTTCCAAATATCAGGAGCTCTGGTTGAAAAATGTCACTCAAATTCATGTTTTTACTGACTCTAAACAGAGAACCCCAATGCTATCTGATTCATGGCCTGTCCATCTGTTGTATCAGTGGCTCTAGAACTGAAAGAAAGAACACACAGAAGCTAGTTGCTCCATTAATCCAGAGAAGGTTGGGCTGGAGGGCCTGGATGATGCTGGGCCTACCTCTTGGTTATTCCACAGACTTGCGCAACTCCATTAAACCACTTGCCCAAGATGAATTTCTAAGAGGCTACAGATAGTCTAATGCAGTAATTTTAATTTTTTTTCCAGGACCCCTTTACATTCTTAAAACTTACTGGGGATGCCAAGGAGCTTTTGTTTAAGCCAGTCATATCTATTAATAATTAATCTAAAGAATTAAAATTTTGAAAATTAAAAATATTTATGCATTACTTCATTAAAATGTATATTATTAACACATCATGTTTATATGAATAGCATATACTTTTATAAAACTACATTTTCAAAAACAAAAGAAAATTAACAAGGATAGTGGTGTTGTTTTATAATTTAATGAATATCCTTAATGCCTTTTTTAATGGAAGACAGTTGAATTCTCAGATCTGTGTCTGCATTCAACTTTTGTAATACTATAGGTCATGTAATCTCTGAAAAATATCGTGATATACTTGTGAGACAGTGAGCATGAATAAGGCAAACCACATCTTAGTATTATTTTGTTAATAGCTCTGACCTTGTCAACCCTCTGAAATAGGCATGGACACCTGAGGGGTTCCTGGGTCACATTTTGAGAAACATTGTCCTAATGCAAAGATTTCAGTATCATTTAAAGAACATTAACATGAAAAAAATCAACAAATCACAATTATCCAATCCATTTCCTCTTCAAAATATCTTTTTGATTACATTCAAAATCATTAACAATTATTAACAATATACATAAATTCTACAAGCCTGAGCATTTGAATGATGTCTAAATTTAAAAGAAATGTGTATTGTATAGGTTTGATGACATGCTTCTTGATTTATTTTTCTAATTTCAAAAGCAACTAAACACAAGATAAAATAAAGATAGTGAATAGAATCTATCTAATTGATCACCAATTAAGAAATATATTTAATAAATACTTAAAACATCAAGTTCTATTCTAAGCAATATTTTCACATTTACTCATTATAACAACCCAATTAGATTATCCTTATTTTATAACTGAGAAAATTAAACCACAGAAAGGCCAAGTATTTTGCCTAATATTTCATGATAAGTGGCACAACCAGCAATTAAACTCAGGCATTTTGGCTCCAGACTCTGAGTAACCAACAACCATGCTGCCCAACCCTGCCTTTATCATTGACAGTCAATGTGATTGCCTTCCAAGGCCATTTTGGGAATATGGTTTTAATGAAAATTTTGTCAGAGCATCAAACAGCCAACAGCTTCTCCCTATCTTCTCCCAAGGATAACAAACATATTCCTAATTATTTCTCAGTTTAGCTTTGTTTCGTTTTCTTGTTTTTTTCTTTTTTATAACTTCAACTTTTATTTTAGATTCTGGGGTACAAGTTCAAGTTTGTTACCTGGACTTATTGCATGATGCTGAGGTTTAGGGTATGAATGATCTTGTTACCCAGATAGGGAGCATGGTACCCAACAGTTAGTTTTTCAACCAATTATTTTTCTTTGAACCTATCATCCATGATTTGCAAATCATTATGTTCTTTCAAAACAAGAAATATTCTTCCCTATTTTAGTCACTTTAGAAATCATTTAACTAGTGTATAAAGTTCTAAATGTAATTACAAATCAGATTTAAGCTACTGAATATTTAAAGCACAGTTTGTAAGTAATCCTATTTCAATAGTTTGAACACATTATTGTGTTAACATCAATAATAGTAGCATACCTATTATAATATGCCAGTATGAACACTATTATATTCAATTGAGGGGGCACATTAAAAAGTGCTTCAGTGTATGTTTTCTAAGCCTTCCCTTAATACAGTGCTTTGAAGAAGGATGAGCAGAGGTTATTATCATTATGCTAAATTTACAGATGAATAAAGAGTATAGGTGAGATGGCCACAAGGTTGTAGAGAAGAAATAATGCTCTCAAAACAGGTGCTCAGATAGGATTTCATTTGGTACAGCAATGGCTATTTAAGAATCTGCTGTGGATCTGGCAGGTCCACATGAGGATGGGTAACTACTGTGTAGCCGGAGAAGGGGGTTGGGTCGTCTGTGACTAGGACAGTGTACAGTAAAAATCTGTAGTTAACGAAACTCTCGAGGCTGGTTCTGCCCTCCAGAACTAAAAGTCTATGTTATTTAGTGCACAGTTGATTAAGTTATGGGGAAACTGGTTCATGAACCTAAACTCACACAGGCTTAGAGTTCAGATAGGTTATACTTACTGCTTATTTTCATTTGTCCACAAAAAATTGTATGACCTCAGTTTATTCATCTGTCAATTAATATGAATGAGCTAACTAATTACCCATCTTTCATGTTCCATAGTTTTAATTATTCTTGTTGAAGAATACTTTTTCAATTAGAAAGGCCTATTTGGAAAAGTAATTAAGATTTTAAAAAAACCTTATGAGTTGAGAGCAGAGCTGGGTATATCTTTGGGCTAGTCTATACAATTACCTGCACATCCTTCCCTCTCATAAACTCATTTATCTGCAGTCTTTGATGCATTTTTATTAATTATATTCACATATACAACAAAAACTACCCCCCCCCCAAAAAAAAAGAAATGACAAACAACAACAATAGCAACAACAATTGCTTGGGGAAGAGATCCTCCAGTAAATCTTGATCCCTCATTTAAAACCCTGTGCCAACTCTCCAGATTTCTGCAGCCAAAAGCACTGTGTCCTTCACCTTCCATACAGAACATACCTTCAAATAAGGCCAATCATAGCACATAAATATGGTTCATCAGAAACCAATGCTGAAAGACAACGGCTGGCATTCTATCAAAGCATCATGCTTGTATCTGTATTCTCATTCTTTATCTGAGTGCCCTTCTCCAAAGTAACAAATTATGTTTTGATTATTAAGATAGGAGATCGTTTAAGCAGAAAAAAAGGCAACAATTATGAACTAATATTGATGCCCTAATAACAGGAGAGAATTTGGAAAAACAAAAATATTCATTCCCAAAGGAAAGTGAGGATTGCAAAGTGCTACCTAGAGTCTCTCAAAGCAAGGTTTTAATCACGAACCCAATAATTTGTGGCTTAATTTATACACAGTAATATCTATTGCCTAGAGAAGAATTTAGTGTTAGCTTTTCTGGCTAAAGTTTACCAGGAAGCCACCCAGATTTAATGGAGTTGGCTCCTGAGATTAAAAACAAAACAGGCCAGGTGCAGTGGCTCATGTCTGTAATCCTAGCACTTTGGGAGGCCGAGGAAGGTGGATCACCTGAGGTCACAAGCTCAAGACCAGCCTGGCCAACAAGCTGAAAGCTCATCTCTACTAAAAATGCAAAATTAGTGGGGTGTGGTAGCATACACCTGTAATCCCAGCTACTCCAGAGGCTGAGTCGAGAGAGTTGCTTGAACCCAGGAGGCAGAGGTTGCAGTGAGCTGAGATCATGCCACTGCACTCCAGCCTGGGTAACAGAGCAAGATACCTCTCAAAAAATAAATAAATTCAAATGAAACAAACAATAAACCATATTTGTCTTATTCGTGTGCAGTTCTTTAAATGCTTTATTTTTCAATTCCTATTACAGCCTTTTGAGAGAGACAGTTTTAATCCTTATTTTATAAATAAGCGTTTTAAATAAGGGTAGAATGGCTCACTAGCGCCAACTAGCTTTTCCATGTTCACTTGGCTGCAAGGCCAGGGGGTTAGATTGAGGCTTTGGTCTATTTGTTACTGAACTTCTTATTCCAATATACCAGACCAGCTATGTGATTTGAAAGTATCAGTACAAAACAAAAATGTAGAAGCCTTTGTTCAAAAATTAATAGTGGTTTCAGAATATTCAACCAAGTGGAAGGCCCTTTTTTAGCACGGGGTCCTGTGGAACTGTATGAGTAGCATGCTTATGGACCCAAAATAACCATACTTGGGAGTTCCATGTCACAGGCAAAATAATATAAAATAACACATTTCATTTCTTATAAAACATGAAGGTTTTTATAGAAATCACAAGCATAATGTTTAAAGCTAAACTGGAAGACATAGGTTTACAAGTAGTCATGACAAATACAGTACGAAACACTTAAGATCCAGGCAAATGCAGTCACACATAAACATAGAAGCAACAAGAACAAGGTATGAAATCTTGGCTTATTTTCTCTCTTGCCATGACGCTACTCATCACTTTTAATTTTCAATGGTGAAAAATGATGTGCCTGCAGGAACTGAGTTATTTATGGCACTAGTGGAGAAAATTCACTTGGGATTTAGACTGTTACTGAATCAGTATTATTTTTTTAATAGAGCAAGAGCTAAAGGAGAATGTTCTCATATCACCTTACTATTGATTGTTTTGTAAAACTGAAAAGTACAGATATTTTAGGCGCTTACTTCTAATGATCAATCATGTGCTTTTTTTCCTCACCTATTTTAGTCACTATTTTTTCATCCTCTTCCCAGTATTTCGTGAACACACACTTTTAAAACACAAATTCCCATTAAACCCATTGAAACATTTCTTTCTCCAAACTGCCTAAATTCAGAATTTGATATGCAGCTCATATTTCAATTCCTTATCTGTCATTTGATTTGCTGAATTCTCAGTCTGCTGTGCTAGATTTAATAGCCTCTTATCTGTCCTAGGGGAGAAAATGACTTGCCAAGTAAAAAATATGCTCAAATGTTTGAATTCCCACCCTGAAAATAAACTGCTTTGATGTTAATTTAAAAGAGGGAGCTTCTTTCCACTTTGGATTAAATAAATTATTAAATGTAAAAGCACTTTGAGCATGATGCTATATAAATGTAAACTATTTTGTCATAAATATTTTCAAGTTGGGAAAGAAGAGGAAACTAAACATCTATGCGTGTTTGTGTGTATATATGTATAAAACATACACACACACACACACACACACACACACACACACATAGATATTTTTCCCTCTTCTGCATTCTTTTTTGGTCCTTTTCCAAATGCAGATACATATTGTAATTACCTTTAAAAACAGCACTGTCTCTGATGAAATTGTTACAAACTTGGCCAAGTATTTCCCCCAGAACATCTGATTTTTAAGCTGAACAGATGTCCAAGAATGATCTAACTGAGAAGACTTAAAGAATAGTGCAAGAAGGGAACCATACCCTTTAACAGAAATGATCAGCAGCTACACAGGAGAAACTGTGGCCAGGCCCCTGTGTTCACTCATGCCCCAGTCCTTTGTGAAAACAGAAGTTTACGGGTGGTATATTCTGTCATCTCCCAAAGCTACTTAATAAGAGATATGTATCCTTACCTCCCATTTGATTTCCCCATTTTTCTGATGATACAGAATTTGAATAATGAAGCTCTTCTATCTATGACCTCAAATACTCTCATATACTGAAAAGAATCCACCCTGCTCATAGCAGCCAAAGCAACTAAGACTGAAAAGGGAATTTTTTTGCCGACAAGTATAAATATTCAAACAAATTCATTCAAATGAATGCCTAGATACTGAATTCCCAGCAATAAGGAAACAGCAAAGAAGAACCCTAAAACACAGGCATTTGATGAGCTTCTTATTTTGGAAATATTGATTTGATGCTATAAATATCAATAAAGAAGCAAACAAAAAGTTAACTTATGTGTCTGAACAACTGAACATCTCTACACAAAAAAAGTGAACCTAAACACAGACCTTACATTGTTCACAAAAATTGGGTCAAAATAGATCATAGATCTAAGTGTAAAGTACAAAACTGTATAAAACTTCTATAAGATAGTAAAGAAGAAAATGTAGGTTACCTTGGGTTTGGGAAGAAGTTTTTTCCAAATTTTTTGGTGGTAAAATACACATAACATAAAATTTGCCCTCTTTAAGTGTACACTAAAAATGCTGTATTATTGCATTAAGTACAATAATAACATTGAGTAACCATCACCAACATTTGTCTCCACAATTCTTTTCATCTTGTAAAACTGAAACTGTGTACTCATAGAACAATAATTTCCCATTCTCCTCTTCCCCACACATATTCTAGTAACTATCATTCTACTTTCTATCTCTATAATTTCGGGCAATTAATTTTATATAAAGTATCATCTACGAAAGAAAAAAATTTGTGTGGGACTTATCAACTAAGTTTAAATCAATTAAAATTTAAACCTTCTGCTCTGTGAAGAACACCATTAAGAAAACTAAATGACAAACCACACAGTGGGAGAAAATGTTTGCAAAACGCATATCTGTCTGAGAAAGAACTTGTCTGAAAAATATAAAAGGAATTTTTTTAAACTGAACAATAAGTAAAGAAACAACCTAATTAAAAAGTGGGAAACAATCCAAACAAATACCTCACCAAAGAAGATATACAGATGGCAAATAAGCCTATGAAAATATACCCAACATCACTTGTCATTAGAGAATCACAAAATGAGATACCACTATACACTTATTAGATGGTCAAAATCCAAAACATAGACAACAACAAAGACTGGCAAGCATACAGTGCAACAGGAACTTTCTTTCATTGTGGTGGGAATGTAAATGGTACAACCACTTTGAGAGACAGTTTGGGAGTTACTTATAAAACTAAACATATTCTTACTGTCAGCAATCATACTCCTAGATGCTGACTCAAATGAGTTGAAAAGTTATGTCCACACACATACACAAAAAAAACCTTACATACAAACGTTTCTAACAGCTTTATTCATAACCGCCAGCACTTGGACGTAACCAAGATATCCTTCAATAGAAGAACTGCAAATAATAAATAAACAAGAATAAACAAATTATGGTACATCCATAATTTGTTTGGATAATATTCAGAACTAAAAAGAAAGAACGTATGAAGCCACGAAGAAAAGGCAGAGAATCCCAAATGCATATCATTAAGCAATAAAAATAAGACCAAGAAGACTGTCTATTGTTTGATCCCAACTACATGACATTTTAGAAAGGGCAAAACTACGGAGACAGTAAAAAATATCAGTAGTTACCAGGAACCAGGGGAGGATGGAGGGACGAATAGATGAAAGACAAGATTTTCAAGGAAATGTAAGTATTCTGTGTTATACTCTGATGGTGGATACATGACATCATGTGTGTTTGTCAAAACTCACAGAACACAAAGAGTGAGCACTAATGGAAACTATGGACTTCAGTTAATAATAATATTTCAATATTTGTTCTTCAATTGTAACAAGTGTTAATAATAGTGGAAACTGTGGGGAGGAGGGATGATATAGGAACTCCGTACTTGGGCTCAATTTTTCTGTAAACCTTAAACTGCTCGAAAATATACAGTTTATTAATCTTAAAAAGATATATTTACATATTTAGCATGCTAAGAAGTAAATGATGCAGTAGGCTTTCATGTCTACAGATTTTATATAAGTGGATTCAAACAAGCACACAGGAAATTTTAGAAAATAATAATACCAATAAAAAATGAAGTCTAACAGCTATTTATGTAGCATTTAAATTGTATTAGGTATTATAAGTAATATCGAGATATATAAATGGGAACAGGTGCATATGTTACAATAAAATATTATGCCATTTTATATAAGTGACTTGAGCATCCTTAGATTTTGGTATCCTTGTGGATCTTGGAACCAATCCCTCACAGATACTGCAGATACCAAGGGATGACTGTATTGGTATTCTATCAAAGCTCATAGCATAATTTTCAGAGACAGCTTGACCCAAAATTTTGACTATTACTATACAGATAAATAAGATTTTTTTCCCAATGATTACTTTTTTATGTAACCATGGCCACAAATGCAGAATGAACAGAATCTGCATGACTTCAGAAAGATACTTATGTTATTAAGATAGTTTTGAAGTTAGAAGATTAGTCACTTAAGACTGCCTATGCATGGTCAAAAAATCCTATGAATGGAGCCTTACAGCTCAGACTTAGGAATCAGGGAAGAAAGTGCTCTTCACAGATGCTCTCTTTCCCTGAGGTACATTCCTAAGTCTTTCCTAGACTGGTGAAATGAGATTATGGGGAAATGTTTGTTGGTACAAGATGGAGTTGAAGCAAGAAGTTACCTCGTGAGTATCAAGCAAGATGCTACAAATTTTACCGATATGTCACAGAGCACACAGACATACACACTCGTAGGAATGCATTTCCTGCCAACCACATGCAAACGCACATGTGTGCTTGCGTATAGACATACGAACGGAATTGTGAAAATCTGACAGGTTTACTGAGCCCTTATTTGAGAAAATCAAATCTGTGCCCAAACATTAGAAAGAAGGAATTAAAAGGTGTGGAGGGGAAGTGGAGCAAGATTAGTTGTTAGTTACAGAATCTCCAGTATTTAACTAAATTACATTTGGCCAAATTAAATTCAACCTATCGCCCTATGCATTTTACCTTTATTCAAGGTGATTATTTTTATTTATGATATGTTAACTTAAACTGGGTGTTTTTCAATCCAGTAGAAAAAAAAATCTTGCAGTATACAGTTTCCTTAATTTACAGATTAGTAATCATTCTTCCACTGGCATTGACTGTTTTCCTTTTTTTTAAGGATGATTTTAATTAGAAATTCTAATTAACTGCACACTACAATTACCCTTTTTGCCTCTTCATGAAATTACACCTCATAAAGTAGACTGAATGGAAACCAAGTTACAATCGAAGTAAAGCTGCAGATTAAGAAATAAGCATTGCAAATCTCAAAGCATCCACCAGAACTCAGGCACTCTCTAAATGTGCATGGTCCTTTATATATTTTTGAGATCATAGAGGTCACATTTAAAAAATGATTTCATTATTTCAGTCACTGAATTAAGCAGAATAAGTTAATTTGAACAACAATGAGTTACTGCTTTATTGACCTTGAAAAATCTTCTTAGATTTCCCAAGTCTCTGTTCTTCATTTACAAAAAGAGAATGCTAACCAAACCTATCTCACAGGGATTTTCTAAGTTAAAGAAAGTAATGGACATAAACAGTTGAGCACACTGTGGCCCCATTAGGCACCAGTGTATGCCAGCTATTGTTATTAAATAAACGTAGCTATTTAGGAGCCAGGCTTTAAAATGCAATAGACTTGGTTTGTGTTCTGATTCTGCCTCACCTTGAGCTGTTTAAATTCTCAGAACCTCCATATGCTCATCTGTAGAATATGAATAATACTACCTTTACCTTATAATAAACGAGACTGGCAAACTATAGATCAAGGGGCAATTCTGGTTCATTACCTGTTTTTTTAAATAAAGTTTTATTGTAACACAGCAACACCTATTTGTTTACTTATTGCCAAGTAGTTTGCACAGAAACCATATAGCTATGGGAGTCTTATCCGTTTACTATCGGGGTTTTAAGAGAAAATATTTTCTGACATCTAGGCTAAAATTCGATGATCAGAGAAACTTGAGGTCATTGATATTTTAGCCTAGATGTCAGAAAATATTTTCTTACAAAATTCTTATATGAATTTACACTAAATGGCATTTAACATTTTTTATTCTAAATCAAAAATTGTCACTGTATATTTTGTACTTTCCTTCATTTGTTTTTATACAGAGTATTAAAAAATCTGCTTGTGTTAATGAATTAAATGTTGAAAGGAGGGTAACTGCAGCCCTGATCACCTTTGCTGTAATGAACATGTGTTTGTGTGTTCCTTCCTTATTGGCCTTTGTTCGTGTTTTGCTGGTAACATTGGTTTTACCTCTTTATGAAAAGATACTTAGAGCATATTATGGTTACCATGGAAATAAAGACTTTCACTCGAGTTTGTTGTGATCAGTTTCCTGCGACTTCTTAAAAAGCTTGCAAAGAAATTTTGTAATAAAACTACCTAATTTAACAAAACCATGAGAGAAAGTAAATTGTTGAGGGGAAGAAAACCTATAAATATGACAAAAGTTTAGGTCAAAACTAATGTTATGAGGGATTGTATATTTATCTTTTGCTGTTGAGAACAATGGTCCTTCTAATCCATTAACAAAGATGAACAGCAACATCCCTAAAATTCATGAAACATCCATAAAAGAGGCCTTTGAGAGGAAACACTTGGCATTTTTCAGTGTTTACCAAGTTTCAAGGTCATAGAAAGATTTTTTTTAAGCTATTGCAACAAATCAATGGAATTATTTTCTCTTAAATGTGGGGATGCTTCCGATATGATCAAGCTTCTCTTCTCAGAAAAACAATACCTAAATGTCAATGATATATTCAACTTTACTTTTAATTGTATAGAATTTGTCTAAATTTTTCTGCTAGATATATTTGACTGTGTAATTTTAGGTTAATTTGTAACTTACAATGATTTTTGTAAAATTTGTTTTTATTCCAATAACTATAAAAGTTTTGAGTAGAAATTCCACTTCATTCAACTTAATTCAACTGAAATACATATTGAGGACTTCTATTAGGCCCTGTGTTAGGCCTTAGGATAGGAAGATCACAGCATGGTAACTGTCCTCCTGTAATAAAATGCAGAGTTATTATAAAAGCAATGCTCACAATTTTGAAACAAGGTAAGATAGTAAACTTTAGCTAAAGGAGTAAGACACAGGCTCTTGGTATGTTGGGAATTACATATGGCATTTCAAACTAGAGGTTGATTCAGAGAAGAAATTTCTAAGAATGTAGCATTTAGTTACACTCCCTTGAATGACTGCAACCAAAAAATGTAGAAATTAGTGGAACAAAATAATAAAACATTGGAAAACTATTAACCAAAGCATAGAACTGGCAAATAAAAGTCACTCATTGCTTTGAGATGAAGAGTCCAGAATCGACTGAAGATATAGGTGTCACTAGAAGGAAGCTGAGGAAGAGCAAATTCCTTCAGCCTTCTGCAAAAATAAGGCATCAGCATGTGCCTAGAGATATTTGTGTATTTACTAACAAACCTATTATGTCCCAGACACTGGGCCAGGGACTGGTGCTGCAACAGTTTACAAGATAAAAGCCTCAGGAAATTTGTCCCCTTTCCTGGGGGTTAGAATTTTCAGCAATTACAATAAAGAAGTGAGGACTTCAGATGGTAGACTGAACACAAAAGGCAGTTGTCTAGCACATCAAGTTCTTCAAACCAGTATCAAAGAAGTAACTATGCTGAATCCAATAAATTAAGTTACAAGCTTTTCCTTTTTCTATATTGCCCCAACTACGAACCCTCACATATTTCAAGGTGACAGCCTGCTTTTGTCTTCCTTTCCTCAGGGACTTTCCCTGGGCAGAAACTAAACACAACTTAATTAAATGGTTCTGCTTGCCTTTTGGAAAAGCTCAGGCCCACTGGAAAGATTACATGAGATGTCTAGGAGGACAGGGGAGCAGGAATGATTTTTTTTGAGACACCAAGAAGTACACGGGGGAAATGTATAGAAATGCCCAGTAAGCAAAAAGATAAGGCATCCCAGGATTGCATCCTTGGAAGTAAGATATTTAAAGTGTAGGAATATAAAAACGTCCAGAAAAAGAGAAGGCAGGAAAGAAGAGACTGTCAAAATTAAAAAAAAAAAAAAAAAAAGAAAAAAACAGAGGAGAAAAAGACGTCTGAAAATTGATTCATAGTTTCTCCTCTCCCACTATACTTTCCCCAGACTAACAATATTAATATAGTAGAAGAACACAGAGACCCAGAAATCCATTCATTTATTCCCCCAAGCACTTATGAAGCTTCACTCATGCATGAGAAACTGTTTTAAGTTCTTGATATACATTGAACTTACACCTAATAGGAAAGGAGAAATACTTTGTCCAAAATTATGTTGCTAAAAAATGGAAGAACATAAAAGAAGACCCATTCTTCTGATTTCAAATGATTTGCTGTTTCAATTAATCTGTATTGTCCCTTTGATTTTTGGCCCCATAGGAAATGCTAATATGAAGTGGTCTTTGTTTGTTTGTTTTGTGTTCGTTTTTATGGTGGAGGCCTGTCAACAACTGTGCCAAAGGAACAATGCCATCAGAACAATTGTTCTACATCGAAAATCCGATCACATCACTCCTGCTTAACATTATTCGTTGGTTCTTCACTGCCTTCAGAATAACATCTACACGGACTTCATTTCATAAATTGGCACCTGGCCATGTGTACTCTTCACATCATTGTTTGCCATTCTGCCGTATGCGCCCTATTGTCCCAAAAAGTAATTTAATAACCTGCTATTCTTCCAATCCTCCAAGCTTGCCACCATAGCTCTAAATCTTTGATCCTTTCTTTTTTCCTTCTTTTTTTCTTATGCTGTCCCCCAGGATTATCAGCTTTCTTTCAGAGGCTATTTTTATGATTAAATTCAGTATTCTTTAATTTCTGATACTAAACTTTTTCTCCTTACAGATTTGTTTTTGTTTTTTAACAGACAAAAAATGTATACATTTCTTGTGTACAATATATTGTAAAATACGTACGCATTGTGGAATGCTAAGTGGAGCTAATTAACATATGCATCACCTCTCGTACTTAGCTTTCTTTTCTTTTGATAACACTATCCACTCTGCAATTTTTGAGAATACAATACATAATTATTAGCGATAGGCACCCTGTTGCAAAATAGATCTTTTGAACTCATTCTTCCTGACTAACTGAAATTCTGTGTCCATTGACCAACATCGCCACAATCCCCTCACCTCTCAGCCCCTGATAACAGCCATTCTACTCTTTGCTTCTAAGAATTTGACTTTTTAAATTTCACATGTAAATGACATTGTGCAGTGTTCATCCTTCTGTGTCTGGCTTATTTCATTTAACATAATGTTTAAGCAAAACATGCTTCAATTAACATAAACTTCAGGTTTATCTATGGTATCATAATGACATGATTTCCTTCTTTTGTAAGGCTGAATAGCATTGCATTATGTATGTATACCACATTTTCTTTTTTTAATTGATACATAATTGTAAATATTTATGAGGTACTTGTGATATTTGGATACATGTATACAATGTGTTATGATCCAGTCGGGGTGTTTGGGATATCTGTCACCTCAAACAATTATAATTTCTTTGTGTTGGGAACAAATTTCAAAACTTTTCCTTTAACTATTTTGAAAAATACACTCTGTTGTTAACTGCAGTCACCCTACTGTGCTACACTAGAACTTATTCCTTCCATCTAATTGTATGTTTGTATCCATTAAACAAGTCTCTTTATTCCCTCTGCCCTATCCTTCCCAGCCTTTGGTAACCATCATTCTACTCTACCTCCATGAGACTCACTTGTTTAGCTCCCACATATAAGAGACAGCATGTGGTATTTGTCTTTGTATGCCTGGCTTATTTCACTTGACATTATATGACCTCCAGTTTCATCCATGTTGCTGCAAATGATATGGTTCATTTTTTAAATGTCTGAATAGTATTTCATTGTGTAATAAGACCACATTTTCCTTATCCATTCATCCATTGATGGACACATTGATGGTTCATATCTTGGGCTGTTGTGAACAGTGCTGCCATAAACATGGGAGTGCAGGTATCTTTTTGATATGCTGATTTCATTTCATTTGGATATAACCTTAGTAGTGGATTGGTTGGATAACACTGTAGTTCTATTTTTTAACATTTGAGGAACCTCCGTAGTGTTTTCCATAATGGCTATACTAATTGAAATTCCTGCCCTTCTTCTTTTGTCAAATTTAGAAATGCATACAAACCTATCATATTTCATAAATGTTGTCTTTCTGAAGGAAGCTTTTTTTTTGAGGTCTCTTCCACTTTCTCCAGTCCCTTCTCCGAGGAAGCCTTGGGTAATCCAACTCTAAAAAGTGCCTCCATTTTGTCTGGCATAAACTTCCCATGCAGCAACAGCCATGCAGACCAGCAGGTTTGTGTTGCACATCTTCATTCTAGCCTTTGAGCTCCATAAGGTAAGGGTGCTTTATCTGTGGATACTTGTAATCTCTACATCTCCTATGCACTACACAGCACACAGCAAATGGCAACTGATGAAACCCATGCGTTGCATAAACACTTGAATCTGGAAATGGATGTATGCAATAATATAAAAGAGTCATATATTATGCGGAGAGGTGTAAATGGAGAAGGGGTTCCAAATGAAATCTTCTGAAAATAGTTAAAATAGTATTTTATAAGTAAATTGTTTTGAAACATTTACAGCATAGGTGCCAAAAGATATCTCCTCTGTGAATGTGATATGAGGAAAAGGCTTTGAGAAAGTTATTTATATTGATAAACAAACTTATCTTAAGTAAATTTTGAAAAATTAAAACCAACAGAATCTCAAAATTGAGTCAGGGCTCCATAAGATTTTCCAAGAGATTGGCTTAAAGAGCAACTTGTCATCTTTGCTCCAGAGGTCAACCTTGGGTCTCTAACAAAGGCAATGCAGTACATTTAGGTAGCACACACAATTTGACTTTTCACTCAAGACTCAGCAATGTGCAATAAGATCAAAAGGAAAAGACAATCTCTTGTCACATATTCTCACATATCCTTCCATAGCCATTATCTGTGTCTGTCTTCTGCCTTCCCTGCTAGTCTATGCCATATTCCTTAATGCATTCGTGAATGGCAGCTGCTTGTCTGATGAGATCCTCATTTCCTGCCTCCAGCCCTGCTTGAGCAAGCTGCACCTTGGCATCAAATCGAATGCCAGATAAGCAGAATTCTTACATGTGCAATTAAAAGCCACTGAAGTGGAGATAACAGCATCCCATGGTTAACTGAATAATTCATGGCAAAATGTTCTTTCTTTATTCATAGCTCCTCACACCCTTGACTTGTTAAGCAGCTAGCACTCTTACTAAAGTACTGGTTTCAGCTGAGACATTTCTTAAGCAACTCCTCTGATCAGGTATTCACATTTTTTACATTACTTTTACCAGAATTTCTGTGCAAGTAGAAAAGAAAGAGGAACAAGGGCCAAAAATTAAAAAGAAAAGAAGAAACTTAAACAAATGTAGGCACACACACACACACACATACACACCACCCGATTCAATTTTTCTTTTAAATGAGTCCTTTAAATTCAAAGCATATGAAATATGTTTCAGGGTTTAAGTTGTTTATTTCTGCCTGTTTTTCAGAACTATTACTGCAAACAGCCTGCAAAAATCACAATGAAATGTAAGTAAGGGTGTTTGTTCTATTTGGAGCTCTATAATTGAGTCCACTTTACTAAGTACCTCCAAAATCAACTGTTAATGTTGAATAATGATTTTTTTTCACAAAATAGTTGACTTCAATTTTAGTTGCACAATACTAAAATACCAAGAACTTCCTCATAGCTGAATTAGCAGCTTAACAAGGATCTATTCAGTAAGTAAGAACACACAAAGAGGTGAAAAAACGCTGAGGGCTACAGTTCGAAGAAAAGAGGATAAATTATACAATATTAAATATGTTCAAGTATAGAATTCACTTCCACAAAAGGGGGAAGAATTTTTAAAATCCTTAGCTTTAGAAATTTTTTGTGAAGCATAGAAATTAAAATGGTTCAATGTCAGTTATTTTTGTAAAAAACATGACAGTAATACACATACTGTGTAATAAATACTTAAAACAGTACAAAGATAGTTACAAAATGAAAAAAATGAAAAGTAAGAGTTATTCCCTCCCTTACTTCCTAACTGCACTCCTTCCCAAAGGTATTCATTGTCTATACATTTTTATAATGTATCTTTCAAGAAAACTTGTTTCATGTATATTTTTGCATACATTTGTATATACATTTTTATTTATACAAAGTAATCACTGGTTATTCACCATGGGCTTTTTGTATATTTGTTTCTTACTGGTTACCATTTGAACATACTGTTAAACTGTTTGATTTGCTTCATACTTTTCATCGGCTGAATCAATACGCCTTACCTAATCACATTCCTATTAATGCATAGGTAGCTTGTTTCCAACATCTTTTGTTTGATAGTTCAAAGGGTTGTACAAAAGAAATTCCTGCAGAAGTATCTTGCCATTCTTTTGAAAATAATCTGTTGAGTAAATTCACAACAGTAGTATGGCTGGTAAGGAAAGACATGCACTTCCACATTTTGACAGACACTGTTGATGTATTCACCAAATTTTTGTACTACTTTTCACTCCAAACAGTGATGTATAATAATAAATACTTCTCCATAACCTGGATGAAACATTTGTTATCAACCTGAGCAGATTACAAAACTCACATCGCTTTGTTTTGTATGTCTTTAAATGTGAGGGAAAACATTTTTTTCTCTAAAATTGTTTATTATTTCTATTGTCTTTTTTGTTCAATCCCTTGTCTAGTTTCTGTTGGCCCATTTGTATATTTCTTACTGATTTATATAAGTTATTTATAAGTTAAGGGGATGATTTTTTCATGTCGAATGTTTAACAATTAAATAAAGGAGTTTAGAGCAGGCTTTCATTAATAGGATACAAAACCTAGAAGCCATAGAGAAAATATTAATAGATTTTCTAAATATATATTTCTATGTATGGAAACATTTATAATAAATTGAGTCAAGGAGAAAAAAACAAGTCACAACAAAAATACAACACATAAACCGGAGATAAATCTATATCTAAAGGCACAGAAAAGGGGAAGTTATAGCTGAAAAAGTGTTCAATATTCTAAATTTTCCATATTTGAGATATATATGAGGAATGTGTGGTCACTGAGACCTGTCACACGGAAGGAAAGATAACAATGAAAGATAGTTACAATCTTTGAACACAAAGGATTGAAAGATTTGAGAAATTTTGCATATGAGTCCTCCAGAAAATCAGAGATCAGAAGCGGAAGCTTTTTCTGTCAAGCCCTATATATCAAACGATATTCCGGAAGAAGATTTGCTGCTTCCTTAGTGCAAAATTTCCCCTCAATCTGAACTGTTTTTAGGCGCCTCTACCAATAGATTCTGATTTCCTCGAAGGTAAAATCATGCCCATTAATATTTATGGTTTTTGTGCCTTTATTGCACCTCTTGAAGAGTCAATCTCAATACACAGTTAAAAAACAGGCCTACCTACTAAAGCCTTTATTCATTTAACAAATATGTATTAAGTACTTGAGGTCTGCAAAGCACAGTGCTAGTTATTTGAGATATACCTCTCCCTACCATCAGGAAACTCAAAGTCTCCAATGAGAGAAAAAAAAATATGTAATTGACTAATCAATCAAATAGTAAAAATAACGACTATGGAAAGTATTAGCAAGACAAAGTTGTAGAGAGAACATTTGTTTGACAGGAGATGAGGCTACAGAAGTAGACACCAACACATTGCGTGTGGTCTTTAAGGCCAGGTTAAGGAATTTAACCTTTATCCCCAAACAGTGGTAACTATTTTTAAGTAATAGCATAAGATTTGCATTTTGAAAAGATTCAGTATAGGGAATAGATTGATGAAGGAAAGAAATACCAGTTAAGAAAGTTTTTCCATGAAAGGTATAAGAAAGGGTGGGGATTTGGGTTAGACTCTCATTAACGGAACGAGAACACGTGGTAAGGGCTTTGTAGCATGTCAGTACTTCCTGGCATTGTGGGTGAAGAAAGAGAAAATCTATATTTTGACACTTCAAACTAAGTAAGTGGTTGTGCCATTTGCAGAAAAAAATAAACACTGGAAAATTGCAAGACTTACGAAGGCAAATGTGAATCAAGAGTGCGGTTTTGGCAATGATTTGCTTGAGACACGTTAGTATATCCAAGTAGAGATACCAACCAAGAACTTGGATTTATCATTCATATGAGTGACAGGGATATAAATATTTGTGACTTATCTGTACATAGATGGAAATTTATGTTATGAGTATGAATGAACTTATCTAGCAAAGCGTGGAGAGTAGAAGGGATAAAGCTTTGGTATATCAGAATGAGGACGATTTATGTAAAGTACTTTCACACACTATGATCTCATATCTGACCTGGTTCTCCCAACAATATTGTAAGACAGAAGGGTAAAATCACTTAAAATTCTTTCTCATCCATTTCAGAGGTGAGAAAACTGAAATTCCAATAGGTTAAAAAGCTTGTTCTAGGTAATATAGTTAGTAACTGGGGTGCAACTAAAATCCAGAATTTTTAAAATATCTAATCCAATGCTCATTTTACATTAGGTTGATGCCTCCACTACATGTAACATTATGATTAATTTTATTATTAGTATTATTATTGAACTACTATGAGTAAGGCACTCACAAGTGGGGCTACCTGATGAATCAGGCATGGACTCTACCTTCAAAAGTTTTCAGGCTATAATACAACATCATCATATATAAAAATGACTATAATATAATGTTGGGTCTAACAGTGAAATAAAAGTTAATGGAATATATTAACTACAGAAGTTCATATCAGGAATGGAAATATAGGGCATTTGAACTTGAGAACCTGACATGTTAGAAGGATTACCGGCATGAAGAGATTCAGTTAAAGCACTAATGGTAAAGGGACATCAGAGACAGTGGTGTAGAGAAAGACAATGCATTGATGAGAAAACCAGATAATTCTGCTTGGACAGACCAAAGATAAAATGAAGTGGAGCAGTATAATATATAAACAGGAATGTAGTTAGGATTTACATCACAATGAGTGTTAATGGCAACAAGGGGTTTCTGTGTTATAAGGAGGTAAAGCAGATTCAATAAATGTAATGTGAACTGAGAAATGAAATAATCAAAGTACACTTTAATAATAACTAGAGCACTTAACAATGAGCTAGACATTGTATATTTAGACATTACCCTGGCTCTTCAAGATGCCTAACTCACCTCTTCTGAGTACTTCTCTACTATTTTAATGATGGGATGACCATGAAACTTGCTTTGGTCAATGGAATATGTGCAGAAGTAATGGGGGCCACCTTCAAGAAGAAGTGCTTTAGAGTTATGGACAAATCTCCAGGCTTTGTTCCCCAGCTAAGTCCATCATTCTAGGAATAAACTAACTTTCGTTAACGCTTGAAGATTTGGATTTATTTGTTACTTCAGCATTTCCTAACCTAGGCTGACTGTACACTGTGTCCAGTGTTTTCACTGAGTTAACTAAACTAAAGTTGATGTTCAGCTGATAGGTAGCTCACACTAATATTAAAATACTCAACTGCTCCTGTAATGCTGATAAATGACCACTGCCAAAACCTGGTCAAGTGTGTCCTCCTTCATGACCTTGCCTCTTTATTCCTTATCAAAGATACTCCTAGAAGCTTCCATGACCCAGAGATGAAAGGTATGGCAGTTGTCCAACTATGGCCTGCATCTGTTCTAGTTCATTTGTGCCATGATGTTTTAATGTATAATATTTTCATTATCATCCTCTTTTAGGCCCATAAAATACTCTTATCTCCCATTTAAGAAATGACAAAACTAAGGATAAAGTCTAAGAAAAGTCCAAGGTTACAGGTTGTCTCACTCTAGGATGTCCAGGCTTAACTACAATGGTCCTTTCCATTTCCAGCTTTAGGTGTACGATTTTCGCAGCTGCATAAGAAGAGGTGCTACAAAAAAGGGGAATGTATATGAGTTCATTAATTAGTTTGAAGATGAAACATGAGGGCCTCCATTAAGAAAAAAATCATTTGTAATGGTATAAAGAAACTACCTCTGAAGAGACATTTGGAAGCAGTACCAGGAGGATTTAGGACAATTCAGTGAAGGAGTAAGGAGAATTAAGCTCCTAGAGATGGCAAGAAGGAGTACAGGATCATTTATAGAGATAGAAATATCTTGCATATGAGATTGATTTGTATGTATTTGTCTCACATGTTATCTCCCTAGCTGAGCTATTAGAGACAGCTTTGAACAAGCAAAGCAAATGTCAAATGTAACTACCTATACACACAGAGCAGATTTACAAGAGAAGCCTCTTGGAGCTCTTATGCATCTAGGGATGGGTGTTTACCAGATATAATACATTCTTTATACCCAGGCAGACACTAAATTTTAACTGTGGGTAGTGTGTATTTCTCCAATTTAAACACTCTTTTCCAGGCATTGTTTAAAGACTCATTTGATAAATTTCACAAACCCTGATTATTAATCATTGGAATGTCTGACAGTAGATTTAGGATTGTCCTATAGTCTAGTCATGAGAAATATCCTTAGTGGTCGAGAGTGCTAGGTGTTTCCTATATCACAGGAAAACAGTATTTCCAAGACTTCCTCATAGACAGAATGAGAGCTAAGTATAAATATTAGGAAACAGAAAAAAGACCATAAAAATGTTCACTTCCAATATGAAGAATTAACAACTGATAGGGCTCCTCTGTGTCTCTCTGCCCTTCAAAGATGACCATGGAGACTGTGTGCTAAGATGGTGGAGACAGAGATGAAAACAGTATGGATCCTTCAGGTACCACTTGGAAGAGTATTGGTGTAAAGAGTCACCAGACCTGCAGCAAATCCACATGAACAAGAAATAAACACCTTTACTGTGAGGACACTACAACTTTGGAATTTATTTGTTCCCACAGCAGAGCAAAACACCATCACAAGTGATTATCTTGTATTGACCTAAACAACCTCCCACTAACAAAGCCCATTATGTTTCAGATGATTTTTTTTATTTAGAAATTTTTTAATTGATTAAATATCTACCACGTGGTAAGTTAATCTATCACTACCAATTCTCAGGTCCAAACAAAATACCACATCATAATAAAGACAAAAATCTGTAACCCTCATGTGACTATTCCTGACATGGTCTTTGCTTTTGAAATTTAAGTTGGTCAGAGCATTTTGGGATACAAATATATGTCTTTCATATGTTTTCCCTTTCTGTCTGAATGGGTAACTTGTTAATTATTTTACTAATTATAACTTTATAAACTAAATTGCATTTTGAGAGATAACTAATCCATTAATTTCAGAATCTTTGGCCATGCCTTCTTCTTTTCACCCACAGAACTTTTTAAAATGTACAGGGTAATCCTTTACTTCTCAGTTGGTCCAACACCTAAGATATCACACGTGTGCTATTCCATGATGTATTATAATGAAGCATTCTTCTTCAATTCTGGTAATTTACCATATTTAATACATTGCATACATCCATCTCCCAAAAAAAGTAAGAACAATCAACTGTTATATTAAAAAATAGCAAATATCTGTTGAACAATTAACAAGCAAACAAACAAAATAAAATAACCAAAAAAAGAAGCCAAAAGGAAAAATTGTTGTTATGTTTTCTTGGGATTACAAACCACCATGAAAGTAAGAATAATAGTTAACATTCACGGAGTGCTTATTAAGTGCCAGGTACTGGGAAAGGGAGCTTTGCATGCATTATCCTATTTTTTCATCACAGTAAAGCTAATAATGTGGAAAAACATTTTATGGAAAAGAAAACTAAGTCACTAGTTACGTAAACTGCTCAATCATCTCTATAGCTAATAAGAGGTAGAACAAGAGGAATTTCAAGCCAGGTCTTGCTCATAAACCCATGCTTTTAAAATCTGTATCATACGACTTCTCATTAGAAGCCTGAGTGTTTTGTTTTCATTTTTCTGTGTTTCTCCTCTTTGCCCTGATTCTGGAGTGACCTTAATATTACAACAGAATTACATACTTTCCAACCCTGGAATGAATCTAAGTACTAGATTAGAAGGTGATGAAACAGTCAAAATTTAATATGGTCCAAACAAAATCATCTGAAGAAAGTCATGTCAAAGACTTTCCCAGCGTCCTGGGATTGAGGACAGGTATGCATCACAAATTCTCCAATCAGCGGAGCCTGAGAGTGTTAGTGCCAATCAAAAAGCAAAAATCAGCCTCAGATGGAAACAAGGAGACTGTTAGGTATCTGGATTGCATACAGTGGACCACTGGAGAGTGGCTTATCTGTCAAAATCTGTCTGTGTGTGTTTGGTGGGGATTGAAGGATGGAAGTCAAGGCTGTTACCCACAAAACAGGAGCTACAACCTGGATCCTGAGTATGAATGTCCTGAGAAAACTGCTTGCAGTATTTTTCCAGTTATCTATTAACTAGTTTCAGAGACTGAATCTTTTGGTGTTAGAATCCAGGGAAGTCATTAACTGGCTGTACAAGGCCAAATCAGAATCCATATTCTCCATGCACATGAGATAAACTGCTTAGAAAACCAAACGTGTAAGGAAGGAGAAACAATGATTCTCTGTGGTAGGGTGTGGCTATATGTCCTGCCTACCTGCCATTTTCCCCATCACTTCATATTCAAGTCTTCCATGCAATTTATAGTTTGCCATATGCTCACATTATTCCACCCTAGGTCTGCTCCTCCTGCTGCTGCTTTCTCTGCCGGGGAATGCCCTTCCACTTCGTATCCCTATGACAAACTCTTCTTGAACCTCGCTCCCAACAGTGTTCTTTTTGCCCTGTCATCTAATTGTATTAGTCATCTAAGCACACGAGGTCTCTGCATTTCAGGGCATTATATAGAATCTGGCACCAAAGAGGCCCGCAATACTTTTGTCAAGATTAAAAGAAAGAACACACAAACTGGGAAGGTGCCTTTTGTCTTGTATGCTTTCTATATTACAAAGAATATTCCTGCTGAGTTAAGAAGATAGTGAGCACTCAGAGAATGTCATTGCACAACAGAGAAATAATTGCCATGTTTTTTTCTTTTAGCAGTAATAGCTATGAGATGCCAGCCTGTGCTCTGACACACTCAGCACAACAGGATCCTATTGTGTAAAATAGGCACTTTGTGCCCGGATTCACCTGGAATCTTAAGAGCAACAAGATAGAGTGTTAGAATCTAAGAATTTCTCTTTCTCTATGGTTCAAAGAGAAGTGTTATGCTGAGAAATGTTGAGCCTGAAAGGTTACCCATTACAAGACTTTAACTTTATTCCAACCATATATCAGAGAGAAGGAACTGGTAACCAGTAAAATGGTACAGGGATCAAGGTAAGTGGAAACTCCCAGGCCCCTCACTTTCTATGCTTTCTTTTCTTTTTCTTACAAATGCCCTTGAGAAATGATGCATCAAAATGTCCAATCAAAGCAGAATTTCCAGATTAAAAATTAAATTCAAAGAGGTGATAAAATGGAAGTTTTAATCAATTCAGAGAAGTTCCATCCAAAGAAATATGGAAAATGAATCAACAGAAAATATAATTATGCAAAATAATATCACTGACAGCCTCAGCTCAAGCATTCACAAACACTTTTTATTTCCTACAAATACATTTCTGATTGAAAGGATAAGACGTCATTAATCAGTTGTTTATCCAAACAAAGTATGGACATGGAAAAGTGATCTGTGAGCTTTTATCCATTAAACTTTTATCTGTTAGCTATATACTTGAGAAAAGAAAGTAAAATAACAGCTGTTTCTCAAAAAATGACCCCTTATGTATTAAGAGCTCATCACAAGTAGAGGTACTTCTCTTTAAATTTTAATTTGTTTAATATCATTGAACATTTGTAAAAATGCTTAATAGCATTATCATGTTGAATGATCTCTCTTTGAATACATCAGCTTAAGATACTCAAATCAATAACACTTCAGCTATTAAATATTTTCAAAATATTGAAATTGTTGAAATATCAAAAAGATAGAAAAGAACATTTTAGTTTCATAATTAGCTTGGTATCTATAGTTAATAATGATGTACTGTAATTTCAAAATTGCTAAAAGAGTAGATTTTAAATGTTCTCACTACAAAAAAATGTTAAGTAGGTGAGATGACGGATATATTAATTAGCTTGATTTGTTTATAGCACATATATCAAAACATCACATCTTTTACCATAAATATGTGGTTTTGATATATGTGAAAATATCTGTGAAATATATCACATATGTATGTGACATATTGTATTTAAGGAAAAGATAAAAATATAAATATTCACCTAATACTTTTTCTGAAAATACACATAAATACTAAGTTTTCTGGGTATAAAAATTAGAAACAATCTCAGGAAACAGGTTGACTCTCAGAGGTGGAAACAGCCATATCACATGATTAAATGAAATAAAATCACCTAGATAATGATTATTGATGCAAAATAAATTACATTCTTAATTAATTATGAGGATACATATTTTTAGTTAAGAACTCCTGGTGAAACCCTGAGGGGAAAATATGTCAACAGTATTCCACTATTAATCACACATATGTAGATCCAATTTTTCTTTTTTACGTATGTGAAAAAATGTAAAATGAATAGGACATGTCATAATTTTGACAATGGTAAGGCTTCAATAAACAATGTTCAATTGTTTCTCATTCATAATCTCATAGAAGTTTGAAAAAATGACTGTGGAATTTGTCCATTTAAAAAATAACTACGGATCTGGATGTCATGTTCTAAATCTTTGCTGGCTTATTATATACATGAGTATACACTCACTTCCCCACATCCCTGGGTTTACTAAACTGCCCATTTTTCTCCTTCTGCACACTCAGGAAGTCTGTGTGCCAATATCAGAAGGCTGAAATATACATTTAGACTTGACCATGTGACTAATATCTGGCCACTAAAACGTGATTGGAAGTGCAGTGTGTCATGTTAGGACTCAGGGAGTAAACAGCCAGGGTGCCGTCCCCACCCACTCTGTGTCCCTTGCCCTTATAGCTAGAAATAGAAAATTCCAGCATGGCAGACCACAAGATAGAAGCAGTAGATCCCCACGTCACTGCAGAGGAGTGGTGCTGCTCAGGAGAGCCACCCAACAAACATTAAACTGTGATGTGATTGTGAAAAACTTTTACTATATTCAGCCACGGAGTTGGTTATTTCTCATAACTGTTAGTTAAGAGTTGCATGACCAATAGAATTATTTGCTTTTAAAAGTAGCGACTATCCGCAAATGACAGAGGGACTGACTGTGTTTCAAAATAATTAATGCCAAACTTTCTCAGTTTTTTGTCTCCACAATTACTTTTCCATTAATGCTTTTATCAAAAACATTTATATCATAGTGATTAGAATGCAGTATTGACAGCAAGCTATGAAAGAAAGAGAAAGACATTTCAACAAAATAAAAACAAAAGTTGAACATTCGGCATTCGTTGGCAGCTGACGGTGAGTTCTGCTATACTCTCACTTTTCCAATCACGACTGTGGGAAAAATCTATATGCTTCACTAAAAAGACTACATTTACCTATATCTGTAACATAACAGGGATCGAAACTATGAGGAGGATGAAGATGATGGTGATTATTGACTTGATATCATTTATTGAGTGTTTACTTCCTGTGGAATAAGCAGTTTGCACATAATTTAGCACCTTAATATTTCAGATATCCCTTGTGAAAACAAAATTAGTATCTCGATTTTTATTGATATGGAACCTCAGGCTTAAAGTCATAAATCAAATAAATGTAGGAAGGTTTGTCTAATTCCAAGCCTCGTGCTCTTAATGACCACTTTAAGAGAAAACAAGTAGAGAATTTAAAATAAACCAGTCTCATTAAGTAACTTTGGTGCTTAATATAGTTCTATGGGCTAACCCTATTGCCCTCATATTGAAGTTCAAATGGCTTATAATGGTTAAAAACCTTTCAGAAGCTGACGTCTCCTCACCTCTATGTCTTTTCCTCTCAATTTCTCTAGTTACAGTTAAGGTTATTTTACACATGCAAGTCTGCATGAGACAGAGAATATGGTGGAGAATTCGGATAGACTAATCCGGTTTAAGCAAAACTGAGAAATGTGATTGGGATCTAGCATATTTCTTGAAATTCAAGGGTTAGGATCCGTTTTAAGACTGGGAGTGTTGGGAAGAAATACAAAACATGTAATTTATCTATTACTAGCTTCTTTTTTTTTTTTTCTACCTGTTTGCTTCACTCTTACCCCTACTTAGTATAATCCTCAATCACAGATCAGAACAGGGCCATACATGGATTCCAAGTTACAGCTGTCCCTTGTTCCAGCCTCTTGATAAAAGATGGAATTAAAAGATAATACAAATATGTCAATACATTTTTTTTTTTTTTCAGATGGGGTCTCACTCTGTCACCCAGGTTGGAGTGGTACCATCTTGGCCCACTGCAACCTCTGCCTCCCAGGCTCAAGCAATTCTCCCACTTTAGCCTCCCAAGTAGCTAGGACCACAGCTGCCTACCACAATTCCCGGTTAATTTTTTGTATTTTTGGTAGAGGCGGGGTTTCGCCATGTTACCCAGGTGGATCTCAAATTCTTGAGCTCAGGGGATCCGTCTACCTCAGCTTCCCAAAGTGCTGCTGGGGTTACAGGTGTGAGCCATTGTGCCTGGCCAAATATTTCAATACATTTTAAGGCCAGGTAAAAATGATGGCATACTGTAAATTTTAAAGCAGTAAAGTTAACAACAATAACAAAAAAAGCAGAAAATTTAAATAGGCCATTTCTGGTGGAAGATGCAGGTAAGCGATTAAAGATTGTATCCCTTCCTCCCCGAAGAGGCATTAAAACAACATACTTCCTTTTCCTAAGTCTAGGTTTCTTTTTAAATAGCAGATAATTACAAAGATAATTAAAATTTTACAGACTATAGGAAGAGACAGACACTTTATCAATTCATTTTTAATGCAGGCATGAAATGAAAAATCAATCCCAGTAAAGGTAGTAAAAGAAAGAAAATTATAGAACAGGAATATCGGTATATTAGAAATAGATCTATGTCTACAAAGATACAGTAATCTTCAACAAATACTACCATGTAGAACACAATAATGATTTAGTTAATATATTAGGACCTATAAGACTCATGCATCATTGAAAAAGTAACAGAAAAAGAGCCACACAATTATTTCAATACATAACATTACTTAATTAAATAAAGCAGTCATTTCTTATTTAAAATGAAATTAAAATAGAAAAAGAGGAAATACTCTCTAATATGAGACATTTCACCAAAAACTTACAACTTTTAAAAACCAAAATACTAAAGCCATTTCTATTATGATATGGATAAGATGGAAGTGTCTATTAATACTATAATTACATAAAATATGATTAAAATTTTTAATAAATTCAGATAAAGATTGAAAGAAAAATAAAACTATAATTTTACTGAAAATATCATAATCTAGATTAAACAAGATGGCCAATTTAAAAAAGCAATCAAATTAATAAAGGAACTACTTAAGGTAGTTGGACATATGATACTTATCCAAAATATAAGTAAAAATGGAAAATATTCTGTTCTCAGAAGTGATATTACTATGATGCACATAAGAATTAATTTAATAAGAAAGTTATAAAACATATGAGGAAATAATTATTAAATCTTATTGAAAGAAATAAAACGTAGCCTGAACTTAAGTAATGACATATCTTATTCTTGGATACAATAAAAAATAATAAAAATGTCAGTCACCTGAAAATCAAATCGGTTCTTAATATAAAATTCCAAATAAAATACCAACTTTTTAAAAACTGGAGAAAATAAGTTAAAAGTTAATATGTAACAATAAATCATGAAATATGATATATTAACACATTTTTATTTTTAATTATTCCTCAAAGCAAAAATGAGAATTAAAAACATTAAGTATATATATCTTCAAAAACATAAATGCTTGAAGATGAAGTTAATAGGAAAGATGATGACAATGAAAAAATTGATGTCAACAAAACTTTGGAAGCGCAAGGAAGATGGAAGTGTTACAACTGACTTACATACATGTATTAAATTCTTAATTTTAAGCAAAACAAAACTTGTAAATTTTTTATTTGCAAATGTTTTAATACTTTATATTTAGGCCTCGAGAATTCTCATTAATAAAAAATGGCTTGCCTAAATTCGGATATATAAGTATTGCAAATTATGGTGTTCCTTGAAAAGAATGAGTTCCACATTTGCTGTACTTGGATGACTTTCCATTGATACCATTTAGTGACAAGAGCAATATTTAGAGTAATGTATATAAAATGATTTTATTTTTGTAAAAACAATGACTAAGGACCATTATGCATGCATGCGCATTTGCACTTTGCCATAGACATATGAAGGAAGGTACATGCTGCTCAGATCTGCTGTAGGAAACATGCCAGCTGTCCTTCTGGGCTGCGGGAAACGTACCAGCTGCTGTCCTTCTGGGTCCAACCCTTGTTCATAGTAAGATCACTCTTCATATAGACTACTAGCACCTGATGACTGGACACAGCATGGCGCATAATATAGGCCCATTCCTTCAAGTTGTAGGTATTCAACCGGGTGAGTTTGGTTCAATGAATCCCCCTCGGCTTAGCCAAACTTTTTCAGAACTAGACTGCAGTCTCAGACTTTCTCTTTTCCTTCATGGAAGTCAGGCCTGTTTAAAGGCTCCTCTAAACTTCTACTTCCTTCCTTTCATCTTGTGTAGGTAATTCCCTAAATATATCTTTATTCACATATAATCCTGTCTTGGAATCTGCATCTTGAGGACCTGAACTCAACTGAAGTCTATGCTCCAAGAAATTAACAGTGGTTACATGTTCAGCTGGATGGTATTAGGAAGAAAGAGAAAAAAAATACATAGATGAGAGGGGAAAATAGGGTGGAGTAATAATATGATTTTATGAAATTTTATGCATGCATACAAAAATATGCTTATGCACAAACAAATGGAAGTATGTTCAACAAATTATTAATGGTGGTTATCTCAGAGTACTATGATTTCATGTGATTTTGATTTTTTTAATGTTTTATATATTTAATATTTTTAGAAGGAACATGTAATATTTAAATAATGAGAAATAATAGAGCACTTTCCTTTGTAGAAAATAACAAAAACTTGGAAGACTATATATCCGATAGGGAAAGAAATGCCCAAGCATATGAAGTTAAGCTCAGAAGCAGACCTCTTAGACAACACAAACCTGATAAAAGAAAACAAATAGAATATTAGAGTTTAAAAGAATGTAAAAATAAAATGAGCATCTCTATATATATCTAACAGTTATCCTATATTTTAGAGAAATAACAATTTGAGGTCTTTGCATTATGAGTTGTCATGCATCTTATCTCTGACACATTAAGTAGCCTTCAGATAGTTTATCTCATTCTTCCTGATTTGTCTGCAATTGCCATATTTCAGTACTTAATGTAACGCAATCGAGGAACCCCCTCAGTCCCAGCAGGTCTTGATTGTTGTTCACTCTGCTTTTAAATGCTATGCAATAGGAGGTGAGGCCTGAGTTATGTGCAGTGACAGAACTAGGCTTAGATCATCTAGATTTATCTGGCAGGAAAGCTGAGTTATGGCTTAGGGTTCAGGAGGTTTTCTATAACTACAAAAAAAAAAAAAAAAATCTTAGCTGAGGGACACCTGAGGGGTTTTTCTTGTGTAATTGCCTTATGACAGAGATAAAGAAGAATAGTAATTTGGGCAATTGACACTTGAGCTGAGCTGCTGATGGCCAAGCTGATGACTTGGCATGATTCTGAGCCATCTCCTTCCTCACAGCAGCAGAAACACAAGCTTATCCTCTAGCCACCATGAAAGTCTGGAAGTGCCTCAAGATGGCCACACCCCTCCTTGTCTCTGCAATTTGGAATGCATTTCTCTCTGGTGAGACTGTTTCTACTCCTCTGTTAGAAATGTCAAATCCTAGCCCAAATGGCTATTGCCTCTGGAAATCATTCCCAGGTGGAGAAAGGACCTTCCTCCTTAGAGCTCCACAAGCTCCAAACCTCTCTTTCATCTTTTACCACCTTGTAATGCAGCAAGTGTTGTGTCTCTTCTCACCAGCTGGTGACTACAAGGATTTGGAGCCAAACCTTCTGGGTGCAAAGCCAGCTCTGCCACTTCCCAGCCTTTTGACCTTGGGAAACTTACTTCGCCTCACTGAGTCTAGGTGTCCTCATCTGTAAAATGTGGTATTTGAGAAGATTAAACAAATGTACACGTTACAGGGCTTAGAAACATGTCTGGCACAAAGTAAATTCTATGTCAGCATTAATTGTTATTATTATCTCAGTCCCAGAACCAATATCAGTGTCAGGCTCATGATCAAGAAAAAAAAAAAAAAAAAGCTAAATCAACAAATGGGAACTAATTAAACTTAAGAGCTTCTGTGTGCAAAAGAAACCATCAACAGAGTAAATAGACGACCTAGAGAATGGGAGAAAATATGTGAAAACTATGCATCTGACAAAGGTCTAATATTCAGCATTTATAAGGAACTTCAACAAATTTGCAAGAAAAAAAATCCATTAAAAAGTGAGCAGAGGACATGAAAAGACACTTCTCAAAAGAAGACGTACATACAGTCAAAAAGCATATGAGAAAAAGCTCAATATCACTGATCATTACAGAAATGCAAACCAAAACCACAGTGAGATACCATCTCACACCAAGCAGAATGGTTATTATTAAAAAGTGAAAAATAAATGCTTGCAAGGTTATGAAGAAAAGGGAATACTTATACACTGTTGATGGTAGTGTAAATTAGTTCAACCATTGTGGAAAGCAGTATGGCAATTCCTCAAAGAGCTAAAAGCAGAAGTACCATTCGAACTAGTAGTCCCATTATGGGTATATACCCAGAGGAATAGAAATTATTCTACCGTAAAGATACATGCATGTGTAAGTTTATTGCAGCACTACTCACAATAGCAAAGACATGGAATCAAACTCCATGCCCATCAATGATAGCCTGGATAAAGAAAATGTGGTACATATACATCATGGAATACTATGCAGTCATGAAAAGAAAGAGATCATGTGTTTTGTGGGAACATGGATGGAGCTGAAGGCCATTATCCTTAGTAAACTAATGCAGGAATCAGAAACCAAATACTGCATGTTCTCACTTAAAAGTAGGAGCTCACTTAAAAGAGGAGCAGAAAAGTCAACTATGGGATACTGGGCTTAATACCTGGGTGATGGAATAATCTCTACAACAGAACCCTATGACATGAGATTACCTATGTAACACACCATCACATGTACCCCTGAACCTAAAAGTTTAATAAAAGAGAACGATCTGCTTAATGAAAATTACAGAAGCAAAGGTACATTCTCACCAGACAAACTAGACAACACAGAAAGGGCAAAGCAGGCCACAGAGAGCAGAAGGCCAGATGCCATTGGTTGGCATTTAACAAGAGGGCTGCCGTCAATGCAGCTCACATGCCTCCTTCTCACACTATACCCACACTTACAGCAGTCTCTAAGAGAGATGAAGTCCTTACCAATAGCAACTAGATTCATGCCTCAACTTTACTGTTAGATGCACCAGGCTTACCTAGAATTTAAGTAGCTCTAGAGCACACTGCCAAAAGCATCTTCACCACGTCTAAGATTGTAACTTAACTCCCTGGGAAGGAATGAGATAACACAGGAGAAGACAGTAGAAAGGAAAGTGGAGGAGACCTGTGAAATTTGAAAATTTTAAGACTGAGAATAGAAAAAAAAATAGGCTTCAAGTTAGATTGTGAAATAGCAGCCTGAGAGATGGGAAGAATCCAGAAAAGTGAGATGTAACCAAAGACCAGAAAGTGTTTTAAACAGGAGAACATCATCTAATGTGTCAAATGAAGCTGTGAGGTGAGAAGATGAAGACAAATACAGGGCAATTGAATTTGGTGACCTTGACAAGAGCAGCTTCACACAGTGGTTTGAATGAAATCCAAGTTGCAATGGTTGAAGAATGAAGAGAGGAGGTTAGTGACAGAATATATAAATGACTTCTTAGAGAAATAATGGTACAGGGAAAACAACAGATAAAAGAAATGGTCTGGTAGCTAGAAATAAATGAGAAGCAAATAAGGTTTTTCTTTCTTTTTCAAAAATGAGAAATTCTAAACTACGTTTACAAAATGTTATCAATGACCATTTAAGAAAGGATATGTATGTTTCAAGAGAAAGAAGGAATAATCAAATGGCCAAATCACTGAGAAAGTATGCTTGAAAGGAATGAAACCATGAAGGCATTGGCCATTAGTAGGAGGCAGGCTATTGAGTTAATTTTAACAGAAGGGCAAAATAAGAAGACAGATATTGAGGACATGGATTTTGAGGTTAGTTTTTAGGAGGATGAGGAATTTTCCATTTAGATCTTCCATCAACTCATGAAATGCAAAGTCTTCAAGAAGTACTTAGGATGGTCAGTAGCTTTTAGGAAAAAAGAAGCTCTATGTATTAGTTTTTCTTTACAGTATAAAAATGAGCTTTTTACACAATTGTGGTAAGATTATTAGACAGAGTTGACTCATTTTTGAATACAAAGTGAAGCCTATCTTCTGGTTTAAGAGGTTTTCTCCAGCAATGTTCTGCTCTTTTGGATGTGGATACAGAGAAACTGGACAACGGGTTCAAATAGCATTGAGAATGTGCCACCCACGAACTAAAATATAATGAGTAATCTGTATTTGCAAAAATAGGATTTAATTGTAGACCAGAAATTAAGATTAATCTATAGAAAAACCTAAGAAATTGTAGGAGGGATCTTTGTTCTAGTGAGTAATAGTGGTAGCAACAGATTAGAGATCTCACAATATCTCCTCTAAATATGGACTGGCCATATGACAATTGGTTTGTCAGATCCCAAATATTCAGAGTAAAGTCATTTGAGTTTTTAGGGGACTGGAACACAGTGAGGGAGTGGAGGAAGGCAGAACTCTTCAGAGGCTGGGTCACTGCAGGAAGGCAAACACAAAGTGCAACAGCAGGCAGCATGAGGACAGTCTATGTAAGGAAAGAACCAAACTATCATGCAAAGGGTCCTCCTAACTGCTCTTTTCACATAAAAATCCACATCCTTCATGTCTTAACATCAACATGTAGAGGTCTCTAGCACTGCTTTTAATGGTTACATAAGATCCAATTAATATATTACATATTTAGTTTGATTTCATCTTGTTAAATTACAACTAGAATTAAAACACTTCCTTGCACATTCATATTGGAAGATAATCTCATCAATTATTTTCTGAACATGCCTGACCTCCCTCAGGGGTCCTCAGATTATTCCATTTCATGACCATAACAGCCTTTGAAACAAAGGGATATGCAAAAAATGTCGCAGCCTTCGGGAAAAGCCATCTGCTCCAAGAGTGACGTGGTTAGTGAGAACAAGCTCCTTGACCTTTTCTAGTTTGAGATTCTATCCCACTTTAAACTATGAAGTCACTGCAAATGCTTCAGGGTAGCTCATTTGATTTTGTAAAGTTTTACTTTATTTGTTACTGACACATAATCGTTGCATGTATTCCCGGGGTACAGTGTGATGTTTTAATACATGTATATGCTGTGTAATGATCACATCGCAGAAATTAGCTTATCCATTACCTCAAACATTGATAATTTCTTTGAGAACAGTCAAAATCATATTTCCTACGTGTTTTGAAATATAAAATACAATATTGTCTGTCATAGTCACCCTACTCTGCAGGGGCTAGTTTTCATTCCCAAGACAATTCCACTTAAATCATACTATGAAATCAAGAAGCTCATCTGCATTTTAATTTTAATTCACCTTCCTGTAAAAACTAAAGTTCTCATTTTGGGAAGCACAGCATTTTGGTGCATCTGTTTGTTGTAAACCCAGTCTTACAGGACGCCATGTAATAATGTACTAACATAACAGATGATCCTGAATCCTGAAGATTTTGAAATACAATCTGTGTTGCTATTTGAGGCAACTGAATCTACAGGTTCGCACTAAATCGAAATATCATAACTGTCTTGTGAACTGTTGCTTTTTTAGAGACCTAATTACATCTTGCAGATAAACAGAGTATTTATGGCAAGTATACACGTACTTAAATATCATGAGGTGAGGGAGATGTGCCTTAATCCAATATTAGAACTGAGTAATTGTGAAAGAAACTTTTATTAGTTCAAGTATCTAACAAGAAACTTTATTTTCAGTATTCCCCCACACTACTCATTCAGACTTCCATGAGTCATTCTCTGAGGTATTCCGAGCACCAGCTCCCGGCATATATAACAAATAAGCTTCCATAGAATCTTTCACATTTAGCTATCAAGGCACTTCTATTCCAAACATCTTAAAGACTGCACATATTTTTCTTGCGACCTCATCGAAAATACCTAAATAACAAGCAACTTCAGAAATCAGCATTGAAAAATTCTCTTCAGCAAACCCTTCTACTTATAAAAGAAGTTAGTAACTCAGGGGTACACAATGATCATGGATGCACTGTAGACTTCAAAGAAAGATGGATATGATATAAAAAAAGAATTTAGATCCATATATGTTTTTGCAAATATACCCATCTTAGGAAACATGAAGTGGTGGTTGTGTGGGGGGCGGTTCTCGCTAGTTCTCTTCCTCCCTATTCGTTTGTCTTTAGAAAAAGCAAAAAGAACGGTACAAAAAAATGCCATAGAAAGTACAATAATTAAAAATATAAACTTCAAGAGAAGATCAGACATTGAGATACTATGACCACAGTGGACAATAACCTGCATACAATTCCATTTGCCTTCATTTTAGAAAGGTTCCTGACTTGATCTTTGGAATTGCAACACTCATGAAGCACTGCTATTTATTGTAAAACTGTGCATTTTTCTCTAGTCATAAAGGTGTGTGTGTGTGTGTGATCACTTTTCTCTACTTGGAAACAGATAAGCAGATTCACCACTGGGATTGGGCCTGTGACATCATGTGGAGGTACATTGTCAACTATCTCCAATCACTTCAGTGATCACTCCATGGGATGGACAGTATTGCTTCAAATGACAGCAGGTCCAAAGCTAGAATTTGGTCTTTATCTCTTATGAGGCACATATACTATATGTTTTTGAATCTGTCACTTCTCTAAGTCTCCATTTCCTTGGTAAAATGGGGATAAATGTAGATTTGATAACTCACATATATCTTTTTGCTATAGGAGACAAAAACTAAATCTGAAAATTAAAAAGTTTGATGAGTAAGCTTGTACCATAATAAATGCAGCAGAAAGGTTCAAGAAGGTAGCCCTGACTTCTGTTGCAATTGTATCTAAGGGAACTTTGGAGAGTTACTTAAATGTTTTCTGCTTCAGCTTTCTAATTTGTGAAAGGATACTTTGAGAACTTCTGGGAGCATTATGCTGAATAATACATATAAAGTACTCAAAAAAGTTATCAGTCAATACACATTAGTCAGCATTTTTAAAATAGAAAATATCATCTTCAAATAAGAGACAATTTTATTTTCCACAAGGTTAACAGTTGTAATGTATTAAAACACATCAAATAAGTAAGTTTAAATCCATGTGTTCATAGTCCCATGTTAAAAAAAAGGATCACCTTTCAAAGATGATAGGAAAAAAATCATTATCTTGAAAACTGGTAAATATCTGGCTTTTATCCTGCCTTTCCTATATGAACGATATCATTGGGTAACTAAATAGATGACAGCGAGTGATTCCTACAGAATTATTTCAACTAATATGTAAAAAAAACCATGGATTTTGAATATCACCATTTTCAATCCTCAATTATTTAATGGATTTAATCATTTTGCACCTCTTGAGGGAAAGCAAATCCACCTACAGTCCTGCTAAAGTCATGAAGGCCTGGCTGGATTCAGAGACTTCTGTATCACAAATTCCAGGCTGTGGGAAACTACAGTTCAAATGGGTCCAGTCGCTCATGATAAACTGTATTTTTAAATTTTAAAAAAGAAGAGAATGGTGGATGAACCTGTAGACTAAAAAAGACACAAAAGACATAACCAAATAGAAAAAAATAGCGGGATAAACTCTAGTATCTATGGATGCATATTTGAATTATAAAAATATAAAAGTATTAAGGAAGCAACTACTATAAAAGTCAGCCTAGGTTGTGGGGGAGTGAGGTAGGTGGGTTTGAGACGAAGCACTTGGGACAGGGATTCTGGGCTGGCTAGCAAAGTTATTCATTGACCATTGTGGTGGTTGCAAAGCTGTTTGGCTTGAAACAGTTCATTAAGCTAGGAAGTTGTTTTGTGTGGCCTCGTGTATCTGATTTAAAAAAACAAAAACAAAAAAACAATATTTTAAAATAAAAGTAAAAACTTAGACCTTGGTACCTTTATCATCATCATCTAGTCTACTGCATAACCAACTCAGGAAAAAAATCACAAAAAGGAATTTTCTTCCAGTGAAAATATCATATTACTAGAAGGTTAACTTAATTTCATTTCATAGTATTACAGTCATAGTTGTCTTCTGCAAATATTTACAGACTTTTTTCCTTCTCTATGAGAGAACTGGAGAAAGATTTTGCAAGCTACTTCTTATCCATAAATGTCAGGAGATTTTTTTTTTTTAAATACAAAGTGCATGTAACAAATGTTAAAAATAGTACTTGAAAAAGCAGATTTATTCGCTTTGATTCTTGTTTCTATACCAAAAATGGTATTGTAAACTCTTTCTCTCTCTCTCTTTAGTAAGCATTCCATTTATCTCTACATGCTACTTCCTCAAATAATGTATTTTAATCTCATGGAAGTCATTGCTTGAAGTCAGCTCAATTTGTGATTTAAGCAATACATAATGGTATACTCTGTGTTGTCTATGGAAAATATTATGTCACTGGATATTTAATGAACCTTTAATGAGAACAGACTTTGGTATTTTCAACAGTTTGGAAATGCAAGCTTTAACTTTGGGGGGAGGGAAAGGTGTGGGGATCTGGTAGTATGTCCCACATTAGGATTGAAACCAAGTACCTGAATGCTAATTAAGTCCCAGGTATGGAGGTACATTTCTTCTGTATTTCTGCAGCATAGAAGTGAAGTAGTTGGGGGTAGGTACTGGATTTTCTGATACAGAATGTTAGAATCCTAGAATGTTAGCCCTGCAACACATCTTCAAGACATAATCGTTCAATTTCTAGCTAATGGAGGAAACACTTCATTATTTCTATAAGTTTTACACGGGTCTAACTCCTAGCTAATGCTTTCAACTTGGGGTCTTGCACAATTCCATGTTTATTATGCATAAATTACATAGGACAATCTAAGGAATTAGATATCATTAGAGAAAAATAACCTAAAAACACAAAGGAATCTTGGAGTCACCCAATTGAGTTAGAGAGGTGCAGCTGCAATGTAAACTCATGCCAACCCTATATCATAACTCAAGTCTTTTCATTCCCTTTTGCTGTTGTCTTGTTTCCCTAGCAAAGCCACTGGATTGAATGGAAAGGAACATTCCTATTGGGAAATGGAAATACGATAGAACCAGTCAGTGGAGTGAAATGGCTGGGCAGAAGTAACACAAAACAGACACTCACATAACCCTCCAGCAAGGGTGATACAGGACATTACTATCCTGACTTCTCTGGCTGAATATGTTTTCTCATTGGTTGGCTGAAGTATTCTAGCAATTAGTCTTCACTGGAGGTAGACAATGGAGTAAATTACAAAGGAAAAATTATTTAAATGTTAAATATTTATTAATGTTGGATATACCTTTTTCCCTCCAGCCTTTCACCAAAGATAAATGGAATATTTTTAGAGCTTTCTATGTGGCAAGCATTATGCTAGGAGCTCATATTATAAATTGAACTAAAGAAAACTCACAGTCTACTCAAGGACTTCAGCACAGATCATTTGCATTCTGGTTCATCTCTTGGGAAATTTCTTTAGATGAGGGAAAACATGTTTTGCTGCCTCCAGCAACACAGTCCTTATTTCTACTCACCTTCTTCTCTGGCTGCTGTCTCTTCAAATCCATACTCTCTCAGTGTGTCCCACTGAGCTACCCAGAAAATAATGTAGAAAATGGTGACCGATATTGGATCTTTCAATCAACACTGAGAAATTCATCTAATTGGAAAATGTCAAGTTTCCCAATTATTGTCACCCAAGCATCACCTTATTGACCACTCATAACTCCACTGATATCATAAATATGCCTGAGACAGAAAACTAATCATCCAACATTGATGAAAAGATAGGGGAGCATGAGGAATCCCCTCCGGGCAATGCATAATTCTGCAGAATTAGGGAATTTTTGTAATTTCTCCAGGGACATGTTCAATTATTCTGCATCAGCTTTGTAACAGATAGTGATAATAGCTATTTTAGAGTTTAATATAGCAGAATCTCAGGCAGAGGAACAGGTGCAAAGGGAATTGAATTAAACATCTATTTCTTTGGAAAATCAATCTGCTGGCGTTTTCTGCATAAAACCAACTCTCTTGTCTGACTCCCTACCCTCTGCATTTCCCACTTCCCTGTGCAGTCCCAGGATTACTTGAAACCATTTGGTGTCTCAACCATTGTCTGCTAGAATCAGCTCTAACTTCAACTCTGTCAGTATGGGCAACAAGAATTCAATGTATTTTATGATGCACATTGAATTCAGTCATAAATTTGTTGTGGCTAACCTGCTCTTAAACTCATTTTTTTCCCTAGCTCTAAAGAAAATTCATAAACTGTAAACACTTGTTATATGCTGAGCACTATCCTTTGTGTTTTACATATATATATTACTTTGTCTAATCTTCAAATGAGTAAAGAGATGTTATTAGTTTTACAGATGAGGAGGTTAAGTGGTTTACTCAAGTCTACAACTTGTAAATGCAGGGGTGAAGGTATGAGCTCAGCATCTTCCAACTCCAAAGCGAGTGCCAGTTCCACTGTTTCATGTTGTTGACAGGTTCCCCCAGTGTGAGGGCTTTGTCTCGCACTTGCCCGATGCCATCCAAGAGCTGTACGTATAAAATTTAAATTTATTTCTTTTAAATGGCCCAGAGCATGACTGTCCACTGATTGAGCTCCCTGGCGCTGACCACACACCCTCTGCCTGGATTCCAGATCATTGCTTCTTAGTTACCTCTTTTCTGCTTTCTGCCTGCCCTTTCGGGTTCCAGGATGCTTTTTAAAATTATTATTATTTTATTTTTTATTGCTCTCTCCTTCCTCATGCTTATCACCTGCCCAAACTGTACACTGTCTATGTCTTTGCCTCTTATCCACTTGCCTGTTTCACTGGACTTCCCCCTGAGCACGTCTATTTGGTTCTGTTTTTCCAGGTCCTGCCTTGGCCGACTGGACAAGTTCTTAAATTTCCAAGGCTGGATTGGATTGTGCATGTGCGTGTGTGTGTGTGTGTGTCTATGTGTGTGTGTGTGTGTGTGTCAGAGACAGAGAGAGACAGAGATAGAGAGAGAGAGGAAGAGAATATATTTGTGTATTTTGTCTGTCTTATTATTGCTATACAAGGTCATGATTATTCAGATAATAAGTATCAATGACAGAGTTCAGTCAATTGTTGTAATCTATTATGCCATTGAACCAGCAGACAACCTAGAAAGAAATAACCATTGTCCAGGCCCTTCTGGCACAAGATTATTGCCTTAATTAGTCAAGCAAGGTTCCCCTGTTGTGGTTAGAAATTTATAATAACCTTTCAATAGTCTCTTTTAATTAGGTCTTTTAAGGTGTCCAAAAATTTATGCAATTTTGTCTCACAAAGCAAAATGGAAACTTGTTACTTGGTCAATTTTACTAGACAAAAATATTTAAACTTGAATATATAATTTGGAAGAATTTCATAACCAGTTATATATCTTACAGGGAGTGGTTTTATTATTATCTCCTAGAATTCCTTCCATGATTAAAAAAAAAAACAAAACTCGTATGAGTCACTTCTTTTTTTGTCCTCCATGTTCTAGGTTATCCTCTGATCTTCTTTCCTGTACCATGCTATTCATATCACAGGCCAATTTGAAAATAATTCTATCTTTGAATCTGATTTATTAAAAGTTCACTCAAAGTGCAAATGCATTAGTTTCATCTGCTTTATCTCCTCTTGTTACTATTTTTGCATATTTAAACACAGTTAGATATCCCAAGTGCCCTGTGAAATGCTGACCATGGATCTATATCTTCCCTGACTGTTTAAAAGCATCCATGTTGGAGCTGAGGAAGAAATGAAGTCTATTCTAGACTTGAATGGGAAAAAGCCAGAAAATCCACTGTTTTGGCTCCATTTGAAAACTGGAATATATATGTGTGTGTGTGCATATATATATAAACACACACATATGTATATGTACATATATACATATGTACATATATACATATACATGTACATATATATACACCAGTGTATATACATATATCAATGTATATATACACCAGTGTATATCAGTGTATATACATATATGCATGTATATATGTGTTTATATACATATACACAGTATATATGGAATATATACACACACATATATGTATGTACTGGAATATGTATACATATATACATACATATATACACACTATGTATGGAAGATATATACACATATGTATATACTGGAATATACATACATATACAGATAGATGTCTTTGCATGTATGTGTATATGTGTGCATATGGTTTGTGTATATTTCTATATAGAAGATCTGGAAGATCTTCTGCATCTGAAAATGAATGAAGTTAGACCATTTAAAATGGATAAAATTAAATTATGTAGCATTATTTTATTTTAAAAAGAACAAAATTGGAAATATAAAACTCAATATGTAGATAGTATGTCGTTTTACATTTAATAAAACTTAGGTTTGATTGTTCTGTATAATAATTTTATGAATGAATAAAGTATGGTTCACGTGCTGACACTTTTGAGTAATTTCTCTTTACAAATTTTATGATTGCATAGATTGCTTAATCTTTTGGTATATTTTTAGAAAATATTTTGCAGTGCAAATTCTATCATCATCATATCACTTTCCTCCCTCCTTCTCTACCTTCCTCCCTTTCTTCTTTGTTTGCTTTTTTCCCCCTATTTTTCAAATACAGTAATTGATGGGCAATAGTTTTGGGTGGGATTTGAGTAATTCTTCAATCTTACTATGACAGGTCCATGAAATATTGCATGTAGTACATGATATGCAATTCCATTATGTGTTTGATTTGCCCTGCATTTATGTTGTTTTGTGGAATGCAACATTTAGAAATCAGTTAGAGATGATTTACACAGGTATGATATATGAGTGGAAAAGTTAAGTGAAGATGGATGATTAGGTGGAGAATAAAGTACCCTAGGGATACTTTCATTACAAAAACTCACTTTTATACACATATTTCTAACTTTAGGAACTTGGGTAATTAGAAGCCCATATATATCATCACAGGATTAGAGCATAAATACAATTGTTTCAGCTCTTTTACTCAACTTATATCATAGACATTTTTCCATATTAATACATATAAAGAAGGCAATGGTTGGAGAAGTAAAGTAACATGTACAAAATCACACAGCTTGTTAATGACGATGCCAGCACCATATTGTTTTTAAGTTAAACTATATTTACTACAGACATCATTTAAAAAAATAAACTATCTTGGTATTTATTATGCAACTTTTGCACTTCCCTAACATTGCAATTATTGGTTAAGAAGAGATGAACAAAGAAATCTAGTGTACTTCAAATTGTATGAGTAATTCTGTAGTTAGAATGCAGTTGCTAGGAACTGGAGTTTGGTTAGCATAGAAGCCCCAGCATCTGTTCTCTTAAAACAAGATTTTGTTATGCACTTTCAAAACAGAACTGCAATATTTATTATTCTACCTTCAAGGTGGCCATGCAAAATCCATTACAGAGGAATGGAGTTTAAAAGTTGATATTATAAGCCAGGCGCGGTGGCTCACACCTGTAATCCCAGCACTTCGGGAGGCCAAGATGGTCAAATCACAAGGTCAGGAGATAGAAACCATCCTGGCTGACATGGTGAAACCCCGTCTCTACTAAAAATACCAAAAGAAATTAGCTGGGTGTGGTGACGGGTACCTGTAGTCCCAGCTGCTGGGGAGGCTGAGGCCGGAGAATGGCATGAACCCGGGAGGCAGAGCTTGCAGTGAGCCGAGATTGTGCCACTGCACTCCAGCCTGGGTGACAGAGTGAGACTCCGTCTCAAAAGAAAAACAAATATTGTTATTGGCAAGATTACTGTAAACATTTGGAAGGGAGATTTACAATGTCCTTACTTATTTGAATTATAACAATAATTTAAGGAATATGACTGTGCATATATTCATAGAGTCAAATAAGACATTATAAAATAATTACACTAAAAGAGGTTTATATTTCAAATCAAACTTTTCCTCCCATGCATCCAAAAAGAAAAGGGATACCAGCTCCCATAATCCCAGAGGAAAAGCTCCTAGATGATTTAACTGTTTCCATTTACATGGAGTATTCAAGGTCACAGTCATACTTAGTTCTTTATGTCTATACTGAGCCCTAGATATATGTGTAATGGGATAGATTTCAGGTGGAAATTCAATATCAGCATCTCTTAAGTAGTTGCTATTTTATTTCCTAAATTAATTATTTCTGAAATACAGTCCTCAGTTGCTGCAGATATAGAGGCATCTAAAGGTAATGTTGAAAATAGAAGCCGGTAGGTATGAAAGTAGTATTGAAGCGCCTGGTTTCATGTTAAAGTTACAGAAACTTTGCTTTTTACTTTATCATAGTATATATGCATGCCTTACTAAAATCACAATGTATTGTTTAGGAGCTATCGATAATAAGTGTTTATTGAACTGAGCTATCTGTGGGTAGTAAATTAGATGGTCTTGTCAGCTGCTTGGTGCACTAAGTATGTGTACAGATCAGCTCTCTGTCAACTTATCTAGGAAGGCAATGGATGTGTGGAGCAAATTAGCCCTCCTCCATGTCTCTCACCCTCCTGCTGAAACCAACTGCTTATCTGAGCATTTCCTTTCAGGGTAAAGCAGAGGACAAGTGGGAACAACCCAATCAGCAAGACTTCAAGCCTCTGATTGTGTCACACATGTTAATATGCCATTGGCTAAATCAAGTCGTGTGGTTGAGTTCAGAGTCTGATTGGGAGGATGTTACATAGTGGTAAGGAAGGGGAAATGGATTGAGGACAGTGAAAGATTGGAATCAATTATGCAATCACTCTACTGCATTACCACAGCCTGAAACTTTAAGGAAAAACAAAAAACGAAAAATGAAGGCCTGGAGATTACGGATTGACTCATCTATGAGGGAGAGTGCATTCCTTTCTTCTAACCTATACCCTAATTATAAGGACAACTCAGCCGGGCGCGGTGGCTCATGCCTGTAATCCCAGCACTTTGTGAGGCCGAGATGGGTGGATCATGAGGTCAGGAGATTGAGACCATCCTGGTTAATATGGTGAAACCCCATCGCTACTAAAAATACAAAAAAATTAGCCGGGCATGGTGGCGGGCGCCTGTAGTCCCAGCTACTCGGGAGGCTGAGGTAGGAGAATGGCGTGAACCCGGGAGTCAGAGCTTGCAGTGAGCTGAGATCGTGGCACTGCACTCCAGCCTGGGCTACAGAGCAGAGCAAGACTCTATTTCAAAAAAAAAAAAAGGACAACTCATACCCAAATGCAAATCAGCATTGTGCTATGTCAATATAGCACCTTTAGAAGTGCAAATCACTTTTAACTCATCATCTCATATATTCTTTAAATCACCTAATGAAAATACAGGCCAGGAGGTCGTGCCCGTTTTAGGGATAAAGCAACTGGGTCTCTGAGTGCCTTAAACAGTCACAAGGAAAAATAACTGACAAAACCAAGGCAAAAACTCTCATTATTAAATGGCTAACCTAGGTCTACTTCCACTGAAATTTATGGACTCCCTTGACAATTTCTCAGAAGTCTTTGCTTCATTGTCACATCCCTAGCACTGCAAAAAGGCTCCAGAGAATCTTACTGCTTGACTGAAGCTTATCCCCCTAAGCCAGATGAAGTTACCATGATTTATCAGAAAGAACTCCAGGCTGCAGGAGGCACTGAATTCTGAGTCCTGATGTGCAGGAGCTGAATGAATGAATCCTTGAACAATCCATTAAAGTTCTCAGAGCCTCATCCTCTTACTCTGTAAGATGCATATACAAAAACTTGCCTCTTGGAGCTATTATAAATGTAAATAAGATAATATAGATGAAAATACTCATCACAGTCCCTGGATGGACAGTGGAACCTGAGTTTTATCTTTTCTAACTCTCAGGTAACAGACACCATAAAGTTGTAAACTCAATATAAGAATTAATATGAGTTCAAAAAGTTTCTGATTTTAATTTTCTTTAATAGGGGATGGATAAAGACATTGGTGGATAAATACATGGACAGATGGACAGATAAATTACTTGTAACAGCAATACTTATTTTTTTATCTTGAATTTTTCAAAAATAGTACAAAAAATATATTTTTTTTTCCTGAACCATTTGAGGTGTGTTGACATGATGCCCCACCACCCCTCAATGTTTTACATTATTTCTACAAAATGATGACAAAATTAGGGCATTAATATGACTATATTACTATTATGTAACCCACAGACCACATTTAAGTTTTGCCAGTTATCTCAATAATCAGCTTTATAGTAAAAAAAAAGATCTAGGCTGGGCACGGTGGCTCCTGCCTGTAATCCCAGCACTTTGGGAGGCCAAGGCGGGTAGATCACCTGAGGTTAGGAGTTCAAGACAAGCCTGGCCAACATGGGGAAACCCTGTCTCTATTAAAAATACAAAAATTAGCTGCGTGTGGTGGCACGTCCCTGTAATCCCAGCTACTTGGGAGGCTGAGGCAAGAGAACTGCTTGAACCCAGGAGGCGGAGGTTGCAGTGTCCTGAGATAGCACCACTGCACTCCAGTCTGGGAGACAAGAGCGAAACTCAGTCTTAAAAAAAAAAAAGATCTAAAATAAGATCATTCATTACGATTACATTTACCTGTCATGTCAATACTAGTCTCCTTCAACCTAGAAATTTCCCAATCTTTCCTGACACTTAAGAAGATTGCCCACCAATTATATTACAGTATTTTCTCAATTTGGGTTTGTCTAATGTGTTCTCAGGATTATATTCAGTTTTTATGCCTTTGGCAAGACTGTCAGAAGAGTGATGCTCTGTTTTTATTCTATCAGCTGTTCCAAGATTTTTATTTGTCACTTCTTTTTCAGCACTTCTTTTTAGTCACCTTTTAGTCACTTTCATTAGTCACTTCTTTATTATTTGTGATTGATAAATATTTTACAGGATATTACCTTGAAGTGATATAAATATGTGATTCCTCACCATTTGATTTGTTCATTGATTAATTTCTTTCAGTTTATACTCGACATTTATCTTATTTCACTTACTGGGTGAAAATCTCAAGCTTTTCTAGTGGGATGCTTGATAAATTGACTCTCCTCTCTATGTCCATATAATTTTTTGATCATATCTTTTCTTTCTGACAAAATAAAATGTTCCAACTACATCTTGAGTTTTCCCTGCCCAAGTCTAGTAATCAGCTGTTTCTCTAAAAAGTCTGGCTGCTTCGCAGGGGCATGGATGAAGCTGGAAACCATCATCCTCAGCAAACTAACACAGGAACAGTAACCCAAACACCACATGTTCTCACTCATAAGTGGGAGCTGAACAATGAGAACACATGGACACAGGGAGGGGAACATCACAGACTGGGGCCTGTTGGTGGGTAGGGGGAAAGGGGAGGGAGAGCATTAGGGCAAATACCTAATGCATGTGGGGCTTAAAAGCTAGACGACAGGTTGCCAGGTGCAGCAAACCACCATGGCACCTGTATACCTATGTAACAAAGCTGCACGTTCAGTACATGTATCCCAGAACTTAAAGTAACATTTTTTAAAAAAAGTTTGGTTCCTTTTAGTGCGGAACAGCATTTAGCAATCAAGAACTGGGCATTCAGAAGACAAGCTTTTCTTACTGGTATTGGTGCACTGCAGTTCCCAGACTCTCTTTAGTGGACAGAATTAGGCAATATAGATTAAGGGAGGAGACCACCCCTCATATTGTCCTATGCTCAATTTCTGCCTCCAAAGAAAGAAGAAGTAAAAACTAAAAGGCAGAAATGAAATCCACAGGCAGACAGCCCAGCGCCACGCCCTGGGCCTGGTAGTTAAAGATACACCCCTAACCTAACTGGTTATGTTATCTATAGATTCCAGACATTGTATGGAAAAGCACTGTGAAAATCCCTGTCCTGTTCTGTTCCGTTTTGATTACCAGTGCATGCAGCTCCCAGTCACATACGCACTGCTTGCTCAATTGATCACGGCCCTCTCACATGCACTCCCTTAGAGTTGTAAGCCCTCAAAAGGGACAGAAATTGCTCACTTGGGGAGCTCGGTTTTTGGAGACGTGAGCCCACCGATGCTCCCAGCTGAATAAAGCCCTTTCCTTCCACAGCTCGGTGTCTGAGGGGTTCTTGTCTGTGGATCGTCCTGCTACAAGATGAGTATATATATTCACATACAGATAAACATATACATATATGCATGTGTTTTTATATCTAAATTTATTTCTACTCATATTGACATTCATTTTTATTTTCATATTTGTTTCTACCAGTAACTATTAGTTTGCTAGGGCTAACCTAACAAAATACCAGGACTGAGTAGCTTAAAGAATATAAATTTATTTGCTCATGGTTCTGAAGGCTGGAAGTCTGAGATCAAGGAGTAGTAGGGTTGATTTTCCTGGAAACTCTCTCCTTGGCTTGCAGAAGGCCTTTTTTCTGCACATGTGCACCCGCCATCTCTCTATGCATGGTCAAATTTCATCTTATAAGGACACCAGTCATATTGGACTAGGACACACCTTAATGACCTCACTTAACCTTAAAATGTCTTTAAAGGTCTTATCTCTAAAGATAGTCACATCCTGTGGTACTGGGGGTTAGAATATCAATATATCTAATGTATCTTTCAGTTTAATTGTGATTTATACTGATACCTCCAATCTCAAGCAAAAATCATAACTCTTATTCTAATGTTTTCTATTTCCATGTGCTGTAAATCTTTTCTCCAAGAGTGAGAAAACTGGCTCCCATTATACTCAATATATTTATATATTGGATTAATCCCTCCAGTATATCATCACTTTTCCATCTCATCTTGCTGGCAACTGACCACTCCCCTCTCCACACTTCCCTGGGTGGATGCCTCCTTATTCCACTTGGGCTCAAACACTCCAAGCTGCGTACTGTCTGCCTGCCGTCCAACATTCACACATTCACACTCACACCCTTTCACACACACACACAAACACACCCCCACCCACATCCTTACACACACTCACACACGCACACATGCACACTCCCTACCTAATTTGTCTAACCCCCCCGCCACCCGAAAATATCTTTTGGACTGAATTATTCTCAAAGAAAGAAGGAAGGGAAGAAAGTAGAAAGGGAAAAAAGAGAAGGAAGGACAAACAGAAGAAGGGCGAGGGAGATGGAAAAGTACAACACTGGAAGGCAGCAGGCAGGAAGTGCAGTTCAGTTCTAAAGCATATTAGGACAATTTTTTTTTTAAAGAATCCCATGGATAATTGGGATAACTGAATAGGTAGAAACTACTGACTACAAAAGGTTATTAATTACAGCATGGCTATGGAAAATATCAACCTGAAAAACAAAGCAGCAACAGCAGTCAGCTTCTCCAACTGCCAAGTTCAAAATAAGGAAAATGTATTTGTCTTCTTAGAGCAAAATTGGAGTAAGAGCAAAATAAATGAGAAAAGATGTTTTCAGAGTTGCTCTACAAAGGGAGACTGGTTACCTGACTTAGTCAAAAATAGTTGATTATATTAATATAAAAAAAACAGCAGTCAAGATGGGAGATGGTTAACAATGGACCTTAGATTGAAAACATTGTAGTAATTATAGAGGCATTTTTGTTGTTGTTGTTGCAGATATCATCCAAGCACTGTCCTCAGAGGTATGGTTGTCTTGATTTAGCATTCAAGTCCCTGGCACAATAGACATAGAGAAAGATGTATGTAAATATCATTAGCTGATTACATAAAATACAAATAAATGAAACAATCATCTGCTAGCATCTCAATAATTGCAAAGTGATCCTTTGATTACAATGAGATTTTCCTATAGAATTATCTGAAGCAGGGGTAAAGCCACAGTGCTATGTTAAGAGGTAAAGTTAGAGCTCATGCTTTAACAGTTGCACAAAACCCTTATCATGCAGTCCATGTAGACATTCCTCATTATCTGGAGTGTTGCCTGTCTGTGGAAGCTCTTTTCAGGCAGTGTTACAGGTATGAACTATTGCTCTAAATGGAGACAATGAGCTGTTCAGTTGGCTGTACCACTGTAGTTTCAATTGCAAATGTATTAAGTTGCTGTGAATTATATACCGGTTTCTCTTGTAAATAGAGTAAATCCAATCTTATGGGATGAAGCCCTCTCAGGATACTAGGTAAAGGTTTGGAACCTGAGCAATGAAGACCAGAACACTGGTCTCTCCTGATGTCATGAAGATAAATTGCACGTCTGAGGCTGTGGAGACAACCTCTTCCCTTCTGCCCACTGCCTTCCAAACGTCAATGTTTGGTGATCCTTCTTCCCACTTACCTAGAGTATAGTTCCTCTACCTATTAATACATGGTTTGGACAACAGTAACATGACTTCTTTAGAATGTAGTTTGGCCTCAAAGGTAATAGTTCACTGATTTTATTTTCTGAGATATTTCTGTTAGCAGAACCTTGTGAGAAAACAATTATTATTATTTTTTTTCTGGTGAAAAAATGTGGAGATTCTTTGTAGAATCTCAAATTCATTTCATACTTTTCAGAGTGTCTGCTTGGCTACTGTTGTAGAGTTAGGGTTTTTCCATCTTAGGTATGCAATATAGATTTCAATAAATGGAACAATCAAGTACTCCTACACAGACAAAAAAATTGATAACAGAAAAAATCTCCTTAATAACCATGTAGCATTAGAGTCTGATTATATCATGGTAAGATACTTTAAAAGGAAAAGCAGACAGAACTCAGGTCTTAGTTACTGAATTGTTGTTTTGTTTTGTGTTTAAATTTCTAGTTGACTTTTGTAATCAAGGTATAATACAATCAGAAATGATTTATTTAGGATAGAAACTGCAGCTAGAAATAGGCAGAATGTTGTAAAGGTGAATAGTTCACATTCTGAATCCAGGGCACTACAGATTCAAACTCTGGCTCAGTCACTTTCTGCCTGGGAACATCACTTAGGCCCTTTTAATTTCAATTGAAAATCTAAAGTGATAAACTGAGCTTTTGCTAGAATGTTGTCACTAACAAATGAGGTAATAAATGTACACATCTGGGGCCTCTCAATGACTGTTCACTATTATAAGTCTCATTGTTTGAAGGCCTCTGGAACTCACTTGGTCCTCAAAAAATTTGCATTCTTTCCTCGTAAATTCCAGGGGACTTATATGAATGAAAAGGGAATGTGTCACCATATTAACAACATTGTCAACATCAAGACAGCCCTGCCCAAATCTGAGGCAGCAACACTTCTGCTTCTCATTTTCCAACATCAGTTCATTTAATAACTATTAATAATGGGGTCAACGAAGTTCTAATTAGAAGAGATTTTCATACTCACTCAGTCTAAACCCCTTGATTTATGGAACCAAAAATTGAGGTCAAGTGGTAAATTCATTTGTCCAAAGTCATAAGATATATTAATACCATTATTTTAAGGAAAAAAATTGAAGGTACAAATTTTTGTAAATCTAAAATTATACCCCTTCAAAAATTACATTTAAAAATGTTTGAGTAACCTAGAAGTGTTTGTTTTCTTATTGAAGGTTGTATAACACTTTTATGTAATTTAAAATATATTTTGCTCAATAGTAGTCCAGGAATTTCATACCCCGCCCTTAAGTGTCAAGTCATTGCTTATAAATCTAACTGACCCTTATCAAACTCTATTAATGGTGCAAGGCAAGGCCAGTTACTAAGATGGATGATCATGTAATAAACAAAAGGGGTCCCAATTTACATCTCAATAAAAATAAAGGTGCGAAAGTCACCATTGTCCTGCAAGCCCTTAACCATCTACATAATACTTGATCATACTTGCTACTTTGTTTGGAGGGTTTGATATGTAGAACTTTTTTTTTATACCCTGTTCATTCCATGAAAATGTAGGCAAGGCATATCATAATTTAAATGTTACCATTTGTAAATGAACTGACCTAAGGAAATTCTTCAAAAGGCTATTATAACTTAAATAAAAAGAATAATATTTTATATTTAATTGCAAGTGTAGCTTATAGACTAGGTCTGGATTCCGCATATCACTAAATATTCACAAAAACCCATGAGGTGAACAATACATGCATTTTACAGTGAGTAACCAGAAACTCTGAGAAAATTTTCACAATGTCGTGTTGTCAATCAGTGTTGGGTCCTCAACTTTTTCCTAAACCTACTTTCTCCAAGTTCAGAGTGCTTGCTTATTCATGTCGACTTATCTTTTTTGGTCAGAGTATCTTTAATAATAAGTAAACAAATCCTCATTCTTCATTTAGTGCATCTAATATTTTAATAATAAAATCAATCAATTTAATAATAATTTAATTTTACCAATTTAATAATAAAAATTATATAATAATTTGCACTATAAGGAAACATGAGGCCCAAACAATATCCCAGTTACCTTGATGTCATCCTCTGACTAATCAGTCAACAGAGGTAGACCCTGATGAATCCCCGCTGAATTAATAATCACAAGGTCTCCAGATTACAAAGTCTTTGCTACAACATGGTAATCCATTCCATCACAATTTCATGGCTGGGAATTAAGCACAAATCTGTTATCTCTGAATCCAAGCAAGAGAAGAAAATGGGTCTTCATGTCAATTACCAAAGTTTTAACCACTTGTGAAATGAGTACAAGCAAACAAACAAATAAAATTACCATAACTTTCAACTAACAAGTCAAAAGACACCTCAATTGCCCATCCCCCATACATAAGTTCTTAAAGTGCAAAAGCAAAAGGAAAAATTAGCTGTTTGGAAAGTAGAGAAATTCCAGCCCCTGACTCTATGTGAGTGAAACAAATTTAATTCGTATAAGGGGGACAGCACTAGTTTGAGCCATCCATGTCTAATGGAAAACTATTTGATTCTTGTTTTCCTTTTTTGCTCTTTGCTTTCTTCCTGTCCCCTGGATATCCTGAGGTAGCCAAGAAGTCATTTTGTTTGCCTTCTGGAATCCACCAAATCCTTAGTAGATCCAGACTTCATGAAAATAGTGTTAAAAAATCTTGCTGAGTGATAAGTCTGCTTTGTAAAGAACACAGAGAGGCTGATCAATTATTAGAGTGTAACTGATTGCTTAGCAAAATAAGCTCACAGGAGACTCTGGGAAAAACCATACCGAGCGGCCAACGTAAGTGGAGCCTGAGATCAACATTTACAAAGCTGATACAATGCCATTTGTCAAATATCTCAGCTTAAAGATTGTCCAGGAGGAAATAAGGTCTAGGTCTAGATTTTACCTGCTAATACAAGAGTGCTGCAGCTTTTGTGAATGCCAGTCTAAAAAAAAAAAAAAAAAAAAAAAAAAAAGACTACTTTAAAAAATATTTGCATTTTGAATTGTTGCAAACTACGTTTAATTTAGGCAAAGAGGGGCAGAGCCCATTACTTAAAGGAAAATGTGCAGGCAACTTGTATCAAACAGTATGTTAATCTTGAAATATAAATAAGTCCACTCAAATTGTGTTTAAGACATTTAAGCATTTTTATATGGAAAACAATTCCAGCTTTTTATCATTTCTTTCCCGACAAAAGCAGTTTTTCTCTAGTGGCACTCATCTAAATTTATTTGGACAACTCAGAGATTCTACAGCCCTCCAATCCAACTCCTATATATCTCAAAATAGGAAATTCTGATTTATGTTCACGTACCAAAAACCCTTTAAATATTTTCCTCTGTGGAGAGTGGGATTTCCAAAAATGTGTTTGGTAGCACTCCAAACCATGAGTGTTCTGGGCTAATTCTATTACCTGTGTAATATCTATATCCAGCATAGATTTCCAATATGACAACCATTGTGATTAAATTACATATATATTTGTGAGCAAATATATAGTATGTGTATATAATTTTCCTCACTAGATTGTGCTTTGATATAAAGACTCTATATCTGATATGGCTATGTTTTCCATGAGGTGTGGTACCTTCTCAGTACTCTTTCTCTCTCTCTCTCTGTATATGTATATGTATACAGATAGATAGATTTTTTTTTTTTTTTTTGAGATGGGGTCTCACTCTGTCATCCAGGCTGGAGTGCAGTGACACGATCACAGCGCAATGCAGCATCAAACTCCTGGGTCCAAGTAATTCTCCCACTTCAGCCTCCAGAGTAGCTGGGATTACAGAGGTGTGCCACTATGCCTGGCTAATTTTTGCATTTTTAGTAGTGACAGGGTTTCAGCATATTGACTAGGCTAGTCTTGGACTCCTGACCTCAGGTGATCCACCAGCCTTGGCTTCCCAAAGTGCTGGGATTACAGGCATGACCCACCATGCCTGACCTCAATGTATATTTTTGAGTGAATGAATTAATGATGGAAGAAACATTTGAAGAGACTATCCTTTCTCCATTGTGTGCTTTTAGCATCTTTGTCCCAGATCAGTCAACTACATATACATGGATTTATTTCTGAGCCCTCTTTTCTGTTTCATTGGCCTACATGTCCTCATGTGAGTACTACACTCTTTTGATTACTATAGTTTTGTAATATATTTTGAAATTAGAACATGTGATGTCTTTGGCTTTGTTCTTTTTTCTCAAGATTGATTTGGTTATTTGAT
>NW_012113141.1:15822354-15832570 GCF_000951035.1 Colobus angolensis palliatus | reverse complement strand
AAAATGATTACAAACATATAGTCAGATAGAAGAAACAAGAGCTAATGTTTGGTAGCATAATAGGGCAACATTAGTTAACAATAATTTATTGTATATTTCAAAATAACTAAAAGAGTAGAATAACGTTCCTAATACAAAGAAATGATAAATGCTTCAGGTGATGGATATCTTAATTACAATGATTTGATCTTTGCACATTGTATCCTTATATCAAAGTATCACATGTACCCCTTAAATATGAACAACTATTATGTATTCATAAAAATGAAAAAATAAAGAATAATCAAATTGATAGAATCAAATTGTGAAATAGTGGTTGCCAGGGGCTAGGGGAAGGAGGAAATGAGAAGTTAGTAATCAATAAGCAAGATGAATAAGCTCTGGAGAACTGCTGTACAACAGTGTACCACTAGTCAACATTTAGAAATATATTAAGAGGGTAAATATCATGTCAAATGTTCTTAACATTACAAAATAAATATTTAAAGAAAAGAAGCACTTAGAATCTGTTGACTAAGATTAGGTGAAGGTGAAAATACGTTTTTTAAAAAAATCCTATTATTTGCTAAGAGTACATGTGCCCCTCTGTGTGTATATGTGTGTTCACAGAACACTCTGTCATTATTATCACAGATGAGTGAACACGTGATTTAACGTAAACGGGGCTGAGTGTAAAGTGGGCTGTTTTGGAGAGTGAAATGGGGTTTCAAAAATAATGTATCACATTTTAAAAAATAGCTGTTTATTAATTAACAAATTGACTTATTATGTTGGTAGATTATAAAATATTTCTACTCAGAAACAATGTTGAGAGTAAAATTACTTCTAAGATATATAAACAATATATATCTCCTCTCATTATATAATAGCAATAAAGGCAAAATAATAAAAGTGTTTTGTCATTTGAACATGTGTAAATTAACAGTATCAAGCTAATCATCTTTCATAGATATTCATATGTGTTCATCAATTTTTAATTGAAATCTGTCGCTAATACTATGTCATTGGTAATGGAAGAATAAATCTTGAAAAGGTGGCATTATTTTTAATTATCTGTAGACCTGTATAGATTTGCATTGTATGTATAATAAATTTCATACTGTTAATACTTTAAATTTATTATTGATTTACATTGTTGTATAGACCATAATGTCTTTAATTGAGAAAATAGTTTCACTAAAATTGTTGCAACAAATTTGGAATCAATTTTTCTAAGTGCATTCTATTCTCAGCTCTTTCTTTATTTTCATATTGAAATATGCAAATGTTTCAGTCCAAATATTTTCATAAGTACATTTTTACTTCAATTTACAGTAACTTTCTTTGTTAATAATTTTAACAAGACACAATTCAACAAATAAGTTGCCTTTTATCATTCCTTAAAATATTTCACTAAATTAGGATACTGCAAAATTCTAGGCCTCTCAAATTGATGTCATTCTAACATACAATATAAACACATTCGATTAAAAACAAAGCTCCAGGAAAATCCATTTTAATAATTTTTCTGTGAGTCATATTCTAAAATGCCAAAATGGAATTATAAAATTCAATGTTGCCCAAACTTTGCATTCATGTTTACTTCTTTCAGTCTTTCCTTTATTTTTGCAGGGATAATTTTTAATGTCATATCATTCTGGGAACTCTACCTTCAAGAAGGCATGCCTTTGGAATGCATAATTTTATTAAAATTTCCCAACTGAGTTTGGTAAGAGAATGCTTAGAAATGAGTTTACCAAAAAAAGTTATATATGATTAAGGAACATTAACGTTAATTTGCCAAGTATTTATGTAAAAGCTCAACATTTTTAAAAACAATTAAGGATAACCCTTGTAGAGAGAAATGAGGGCCACCAGGCTAAAATATATATTTAATAATAAGCACTAGTTTTTCTTCTAAAGTTGCTTTTATTAAACATGTTTGCAAATTTTGACAACTGTAGCTTCTCTTTTTATTGGTAGATTATTGAAAGCTTTTTGGGCCCAGTTATGAATTATGTTTGTTCCCAGGCTGTTGTTACTACATTTCTGCTCTATGGGTTCCATAATTTAATAAGAACATTGCTTTTATCATGACACAAGAATCATTCAAAAATTGTATGTGTGTTAAACTGTGAAAAAGAAACAAGTAGTTTCTCTTTAATATTCATTTTGAACTCTTATAACTAAATTTCTTGTAGCGTTGAAATTACCGTGAGATGCATTACCTACATTGGAATGAATTCCCTAAACTTTTAGTTTGATTCCATGAATTAGAAGCAATTCCCGTATTCGCCTTAACTGGCTTTCTCTTTAAACCATCCGATAACATCAATATAAAACTGGCATCGTTTAACTGTTTGCAAATTTATCTGTTAATAAATTCAAGACATTTGCAACTACTTTGGTTTCCCTTTTTTTGTATATGCATAACAATACTTGCAGTAGAAAATGAGTGAAATTAATTTAAAAGAACAATTATTTGATAAATAGTCTATTTCAGAGCTGTACTAATTTGTCATCTTTAGGCACAGTTCCCTAAAATAACAAGTGATTTTTTAAATAGATGCTGGTGTTTCTTTAGTAGATTTAGGTCTTCTGGCTTTTGTGTGGTCAGTGATTTCACTGCAGTTCCCATGGAGGATGTTCAATGTAGAGAAACATTTTGCTCAAGTACATGTTTGTCATTGACTTTCTCAACTATTGGAAATTCTCTAAGCATGCACTTCTGTTTATCTGATCTATTGCTGCTAAAAAGGCTTATTTAAAAATAAGCATTGCCAAACAACAAACTAAATAAAGTAGATTTATGCCATACAATAAATGACACAACCACTGTAGTGAGAGCATTTATACTACTTTCTAGGCATTCTACAACTGGAAGGCTGAACTTTTATTACCCTCACATATTTTACAAACTCCTAACCTGTAATGCCACATGTATTACTCTAACTCCTCTCCCAGTTGCTGTACTGCATCTTCCTGCACCAGGCAGATTTAGCACAGGCCATAGAACTGGTTGCTACACCAAGTGGTTGCTGGGGGCAACAAGCCGAATGCCTCTACCACAGACACCTGAAGCCACAAAGAGTCAGCAGTCCTTAGTCACATTTGAGAAGACTTTGCTATGTCAGCAAACATCTGCCTGCTGCCTTACAAAGAGAGATTTAGCTATGATGCATTTGGAGAGAATCATGAAAAGAAAGATGTGCAACTTCTAAGCGCATGTTAAAAATCTTGCTCCTAGATAAAACTGTATTGGAAGCTAAAAGTCAAAGTTGCAGTCTACCAAAAGCATTCCAGATGATTTAAATGCCATGATTATTAGTGACAATTTTATTGCAAGTGAAAACCCTAGAATAAGTGCTAAACCAGACAAGATGCCAGGTAAAAGGATAACCAGGGCTTTCCTAGGTCATTCAGGTTATGTGGTCCCCCCAAAACAAAGAGGGAATATTTAGTCAAATTTGCATTAATGATGATTTGAGAAAGTCTTTCTACGCGTTTTTTTTTTTTTTCTGCAATTGACAATACTTTTTTTACACCAACTAAAAGAAAAAAGCCAATCTTCTTTTCTAAACTAAATAGCAATTGCCTGGCTCAGAAACGCTGGAAAAATGAAAATGTATTTTTACTCAACACTGGGTTTGAAGGCCACAAGCAATCAAAAAAGCACTGAAAAATCCTTAATAGCAAACTCTGTCTCCAAGACAGCAGAGAAAGACATTGGCTTTTTACTAGACACTGCCCCTGATAAGTCCAGGAGTCCTTTATTTAAAGGTCATCCTCCTGACAGTAGAGGAGACCTTGGAAACCAGAACTCTGAAATGTTCAAATATCCAGGGATAAGGTCTTCAAAATTCCTGAATTAATGCAGCTTCTGCTAGAATACTAACCATAATGTGAGATCCCTACCTTATTGTATTTGCAAATCGTTTTAATGATTAGGCTTTTTACAAATTTCCTGTTGTCATTCATCTGATCAAAACTTCCACTCCATTTTCACCATCTAGAGCCAGCAGATGTAACTTCCCTTCATTATAGCAGATCTACATATATTTAGCTATGCCTCCTCATGTCCTTTCTTCCCAAGCTTAAACCTACATCTATGTATGAAGCCTAAATGTGTACTTACTGATCCAACAATAGTTGTTAAGGACCCTTTTTTTCCCATAGCTGTAGGTCAGTTGTTCCTAGCCCAGTGCTTTTTTGTTACCTAAGTGAAATTCAGCAATCTTTTGAGACATTACTGTTGTCACAACTGGGAAGGAAGGCTGGGGGAAAGGAGGGTGTGCCACAGACATCTAGGGGCAGAGACCAGAAATGCTGCAAACATCCTACAGTGTATAAGCCAGCCCCACCCCCACCCCAGCCCTCACTACAAACACACCAAATAATTATCTAGTCCAAATGTCAATAGCATCTAGGTTGAGACAATTTGTTGTAAGACTGCATAAAACTGCTACCACAGGGACCATAAAACCTGTCATTTTTGTAAACAGAAAGGAGAGATGGAGAGAGGGAGGTAAAGAAACAATACAGCTCATTAAGATCAAGTAGAGTGAGATTTTAAATTTCCTTGATCTGGACACTTCAAAGTAGCACAGTGGCCTCCCTGGAAGGGTTAGAGAAGATAAACATTGACTCCTCCAAGGTTCTCAAGGCAGTCAGGCAAAACTTGAGACTCCCTTTTGGCTGAAAGCTACTTCTCCCTTTTATACCTATAAACCCTAAAATATTTTCAAATTTGCTTTTAAAAAATCTTCTTATTTGTCAAATATAACTTACAAAGAGAACAGCGTGGAAAACATATATGTTTAGATCATTCAGGCTGAAAAACAGAACATGGTCAAATGTCAGAAGCCCTCTGGAATTCCTTCCCACTCTTTGTGCAGACAGACACTATCTTTACCATTGCAATACACATTTTTTAAAATTGTAGTTTCCTATTTATGTACATATTTCTAAACAATTATATTTACCAATATTTGTTTTTTGATTTTGCATACATGGAATTATATTTTAAGCATTATTTTGTACGTTTCTTTATTTACTTAAGATTTGATGGCATGATTCATCCATGTTGACACCTGTAGATGTTATATTTTCTCCAATTGTTGTAGAGAATTTTTTTTTTGGTAATACAACACAACTTTTTTTTAATCCATGCTCCTTTTGGTAGCATTTTGGGTATTTCTAGTTTGTAGCTATTATAAATAGTCTTGGTATGAAACATTCCTGGATATATGCCCTAACAGACAATTTCATGATTTTCTGAAGAGTATTTTTCTTGATGTGAGACTGCTGGTTCAAAGGTGTATATAACTTCAAATATATTATTAATAGATATTATCCAACATTTCCAAAATAGTGATATCAGTTTACATTACCACACCTAGTACTTGACCAAATTTTGTGAATGTTCCATAATGGATACAAATATGCCTAAGAGGAATTTGTGTTTTTCAGTTGTTTGGTGTGGTATTTTATTGTTCAGTTCTTTTATCTCATTCCTACTCTTTGTTTTCTTAGTTTCTAAAATTTTGGCCAATATTTGTTTCTTATCATTTTTTTCTTTATATACCTTAAAACTGTTACCAGGTAAATACAAATTTAGGATTAGAGGACGCAAACCTTCTTGATTATAAAATGAACCTCTTTATCACCAGTAATTCTTTGTGACTAAAAGACAACTTTTGTGGTATTTACAGCTACATCTGTCTTTTGATTATTATTTGTACTTTTGATTACTATTTGTACATATTTTCATTTTTATTCTTTCATTATCTTTATGCTTTAGGTACATCTCAATAATGCATATATCTTATAAACAGAATACACATGTTCAATCTGATAATGTGCTTTCAAATAGAGCATTTAATCAATTTGCATTTAATTTCATTTTAAATATATTTCATTTTTTCATCACCCTGTGTTCTCCTTTCAAATTTGTAGTTTCAAGTTTAATTTTTCTTACTTATCCTTTTATCTGCTTTTGTTTTTATTAATATTTTAATTTTTAAAATAAATGTTATTGTATATATTTAAGGTATGCAGCATGTTTTTATCTTTCAATTTTTGTGACATAATTTCTGAAGTTATTTTACTTATTTATATTCCTTTAGTGATTATAGCAAATTATATTAAAGTATAAAGTAAAGCAATTTATTCTACCACCTACAAAGTAACAGGGAATCAGAAGGCTTTGCCTCTGTTCATACTTCTCTAACTTAGAGTGTATCCACCCAATCACCTACATTTACTGCATAGTTTTCTTTTTCTTCTCTGCAATCTTATTTCCAGATAATTTCCCTGATCTTTCTTCCTGGCCATCTCTTTAGTTACATCTAATCTGCCACTTAATTCATCCATTTAGTTATTTATCAGTTATTATATTCTTGATTTCTACAAGTTGTATTTTGTAAGTTTTTAATTTGATCTGCCACTTTTTATAGGTTTCTGTTTTTGGAATATGTTCTCAATTCATCTTTTATTTCATACAAGTAGTAATCATGGCTGTTTTATGATCTGTCTCTCATCATTCCCATATATGAAATTCTTTGTAGTTCTATTTCTTGCTGTCTGTTTTTTTTCTGTTTTCTAACTCATGTTACCTCATTTTCTGTGGTGTTGATTATATTTGATATGCTTTATCATTATTGTGCGATGTACCTTACCCTAGAAAAAAAAATCAGAAGCAATAATTTTGGGCTTAAGATAAAGATGCAACCTTACAAACCGTTTCTTTTTGTTTTAAGGTACCTAGGAGTCCCTCTGGTCTGCTCATAAGTTAACATAAATTCATAGTTTGTGAGCTTCTAATTGATACCAACATGGGTTTGAAATGAGTATGAAAGCTGATTTTTAAAAATTTCTTCTCAAGAGCTATTTCTTTTGGATAACCCCTCAACGTTAGGAGGATTTCCTGTTAAACTCTCAAGTTTTGGATGTGTTCTGGAGTTGGTTCTCTCATACATTTTAGGCAGTTAGAAAAACAAAGTTAAAATTTGGCTAGATGGATTTTTTTTCCAAAGTAAAAGCATCTTCTATGCTTTACTTACTTTGTTATGTACCTCTCTCTCTCATCTCATCTGTTTTGTAATGATAATTCCTTACAGACTTTTTAGATTTGTTATGCTTTTTAGAAATTTTCAAGCCTTTCCTTTTTGTTGTTGATTGAGATAAGCTAATCCACCTTTAATCTAAGTAGAATTTCAGTGCTTTAATTGTCCATGTTTGTCATGATAGGAATAGGTTGGGGAGCACTGCTGCATATCATTTATTGGCTCCTTCTAACATATTAGTAAAACATTTTAGGGAAAGATCTATCACTGTGAATATAGAAGGAGAGATGATGGAAGAAGAAATAAAATTATGTGAAAACACTGAGAAACCAATAAATATAAAAATGTAGAAAATGCTAAGTACCATAGGAGGGCCCAGTGAAATTACTCTGGAGGTCTATTATGGAACAAATTACTTCCAGTCAGAGTGATCGGAGATCTCTGGAAAAAGAAACATTTGTAAAATATATAGGATTTGAAATGAAATGTTCTATATTAAAAACAACATGAGTTTTCAGGAAAGACTGCTCTGTATTTGAAAAGCAGCTTTTATATTACCACTTATACGAATCTGAATATGTTACTGGAACTCAATGAATATATATGTAACCTAAAAGTGATCATATATATCTAACAGAGAATTATGGTAAATAAATGAAAAATTAAGGGTTAAGTCTCTAATACAATGCCTAGGCCTTTTTATAGATATTTCATATTTTGCAGTTACTGAATTATTCCAGTTTACAAATGTAGGTATATAATTTGATACCCCAGTGAATTATTTTTAAGGTTTAAATTTAAGTCTTGGATAAGGAAAACAATTATTAAACTAACGTTATTCCACACCTACTATGTATCTCACATAATGGTATATATTTTTATGTAAATTACCTTTAAACAGTTCCATTAAATTGTTTTCCTGTAATATAAGTACACTACTATCTTTAAAGTAGGTCACAACCGTATTGCTATTTTTTGTTTTATTCATTCTGAAATTGCTCTTAGATGGCTGGTGGGTTACTATTGGAGATGATACAAATGAGATATACTTTATAAGGTGTCTTGAATAGATAGTCACAAAGGTGCCTCTTGTTTTGGTTTTTACGAGAAAAGGGTGTGTTTGTTAGACATGTACAAGGAGATGTTCAAGGGTAATTGTGAAGACCACTTATCACCCACTTCACAATTCAGGCTCTACATTTTAACTCAGTAACAACTTTAAGGGATAACAAGATCTTCTTTCTCAGTACCTGTTTTTGATGAAAAAGGTTCAACAGAAAAGGGCTGAAAATTGAATGACTAATGAGAACACAGAGAAATTCAATCAGGAAAATAAATAAACTTATTTTAAAAGTCAACCACACTTGGAGCCAAAAAGTCCAGGAGGAAAGCAAAATTCCTTTCAATGAGAGAACTGCTTCTTTGTTTGGAAAATACCGTATGGAGACTTTTGAGTTATGTAAGGTGAGTGTCCTTTGGTATAGAATTAAGCAAATACAATTTGGCAAAAAAAAAAGTACAGAATGCTACCCACAGAATGAGAGAAACTTTTGCAAGTATAGGTCTGAGAGGTAACTTGTACGTACTATATATAAATAACCATCGCAGTTCAATAATGAAAAAAGGCAAATAATATAATTTTAAAAAGATGAGGGATATGAATCGATATTCATCTAAAGAAGACATAAAATTGGCCGATAAGGACATAAAAATATGCTTACCATCATTACCTATCAGAGAAATACAAATCAAAACCACAATCAAAAAAGAAACAATAACAATTATTTGAAAAGATGCAGAGAAACTGGAACCTTCACGTACAGATGGTGGGAAAGTAAATGGTGTAGTCACTTTGGAAAACAACTTGGCAGTTCCTCAAACTGGTAAACCTAAAGTTACCATATAGTACAGTAATTCTACTCCTAGATATATACCCTAGAGAAATAAAAGCATATGTTTACACAAACTCTTGTTCACAAATGCTCATAGCAGAATTATTCATAAGAGCCAAAATGTGAAATAAATGTCCATCAAGTGATGAAATGACAAATAATATACAGTAAATCCATACAATGCAATATTGCTCCATAATAAAGTACTGATACATGCTATAACAGAAATTAACCTTGAAAACGTTATGCTAAGAGAAAGAAGCCAGTCACAAAGGTGTACATAGTTTATGATTCTATTCATATGACATGTCCAAAATATGCACATCTATAGAGAAAGTAGATTTGTGTTTTATTATGTCTGGGGATGACAGGGGATGGGGTATTGAGAGGTAATGGCAAAGGTGTACAGGGGTCTTTTTGAGTAGCAAAAATGTCTATTATGACCATGGAGATATGAATTTGTTTTTACTAAAAACTATTAAATTGTACATTTCAAATTGCTAAATTGTATGACAGGAATTATATCTCAGTAAAGCTATTAGAAATAAAGGAAACCATGTTAAATTGAATTTCAGATAAAGAATGACTTTTTTTTTTTCCCCCAGTAAACAGGCATATCTCTTTTCATTATACTTCACTTTGCAGATGTTGCATTCTTTACAAATTGAAGGTTTGTGGCAACCAAGTATTCAGCAAGTGTACTGTGGCCATTTTACAAACAACATATGCACACTTCCTTTTTCCATGTCACCTTTTGGTACTTCCTGCAACATTTCGAACTTTTTAAATTAAAATTAAACCTGTTACATTGATCTGTGATCAGTGATTTTTGTTGTTATTATTGTAGTTGTTTTGGGGTGCCACAAACCATGTACTCAGAAGGTGGAAAACAATACATATTGTGGTGGAAGTTGATTCTAACACTTTTCAATGATCCTGAGGGGCTCAAGACTTCAGTGGAGGCCAGGTGCGGTGGCTCATACCTGTAATCCCAACACTTTCAGAAGCTGAGGTGGGTGGATCACCTGAGGTCAGGAGTTCAAGACCAGCCTGGTCAACTTGGTGAAATCCCCTTCTCTACTTAAAATACAAAAATTGGCTGGGTGTAGTGGTGGGCGCCTGTAATTCCAACTACTCGGGAGGCTAAGGCAGGAGAATCGGTTGAACCTGGGAGATGGAAGTTGCAGTGAGCCGAGATTATGCCACTGCACTCCAGCCTGGGCTAAAGAGAGAGACTCAGTCACACACACACACACACACACACACACACACACACACACA
>NW_012113141.1:15777651-15822304 GCF_000951035.1 Colobus angolensis palliatus | reverse complement strand
ACACACACACACACACACACACACACACACACACACACACACGCAAAGAAAGAAAAAAAGACTTCAGCGGAAAAGCAATGGCAGATGTGGTGGAACAAAACTAGAATTAGGGGTGGAGCCTCAAGATGCGACTGAATTTCTGCAATCCCATTGATAAAACTTGAACAGATGAGGAGTTGCATTTTATGGATGAACAAAGAAAGTGTTTTCTTTGCCTGGTGAAGACTCTGTGACCATCATTGAAGTGACAAGAAAGAATTTAGGGTATTCCATAAACTTAGTTGATAAAGCAGCTGCTAGGTTTGAGAGGATTGACCCCAATTTTTAAAGAAGTTCTATTGTGGGTAAAATGGTATGAAACGGCATCACATGCTACAGAGAAATCTTTCATGAAAGGAGGAGTCAGTCAATGCAGCGACCTTCATGGTTGTCTTAAAAATTTTCCACAATCACCCCAACCTTCAGCAACCACCACCCTGACGAATCACCAGCCGTCAACATCGAGGCAAGACCTTCCACAAGCAAAGAGATTAGGACTCCCTGAAAGCTCAGATGATTGTTAGTATTTTTAGTAAATAAAATGTTTTTAATTAAGGTATGTTTTTTGCAGACATAACGTTACTGCACATTTAATAGATGACATTACAGTATAAATATAACTTGTATATGTGCTGATAAATCAAATGAGGGTGGCTTTCTTTAATTGCAGTATTTGATGTATTACAGTGGTCTGGAACTGAACTTGCAATACTTTTGAGGTGTACCTGTATTATATACCACGTTGCAGCCTTATACTTAAAAATTATTTGTTTTTATCTGAAATTAAATTTTAACAGGGAGTCTTGTATTTTAACTCGCAATCCTGTAGAAAATAGATAAGAGAGGTTTAGACAGAAAATTAGAATGCCCTCATAAGCAAGACAAACAGTTTCAGAGGTTATACCCGAACACCAGTGGATTTTCAGAATCCAGAAAGGACAGGGAAGGAATTAATTAGGCGAAAAAGAGGCTACTGATATTTCATTATAATCCAAAGTACTTTAAATTTTCCCCTAGACTGGGAATGGCCAATATATTTTTAGAATAATAATGTTCGACATTCAGTTGTTCTCTGCCTGCATTGTCTTCATCTTCCTTTACCCAGTAAAACTACATGACAATGTGCTACAGAATTTAATTTTGGAGGTTGGCCAATCCAATAGGCCTGAGGCTGAGTTCAGAACCACAGCCCAGGGGCAAGTTATACAGACAGACAAGCTGAGATGAGAGAAGCTGGCTGAGATGAGAGAAAAGAGCTTTAAAAATGTCCATCTTTTTACCCTCCTAGGAAAATACCAGATAAAAATAATTCCTGAGAGGTTTTTGTTTTGTTTTTTGTTTGTTTGTTTGTTTGTTTTTAGTAGAGCAGCTACAACCTTCTATTTCCAAGAATAGTGATTCCCATCACTTTACTGAGTAAAAAGTAAAGCCCCAGGAGACTAGAATATTTGGATCCATTTAAATTGCTATGTGGAAAAAGGCTTTTTAACAACCATTTCCATGTATTAATTTTGACTAAAGCTGCCCTTGATGGATGTGGACAGGAAATCATCTTATTCCATACACTGAAATGATATTTATAGGGCTCATACTAGGTGGAAGCTCTAGGACGGACAGCTTCTGGGAAATTTGTAAGTGAATTAGATAATCCATCTTCTCAAGAATCTAACAGACTAGTCGAGGAGAAAGAAACTAACACATACTCCCATAGCACAGGGAAAATGATCTACCATAGCACACATCCCATCATATTCATTTAAAATACTACTATTTTAGTTTAGGCAAAGCCCTAAACATCTTTCTTCCAAAATTTCTGTTCCCTCCCTACAAGTCTCATTTATAGTCACCTTTCAAAAACAAAGCTTTAATCATGGTTTCACTGCCCTTAAAATTCTTCATTGACTACATGTTTTCAACTGTATAAAGTTCAAAGACTTCACCATAGCCACTAATTCTTCCCCAGTTTGGTTGCATCTTACCTGTCTAGCTTCAACTCATCTTTCTCCCCCATGGACCTGAGGCTCCAGCATGTCCAATAATTTTTGCCATGTTAAAATAGTGACAAAATTATTTAAAATCACATATTTCTTCTGAGCAGGAGGACTGTGTTAAGCAAGGTCCTTTTGCTCTTCAAAGCATACTGATATGGTTGAATACACAAAACAGAGCCCATAAGAGAGATGGGGCCAGGCTGAGTACTGAGGACATAAGCTGAAGAAGCTGCCTGTGGAGTGTTCCTATGAAGGAAAGGGAAAGGGAATTTAAAGAACAATCATGATTTAAATAAATGTGACGGTGTTTGTGTTGTTATCACGTAAGCCTCTGCCCTTACCTCCACCCCGTAACCCCTTCATTGCTAAATTTTCAGAACAATCTATTACATTCAAATGACTTTTAAGGTTGGTTGGGAGGTATCAAAATTGAGCAGGTGCTGAAGTTTCACATCTGCGTCAAGGCAATGAAGAACAGAGAAAGCTTTCACAGAATGGCAAGGTAATTCAAATTTAGAGGATGAAATAGAAGCAGAAGTGATCATGAAACTATAAATTCTCCTAAGTAATCTCTGAACACTTAAAATACTCCGGACAATCAAGGAGCATGGGATGAGGATCCATTTGATCAGATCTCCAGGGGCAAAGGAACCTGCCATGTAAACTCCACCTGTTACACCACACACAAGTTTTCAGTGCCTCAAGTTTAGACAAAATTGTTTAGTAGGATTCCTATGAAAGTCTTTGAGAGCACATTGTAGCTGCACAGGCCAGGAGTGAACATCTGGGGAAATGTAATAGGACTACATTGATTCATAGGGGAACACCCATAATATCATTTCCCCTTGACCTCTACTGAGCTGGCTTCATTATCGAATCTCTTGGTGTTATGAGAGGCATTAATTTCTGAACTGTTCAGGCTGGTAGGTGGATTTTTAGTATCAGGTGTCATCTATTATACCTCACAATGGGATTTTTTGAACATGAGCATGCTGATAAAATCAGGGATCAATCCAACAAATGAGAAATTGCCCATTCAGACCACCCTTTCTTCTACCTCTCTCTGTGGACCTTAATGGCCCTGTCACCAGCTGCCCTTGAAGATGAAACCTCTACAGTGTTAACATGAGTTATGTTAACTTCTTCACATATCATAATAAAAATACAAGCCTAGCCAGAGAAAATTACTTCCCTGTGTAAGGCCAAAGAAAATGTAACTTTTAATGTTCATCATTCTAAACATTTACAAATGACTAATATGTCTGTGTGTGTGTGGGGGGGAACAGATACTTTTTTCTAGTGTATCTACTATTCTGCCATGTTGTGATCTGCTTATCATTCATTGTTAGATTGAAAGTTCCAGAGTAGCATAGATTTCACCTCCTTTGGTAACATAGCCTCAGCACCAGCCTCTGACACATGGTAGATGAATGTATTTCAACAAATGATTCATTAGGCAAAGGATGTTGCCATCTATAATTATTCTGTTGGTCCATTTCCTTTCTCACATGTAAACAATTTCGACTTCAAAGTATATAGCCATATAGTTAAAATATGTTATTTAAAAAGGATTGGCTAATTTTTATTGTTTCCTGTGTGCTAGGTACACTTTTAGGTACTTTATCTCCTTTTGTCTACTCGACTCATTTTACAGGCTGGTAAAATTTAAGAAATGTGTCCTATGTCAACAGTAAATGTAAGAGTTGAAAAATGATTCTAAAGCCTTTCTTATTCCAGAGCTACCCTTCACTTTGGACCACTGGCCAATGTGTTTCCCCAAATACACATAGATCTATCCCATAGGACAGAGTCCCTGATGCATGAGACAAAAGTTGTCAGGATGTAAGTCTCTGCTTAATGTTATTTTCTCTTTTCCTTGTCCAGTAGGGAGCTTATATAAAGTTTTGCATTAAAAATATTGATTATGAGCTAAATCTGTATCTTTGGTGAATAAGGAAGCTAACAAGGTGAGTCCTAGCATAATTGCCTCAAATTTGGATTGCTAGCTCTTCATCTCAGTGTAGGATTGTATTTATTCTTATCAACCCTCCACCTACTTCTACAGAGAGAAACATACACACACACACACACACACACACACACACACATACACACGGGGGATAGCGTGAGAGAGACAGAGACAAGGAGTGAAGATTAGTGACTGGGAAAACATAATGAAATCCTGCTTAAGAAGATTTCTTCCTAACATTTTGAAGACACACTTGTGCTACCACAAGATTACATATTCCTAGACTAAATCCATCAGTGACTACAGCAGCAATTTTAGTTTAGGATCATTGGATATTTAAGTAAGGCAACATTCTTTGGACACTGTTCAAACTGAACTTACGTTCAGTAAATCAAACGAATAATTGTAATTACTTTCCTTAAATGACAGAGAAAACTGCTATGCTTATTTAACTTACATACTTTTTTCCCCTTATTTTTCCACTTCACTCCCAACAATGACTCCAGTGAAAAAAATGCAAATATAAAGAAACAGTGTGTATAGAACTGTTATAATCTCATTAGGCCAGATGGTATCTATAAAAGAAAGAAATTTCCACAGAGACCTAAGAAGAATACCTGGACAAAATCCACTCCCATATTCTGTTGAAAAAATCTGTCAGATAGAAAGAGTGTGATGAACCTGGGATGAAAACAAAGTATTTTCACCCAAATTCATGAAATTTATTTGCATAGGAAGCATCGTGTATATTACAAGATTTTTTTAAAAAAATAAAAAAAACTCATTAAATGCAAAATGACTAAGAAAGAGCATTGTTTCATATATGCTTTACTGGTGATTTGTATTTTCAATTGCATTTTTCTCTGCCAATAAAACTGGGTTTCAGTAATGAATACCTTCTTATTTTTGGCATTCAGTGGGTTGCGTTTGACACATACATTTTTTCTTTCCGGTAACATTAGCCTCTTGGTCACCCTTGTAAAAGCATTTGAAAATAACTCTTACTTCCTGATTTCTTGAAAAATCCTAAAAATACAAAATTAACCTGGAAAGAAGCTTTGTCATTTCTAAGTCAAAAAGTAAAGAATTATCTTGGTACAAATGTAATTAAATTTGGTTGATAAAGAAAAGGTGAAATTGTTGATTAAAAAAATCTTTCATCAAAGGCCATGAATAATACAAGAGGTGTCATTATGGGTTACTTTACCATCCTTATCTTTTGCAACCTGCATTGAGGATTTACATTTTCCTTCATTAAAATCTACCCAAAAGGTCATTATGCATTATTTGTATGTGTGGATGCTAGATATATTTTTGAAATGGCTCCCAGGTCAGTTCCTTATACTTAGTATATTGGTTGATGGGGCTCCCCCTGTTACTCCACTAACCATCGAAGTCTGGTCATGAGGCTGACCTTGGGAGAAAGTAAAGATGCAAAACCTGGAGGTCAGTGGTGGTAAGTCCTTCATAGATGGAAAAGGAAGTAAAGTAAAATTGAAAGTGGTCTGTTCTGGATTTTGTAAAGAAACGAAGCAACTAGGGAGAGTGAGAATGTCAGAGACAAATCTCATTGCCTCCTATCTTCCCCTTACTCTACTTACACTAACTCAGGTGCATGTGCACGTGCACACACACACACATGTACACACACACACACACACACACACACACACACACGATGTTCCAACCATTCAAAATAGACACCAATCTATGCTGTTACAAAAGAGTCTTAGAGGCCTCATGTAGTGATTGGCCACACAAGTTCTGAGACAATTGCTTATTGTTCAACCTACATGGGAAATCTTCAATATTTCAGCAACTTGTTGGGGTCATCCTGGTACAAACTGTCTTGGATGTTTGGGATCACAGCTGATCATGTGTGCTTTCAGGGCCCAAACATCCCAGAGTAAGAGACAAATAAAAAAAGTACACAAAAGTTGGGGAACCCCATCTCACTCTGCAGAATGGGCACAGTTGGCCCTAAATGGAGATACTGTAAACTTCTAGAGGAAGACCTGCATGGCATGGAGCCACTTTCAAAATGGTATGGTGGTAGTGACATGGAAGTGGTGGCCACTAAATTGGCTTAAAAATTGTTTAATGGTTTTGTTATTGATGTTGTAGGGAGGGCAACAATTTGGAAGAAGGAGAAGCAAGAGAAGGAACAGATAACTTTTATACAAAATAAAGGCCTAATGTGTCACTGCATATCCAATAAGTGATGTGAGCAGATCTGAAACCTTCTTACACTTGGAAAATTTCCCTAATTCCCATCCTTGTTCCCATTTGTATAGTAACTAAAGGAAAACTGGTGAAACAATAGAGTCACCAATGACACATAGCAGCTCTACTTCCCAAGGCACCCTGCCAAACGCACACATTTCTTACTGTTAGGTTGATCTGTATGGAGAATCTGCCTGTACAGTGAGGTAATCTCCTAACAGATGAAGATAGAGCATGCATTAAAGCAAAAACAGTAAATTCCTCATTGGCTCAAGAATGGTAATTTAAATGAGGTTCCTTGGGTATTTATTTTGTGTGTGTTGCTGTTGCCATTTGGTTGTTATATTGTTTGCTTTTGTTTTGTTCTATTACATTGTTTGTTTTTTCTTTTGAAATGAGACACAACTGGAAACTTACATCATATAGTTTTCAAGTAAATATAAATAAAATCACTTTGAGATACCACTAAATATCCTACAGACTGGCAAAAATCAGGAAGTCTGACAATCCCATGTGCTGCCTCATGTTAGCGTATGTGGAGCAGTAGAGGCCCTCACACCCTGGCAGCTGGAGTGGAAACTTGTATTATATCTTTGGAAAACAACTTGGCATTATCTTAGGAAGACGTAGATGAACATGCTGTGATCCAGTGGTTATATTCTAGTGGTCTCATTTAACATGGCAAAAACAAAAACAACAAAACTAGAAACAACACAAGTATCCACTAGAATATATCAAAATTTTGTGCCATATCCTTGTGAAAATGGCCCTACTGCCCAAAGTAATTTATAGATTCAGTGTTATTCCCATTAAACTATCATTGAAGTTCTTCACATAATTGGGAAAAAAAACTACTTTAAAATTCATATGGAAATGAAAAAGAGCCCTTATAGCCAAGGCATGCCTAAGCAAAAAGAACAAAACTGGAGGTATCAGATTACCTGACTTCAAACTATAAGGCTACCGAAAATAAATACATAAATAAATAAATAAAACAAAAACAAACAAACAGAAAACCAGCATGGTACTGCTACAGAAACAGACACATAGACCAATGAAACAGAATAGACATCTCAGACACAAGACCGCACCTCTACAACCATTTGATCTTCAATAAACCTGACAAAAACAAGCAATAGGGAAAATATTCCCTATTTACAATTGGTGCTAGGAGAACTGGCTAGCCATAAGCAGAAAATTGAAATTGGACACCTTCCTCATACCTTAAACAAAAATTAACTGAAGATGGTTTAAAGCGTTACATTTAAAACCCAAAACTATAAAAACCCTAGAAGAAAATCTAGGCAATACCATTCAAGCCATAGATGGGCAAAGACTTCATGAGAGAAATGTCCAAAGCAATTGCAACAAAAGCAAAAATTTACAAATGGAACCTAGTTAAACTAAAGAACTTCTGCACAGCCAAAAAAAAAAAGTATATTATCAGAGTGAACAGACAACCTACAGAATGGGAAAAATAATTTTGCAATCTATCCATTTGAAAAAGGTCTAATATCCAGAATCTACAAGGAACTTAAACAAATTTATAAGAAAAAACAAACAACCTCATTCTAATATCCAGAATCTACAAGGAACTTAAACAAATTTACAAGAAAAACAAACAACCTCATTAAAAAGTGGGCAAAGGACATGAACAGACACTTCTCAAAAGAAGACAGGCATGCGGCCAACAAACAGGAAAAAAAAGGTCAACATTATTGATCATTCAGGAAATTCAAAATCAAAACCACAATGAGATACCATCTCATGCCAGTCAGAATGACGATAATTTAAAAGGAAAGAAACCAGAGATGCTGGCAAGGCTGTGGAGAAATGGGAAAACTACTTTTATTTTATTTTATTTTGTTTTGTTTTATTTTATTTTATTTTTTGAGACAGAGTCTCACTCTATTGCTCAGGCTGGAGTGCAGTGGCATAATTTCGGCCCACTGCAAACTCCACCTTCCAGGTTCCAGTGATTCTCCTGCTACAGTCTCCCAGTTAGCTGGGACTACAGGTGTGTGCCACCACACCCAGCTGATTTTTGTATTTTTGTAGAAATGGGGTTTCACCATGTTGTCTAGGAAAATAGAAATGCTTTTATGGTCTTCGTGGGAATGTAAGTTAGTTCAACCACTGTGAAAGACAGTGTGGAGACTCCTGAAAGAACAGAAATACCATTTGACCCAGGAATCCTATTACTGTATAAATCCACAGGAATATAAATTATTCTGTTATAAAGATACATGCATGCATATATTCAGTGCAGCATTATTCACAAGAGCAAAGACATGGAGTCAACCTGAATGCCCATCAATGATAGACTGGATAAAGAAAATGTGGTACATGTATACCATGAAATACTATGCAGTCATAAAAAGGAATGAAGTCATGTCCTTTGCAGTGACATGGATGGAACTGGAAGTCATTATCCTCAGCAAACTAATGCAAAAACAGAAAACCAAATACTATATGTTCTCACTTATAAGTGAGAGCTGAACAATGAGAACATATGGACACAGGGAGGGGAGCAACACACACTGGGGCATGTTGAGGGTTGTGGGAGGAGGGAGAACATCAGGATAGATAGCTAATGCATGCTGGGCTTAATATCTAGTTGATGGGTTAATAGGTGCAGCATACCACCATGGCACACATTTACCTATGTAACAAACCTGCACATCCCGCACACGTATTCCAGAAATTAAAATAAAAAAACTTGTGGCATATCCATGCAGTGGAGTGTTATAAAATAGTGATAATGAAGAAATACAACTATTAGTATCTATGTGAATGAATTTAAAAATAAATGATATTGAAGTAAAATGACAAGTTTACAAAGGAATATACTACAGTTTCATTTATATAAGAGTCAAATAAAGGCAAAACTATATAATTAAATGTTTCGTTTACTTACATATATGATAAAGCTAAAAAGAGAAACAAGAAAGAAAATCTACCAAAAATTCACTCTGGCGGTGATCAGAATAGCATGCAATGAGGAAGTGAGATAAAAGAGCTGAAACGTACTGACAGTGCACTTTTAAAGTAGGCCTTGGATAGATTGGGGTTTTGTTATTCTCCTTTAAAATATACATGTATGACAGGGCGTGGTGGCCCATACCTGTAATTCCAGCACTTTGGGAGGCCGAAGCCAGGAGTTCAAGACCAGTTTGGCCAACCAGGTGAGATCCCATCTCTACTAAAAACATAAAAAATAGCTGAGCGTGGTGGCATACGCTTATAATCCCAGCTACTCGGGAGGCTGAGGTAGGAGAATCACTTGAACCCAGGAGGCAGAGGTTGCAATGAGGCAAGATCACATCCACTGCACTCCCACTGCACTGGGCGACAGACTGAAACTCCATCTCAAAAAATTAAAAAATAAATAAATAAATGAAAATAGATTATACATGTATGGGATATGTACATGTGTATTCACTATATATAGCCTATATATGTATATTTTATTTATTTACACATAATATTTGAATGTTTCATAGATTTTATAAGCTCAAAATATAGAAAAGTAAGAACAATAAACTTCAGCTTTGCATGCACATATCAGCAACTACCTTATGGTACTGTTTTATTTATCAGAAAAGATACCAGAAAATTATTTTCGATATTCATTGGAGAATATAGGCACACTCTCTAAGAGGTGTGCTTTATCTGATCTTAAAAATGAAATAATAAATAACAAGAAGAACAATACAGTTTCTGAGGTCATTTCCATCTGCAATTTGAATATGTCTATTATAAGCCCAAACGATAGCTTACAATGAAAAGTTGAAGGAAATCTCATTTTTTTAAATCTGCACTGGGCGATAAAGTAGACCCGAGAAAACTTGAGGTGTCTGATAGATTCCTGACAGGATCTATTCATCATATTCCTCCCATTTCCCTTGTTCACTACAGGGCAGAACAAGGACATCCGAGGCTACGTGAAGGATTTGTTCTGTCCTTTCTTCCTGTGACTCTGGTGTTTATTCACAAAATCCCCTGGCTCCTTCCTGCTTCTTATTGACTGTATTATTTCCTGCTCTTTCAAGCAGAAATAAAATGGCCAGCTTCTGTGCTACCTGGCGCCACTCTTCCCCACCACATCTCTGTTGGACTTGTTCACCAGCTCTGAATCCTCCTCAAATTCACCCTCGTTTCCCTAAGGTGCCCAGCGGGGATGAGTAACAAGGAGTGACAACTCACCCAGGTGGCTTTTAATATTGTTCATGTGAGGAGTAACACTTTTCAAAGTGCATCATACACAGAATATGTAGGCAAGGGTAAGGAAATAGGTCATTGATTTTAAGTGATAAGCTGGGATATACTTGAACCACTGCAGGGAATCGTGCACAAATTAGAGACACAGCGCATTAGTTTTTTTTCTTTTTCTTCCTCTCTATGATTTGTTGTTGTTGTGTTTGTTTATTTTGTTTTCTTTCTTTCCAACACAATGTAGAACAGATTTAACTATTACATGCTTCCAAATGATCTGAATATCAGAAAATGCTTTCCCTTGTGTCCAGAGTTGCAGGGCAGTCTTCTCCTGTTCATAAGAGAACCAAATATCCAGCCTTACTTTTTGGCAGCAGATTTGTGGTTTTGTAACAGGCTCACATGCAGAAATGCTGAAACGAAAAAGCCTTTGGAATAAGTGAGGGTCAGGAGACTTGCTCCTACTGATATTCATTCACTCATGTAATAAATATTTCTTTTTTATGTGTCCTGAGCCTCTTGTAAGTGTCAGGCATTCAAGATTGAACAAGCCTGTTTAGGTCCCTGTCCTGTCTTTATCCTATATTTATTTTCTGTTCTTTTCTACCCTGCTCTTTACCCAAGGAGCTGATTTCAGTGGGATGCATTGCCTGGGTTTCCTTGCCCTCTGGCAGCTTCTTGTGGCAAATGGTAAAAGGGAAGTAGCAGAAAGAGAAAAGAAAGGACCAAGGATGTGGAGATAAAAGGGAGGAGAAGCCAATATCCTTAGCCTACTTCATCTTATACCTCTCTTCCATGACTCCTATTCTCAACCGGACCTTGGGTATAACCATTCTGCCCCTTGTTCCTTCCGTTCTAATGGAGTAGCATTTCTTGATGGTTCTTTTAACTGTATCCATACTTGGGTAAAAAATCCTTACGGGAAAGTCTCTCCAAAAGTACCATCTGGGAATATCATCTGTTGCCTGGCAAGACCTGGACTGAAACCACCAAAATAAGAAATAGTATGCATAGTCTTTCTGCTGAATATCTGCATAGAGATGCACATGTTTCACCAGCAGAGCCCTGTCTCCATGGAAGGGGCCTGTGCTTATGAGCTGTCAGCATCACGCTTGTGGGAATTTAAAATTTATTTAACAAATACCCATTGAGACCTAACTAGATGCATGATGGAAACAATGATAAGATTAGTATCTGCCTCTGGAAACTCATTCTCTGGGGATAGAGTGTGAAACAGGTATCACTGGAATGTGGTATGTTGAGGGCTAGCAGAATGGGATGTACAGAGACCAAGGGAAGCAAATGATTAATCTTCTAGAGGTATGGAGGAGTTTGGTATAAATAAATATTTCACTGAAAATGGGATATTTGAGCTGAGACTTGAAGGATGAGTTAGAATCCTTCAAGTGTCGTTCAAAGTCAAGTAAACCTTTGACCACAAGTAAGCAGCACAGGGATGGAAGTGAAGCAGCACAGGGACAGAAGTGCGGGGAGAAGTAACCTTGTCTGAGAGGAAACAGGAGTAGGAAGGCCTGGAAAAATGGGGCCCATGCTCTTCTGTTGGAGGAAAAGCAAATGCACAGTAGAGAATGGTAGGGAAAGAGGTTGTGGAGAGCATCAGCACCTAAGCTAAGAAAGGTGACAGGGGGTTGACCATAATGGGTCCTATAGGTCAGGTTGAACACTTTTATTCTGTTGGCTTTGAAAATACAAGTCATAATTATGCAGTCAGGAATTCAATAATCCTATGTGTATTTTAGACATGTAAATCAGTGATATCTAGATGGAAGAACCAGTTACTGGGGGAACAGAGTGGCATCTTGGAGTCTTGCCTCTGCCCTAGTTCCCTTTCTGAGCCATGAGTATTACTTAATTTCAAAAATGCTATTTAGCTGTTATACATCATAAGTGCTTACTAATTGTTTAGGGCCAGGCTTTATTGTAATTTGTTGAGGCATGCATTCTGATTGGCTTGTGCCCATGCCTTATCCTTGTAATATGATGCCTTTTCTTTTTATTTATTTATTTATTATTATTATACTTTAAGTTCTAGGGTACATGAGCATAACGTGCAGGTTTGTTACATATGTATACTCGTGCCATGTTGGTGTGCTGCACCCATCAACTCGTCAGCACCCATCAACTCATCATTTACATCAGGTACAACTCCCAGTGCAATCCCTCCCCCATTCCCCCTCCCCATAATAGGTCCCTGTGTGTGATGTTCCCCTTCCCGAGTCCAAGTGATCTCATTGTTCATTTCCCACCTATGGGTGAGAATATGCAGTGTTTGGTTTTCTGTTCTTGTGATAGTTTGCTGAGAATGATGGTTTCCAGCTGCATCCATGTCCCTACAAAGAACCCAAACTCATCCTTTTTTATGGCTGCATAGTATTCCATGGTGTATTTGTGCCACATTTTCTTAATCCAGTCTGTCACTGATGGACATTTGGGTTGATTCCAAATCTTTGCTATTGTGAATAGTGCTGCAATGAACATACGTGTGCATGTGTCTTTATAGTAGCATGATTTATAATCCTTTGGGTATATACCCATTAATGGGATGGCTGGGTCATATGGTACTTCTAGTTCTAGATCCTTGAGGAATCACCACACTGTTTTCCATAATGGTTGAGCTAGTTTACAATCCCACCAAGAGTGTAAAAGTGTTTCTATTTCTCCACATCCTCTCCAGCATCTGTTGCTTCCTGACTTTTTAATGATTGCCATTCTAACTGGTGTGAGATGGTATCTCATTGTGGATTTGATTTGCATTTCTGTGATGGCCAGTGATGACGAGCATTTTTTCATGTGTCTGTTGGCTGTATGCATGTCTTCTTTTGAGAAATGTCTGTTCATATCCTTTGCCCATTTTTTGATGGGGTTGTTTGTTTTTTTCTTATAAATTTGTTTGAGTTCTTTGTAGGTTCTGGATATTAGCCCTTTGTCAGATGAGTAGATTGCAAAAATTTTCTACCATTCTGTAGGTTGCCTGTTCACTCTGATGGTAGTTTCTTTTGCTGTGCAGAAGCTCTTTAGTTTAATTAGATCCATCACGCTACCTGACTTCAAACTATACTACAAGGCTACAGCAACCAAAACAGCATGGTACTGGTACCAAAACAGAGATATAGACCAATGGAACAGAACAGAGTCCTCAGAAATAATATCACACATCTACAGCCATCTGATCTTTGACGAACCTGACAAAAACAAGAAATGGGGAAAGGATTCCCTATTTAATAAATGGTGCTGGGAAATTGGTTAGCCATAAGTAGAAAGCTGAAACTGGATCCTTTCCTTACTCCTTATACAAAAATTAATTCAAGATAGATTAGAGACTTAAATGTTAGACCTAATACCATAAAAACCCTAGAAGAAAACCTAGGTAATACCATTCAGGACATAGGCATGGGCAAGGACTTCATGTCTAAAACACCAAAAGCAACAACAACAAAAGCCAAAATTGACAAATGGGATGATGCTTTTCCTAACATGAAATTATAGCAAGCTGTGGTTACTGAAGAGTTTCTCTTGTAATGTCACTCACATCGGAAAATATAGACCTAGATACTTTTTGCATAAGAATTTTCTCAAAATATGCTCTAAGTCACCACTTTTCACAACACCTGGTTGACAAAACAATCTGTACAACAAACTCCTACAACATGAGTTTACCTATGTAACAAATCTGAACATGTACCTCTGAACATAAAATAAAATAAGAAAAGGCTGATTCTGTTGTCATTGATTGCATAGTAGAGTGTGGTAAGGAGAAGAAAACTAGTTAGATGGTGAAAACCAAGACAGAAGACAAAGGAGGGAGGGGAGTTTGGGGGATATGGAGAATGAGTTTGGGTTTAGGAATGTCCAGTTGGAGCTATTTACGGAAAACTCTGTGAGGGTAATTCGTAAACCTGTGGGTCTATAGATTAAAAGATAAAGTTATGTCTTTGAATGTCATGAGAAACAAGGTAGAGAGTGAAGTTGTAAGTATATAAGATCACTAGGAAAACTCTGTCAGTCCCAAAGATGAAGAAGAATGAAACCCCTGATAAACTCTACATTTGAAGTGTGGACAAAAGTGAAATTCACAGACAGGGAGACTGACAAGGAATGGTCATGAGAGAAGGACCCAGGAATGGGTCATCATTAGGGCGACTATCGTACTGATTTGCCTGGAAGAGTTCCAGTTTATGCTTATCATTCCAGTAGTCTAAACAAAAACCAATCTAAATGATTAATTCTATGCTTAAATCAGTAGAAAATTTAAGGAAGCAGCAGCAAACAACACACTAAATGCAGTTCTGTGCACAACTTCATGTCTACCAACATTTGTGGAGTCTAAAAAGTAGTATTTTCCATGAACCTCAAAGATATTTTTGAGGATTTATTTTCAATGGTTTGTAGTTGTTATTTTGGATATTGATTGTCTCTCTGGATTTTTGGTGTTTTCACTGCTGTTGCCTATTTTCAGAATTTTAATTTTACTACAGTTGCTTTTAGGATAGTGATGTTTTAACTTCCACCACTGTTATTTCTTTTTCACTTTCAGTTTTAACTTGAGGTCTCTGAGCATTTTGGTGTCAACAGGCTAAAATACATTTATCTGGGAAGAAGAATACATTTGTCATATCTGATATACTCTAACTCCCCATAAACAATGGCCCATCTGAGATTCTGTTCTAAACGCACATATGAAAACAATGCATTCCATGCCAGATTTACAATTTGTTACATGTTAACATTTTAATCTCTATTGGAATGAATAGTACATTCCCACAAATCTTAGAGAAATATTGGTTTCTTGTGGGAAAGCAGTCAGACTACTAAATGCACATGCAACCCATAGGAATCCAATTTAAACTTTGAAACATTTAATTACAAAGCCTTATGTTTAATTGGTGCAAAATAACCTTGAGAAAATATGTTATTAGAGAAATGCTATTGGATAGGCAAGGTATCGTGATATGATAATGTTTTCTATAGTAAAATCCTTTATCACAGTGTGAGTTGCCCTTATCTGACCTTCCACTGTGTTTTACTTTTTCTGTCTGCAGTCAGCAGAGAAACAGGCAAACAACAAATAAATTGATTAATTCAAACAATCACTACTTCTCTATGTATATGTTCCCCTTCCTTAGGGGATATTTTCTACACAGAGGAGAAATAGGCATGTTTCTAGAATACACAAGTAGCTTGCAGAAACCTAGTCCCAAATACTGCACCTGAGGTCACTGCCTTCTCTAGCCTGGCCCAGTAGCCACCCAGAGGCTCAAAACTGCCAGGTCAGGCACTGAGATAAGAAGGTCAGTGGCCTCCCACCCTTGGGTCGGCTGTGTTCAGCAGAGTTAGATGTGGCATCCACAGACACACTCCAGCTACAGGCTTTGTGTCTTCAGGGCAGGGCTACTCTAGTGGACTGAGTATAGGGTTTTCATACCTGTTCCCTTCAGGCTTGGAGGCAGAGCCTGCACCAGGCTTGTATTACTCTTTTCCTTCTCAGAATGAAATTTTTATTTTTTTATTTACAAAACCTCTCAGGCAGGGCCTACCATGCCCATAAGCTTCCTCTTCCCACCTTACTTCTCTCTCTTTATTGTACTGCTAGAAATCAACCCATGCCCTGATTGTACCAACTCCCTCAGGCATGGAGCTTTACACTGTGAACCCATCATGGGAGAGACAACATCCCTACCACTAAATTAGCTGCATAAGTTTAGGAAGCATGGTCCCAACTCAATTCCTGTTCCTCCCTCAGCTGTCAGGGCCCAGCATGGCTTGAAATCATTATACAAGGTTTTATGACAGCACATTGCTCTTTTATTCTCCTTTATCCTTAATAGGCCTGGGACAGCATTGTTCTGAACACAGTTTTCACCTCACGATTACATTTTGACATGAACAGCAGTCCTTACAGCATATCTTACCTGTACTGCTGTGTAACTTCACTGATAATCACACAAGGCAGTGAAATTGGTCAGGAGACAGAACCACCTGAGATGCTGTGTGAAAACCCTGAGACGTGATCACAGCTACAATCAGAAAAATTACTTCCTTAGGAACAGACATCATTCAGTCAGGTAAACCACTCCGTAGCATGTGAACTTTACCTAAGAATTCATTTATGTGAATAACAAGTTCATTCTGAATACATTTCCTGGTTTATAGAGTAATGCATATAAAATCATTAGATTGCTTTCTGAAATATGTTCCCCAAACATGTAAATTCCATGAAACTGGAAGCCTGCTCCACAGCTGATTTATTTAGAAGACGCAAAATTGATTCCACATATCACAATTGAAAACAGAAAGACAGGAGACAGGAAGAAGACAGGTAGGTAGGTAGGAAAACAGCAAGTAAGGGAGGAAAAGGAGGGAGGGAGAGAGGGAAGGAGGGAGAAATTCCACTCAGATAGAGGAAAGACCCAAGCAGTGGCATTTGTGTCTTTGAAAACTAAGGGGCCGCTTCTCTACAAAAAGTTTCCGTGACTGCAGGCAACAAAACTTGATATGTCAGATTTAAGCAAAAGAGTAACTTGTTGGAAGAAATTACTTACAAGGAATCAAAGGAAAAGTCAGAGTACCTTGTCTGAAAACAGGCATCAAGGCAGCACTGGGACAGCTTGTAACATCTCTTGCAAAGTCTCTTATTTTTGTTGTTGTTGTTGTTGTTTGTTTGAGACAGAGTCTCGCTCTGTGGCCCAGGCTGGAGTGCAGTGGCGTGATCTTGGCTCACTGCAACCTCTGCCTCCCAGGTTCAAGCGATTTTCTTGCCTCAGCTTCCCGAGTAGCTGGGATTACAGGTATGTGCCACCACGCCCGGCTAATTCTTTGCATTTTTAGTAGAAATGGCGTTTGCCCGTGTTAGCCAGGATGGTCTTAATTCCCTGACCTTGTGATCCGCCCGACTTGGCCTCCCAAAGTGCTGGGATTATAGGCATAAGCCATGTGCCCGGCCCTTGCACAGTCTCTTACTGGCACTTGTCTCAAGATGAATAAATTCTAATCATTAAAAATCCTTGCAGCACTCTTCTTAAAAATACAATTGTAAGGAGAGAGTATAAATTTGCATTAGCTTTGGTTTTCTGCCTGCTCCTTGGCCACAGAATGACCACAGGATGTTCAGGATGTTCACTATCTAGATGTTCATTGCCCTCAGGGGTTCTTCAAAGTGAGGTTGGAAAAAGAATACTGGACAAAGCAAAATCAGGTATTCTCCACAGTTAGACAGGTATCATGCTTCAGACTTTGCACTGCAGTATCCCATGCAATTATTTAGTCATATGCATCTACCAGTCTTACCAAGTAGGTAGTGGCAGCCTCCTATCACTGCCAATGGGGAGAAAGGGACCGGGGTGATTGTGCACTGACTTACACAAACGTCAACAGCTAGTGAGTGACAGAGCCCTAACTAGATCTCGATGAGCCTGAGACTTCCTGTGGCCCAATTTGACAAGAAAATAGAAGTCAATGGTCTATCTCTTCAGGGTTCACAGTCCACTGGCATGTACAGTGATACCAGCTGTTAGAATACTGAAATACTTCCCAATCAGTTGGTAAATAGCTACAGGCTCTCTGGATGCCACATGAGCACCCTTGTGGCCACTCTGGCCCTTTCTCTAGGTGCTCAGATCTTCCTGCTATTCAAAGACTAAAGAGGTAACACATGGCACATCAGTGAACAGCTAGGATTCTGCTCTTGTTTTATGGCTGACATTCTTTCTGATGAGTTGCTCTCAGTTTCATACCAGTTAAATACTTTGCATTTCCCTACTGTTTCTATTTAAGTCTCCAGGAAGATGAGGGTAGGACTTTAAATAATTGGTTCCACTTTCAATTCCAAAATTATCTTTGCAATATTTAAAATAAAAATAGCTAGATCACTACTTTCACTGTGGTCTTAAAGAAAAAACTAATAAAAGTAAATTACCTCTTGTCCCATAGCATCTGTACTTCACTGAATTTTCCATTTTGTTGCCCTTTCTTTCTTAGCATTTTTCCTCATTTATTAGAAACATTAATCTAATGGGAGTGTAGTTTATGCTATAGTAAAAAAAAAAGTTAAAAAAGTGTGATGTTTAGAAGGGTATAATTATCATTTATTCATCAGCTGGGTTCCAGGAGGGTCTATAAGAGCCACCCCAAAAGAAGACCATAAATCACAATCAAATGTTTTCCCAGAGGACTCTAATGATACTGTACTTTGTTTTCATCCCAAACGTCATGGCGCTTACTTTGTATTTGGGTTCTATTTTTCCATGTTATAATACATTCATTTAAATGCAGATTTTGTTATTCTGCTTAACATCATCAGTCTATCAGACAAACACCTGTGGGGAAATATAAATTAACCTATCTCTGGACACTGGTGGGAAGCACTGGGCTTGCCACAATTATCAGTTGGCCCTCAGGGTCACCTTTTTATCATTTGTACATTAAGAATCCCCTTCAGAATTGCATTATCATGCCTTGCCATCCAAAGTGCTGTGACTCTCATTAATAGGATAACTTTGGCTACACCACAGCATGAGAAACTCATCCATAATTCCCAGGGAAAAAAAAATGCCTTGCTGAGGAAAAGGGTCACTTATAGATGTGCTGATAACAGTGTGATACATTACAACGTGTCCCATTGCTTTATCTGAAAGATTCTAGTATGGTTCTTCCCAACACAGGGACATTCAGGCTGCAAACACAAGACAGTACTCAATGAGTGCCTCATTAGAAGGCATCTGACTGATCATTCATGAAGGGCTCAGAGGGATAGAAACCCATCTCTTCTGAAAGGTGAATCAAGACCACAAACCAAATCCACAGACAAGAGCTTACTATAATGTCACAATCAATGGCTCAGAAAATCAGACCTAACATTAGTAAGTGTCAGCTTTGGTTCTGTCTTCTACAGGCAGTATGTCAGTGCATATTCAGAGCAAATTGAGAAGTAAGAGTGGTATTTTTTTCCATTCAACAGAGGACATTCAAATATTACCTTATACATAGCTGTTGTCCAGGTCATCTGCCTCCTTTAAAGTACACCCCACTACATTAGTTGAAAAGCAAGAAGTGTAGTGTCTGAACAACATTCCATAGCTTGACTGCATGCAAATGAAATCACTGGTCTCATAAGCAGTATGACTGTGTACGAGGTTGTGTAAACCCTGGAATTCGCGACATTAAGTGTTTAGTACTGGGTTTGATATAATCTTTCCTGAGCTTCTAACTAGGTCAGGTGTCCTTATTGGCCAAAGTAGTAGTATCCCATAGTGTTCTGCCGTACACTCAAAACTATTTAAATTATTGTCCTGGAAACTACATTTCTAAATAGATTGAGGGCCACATCAGATCTACTGTCATAAAGCCTTGTTAACCACAGTGCCCACAATTTGCCTAGTGCATGATATTTCATAGATATATGTTGACTGAGTAGTCAATCCCCAAGTCAGTCCATAGCAGACAGAAACTGACTTCAGATATACATGCCTTACCAAGTGGAGGTGTCTCCCAATAGTCCAGTTAGATGCATCAGATGTCACAACTCTCTTCTATAAATCCAGGTTTCCTTGTTCTCTTGTCTCTGAATCCAGGTTCTCCAAGGAGCCATCTGACTGGTTTTCAGTGTCTCACTAGGTTTTCTGCAGAAGCAGGGTGTGCAGCCCAGATGGTATAAATACATTTCTCTCCTTGGATTTTCATTTCTCAAACTAAAGTCACATTGGCATTTCAGTCATTTACTTGATCTCCATGTGTTCGGAGATTGTGGAGGTAATCCCCTGGAATTCGGCCACAGTAAAATAATATCTCTGGGCCTCGAAGGCAAAGACACAGGCCCAGAAATATGACGACTTACTATGACACCATATATTGAGAAATCAGTGGTGTTTGTTCAAGAAGACTACAGCTGGGAACCAGCTTCTTGGCCATTTTTTTATGTCCATATTTTCTTACAAAACTATTAATTATCTTTATTTCCTTGAAAGTCCTACAAAACACTGCAAAATACATAATAGGCATTTTGCTTCCAACTTTCTAAATATATTCCATATAGCAGAATATGGTTCATTCTATGAATAAATGGTTTTGTGAGAAATATGGACAACAATAATGGTTGGAAAGCTGGATCCAGCTATAGGCATATTTATTAAAAACTCTTACATCTTCTTGAAATCAATGGATTTAAACCCTACTTTCTACTACCAAAGTCCTTCTCTCAGAAGACTCTACTCACCAGATTTTCCTGAGATCTCTAAGCTAATGATTCAGCCCATGTGGGTCTGTAGGCCTTAATCTTTCAGTATTCATTTTGGTCATGGCTCTAAAATGTATCTCTCCCTCACCCTCTGCTAAAGTTCATAAGTTTATTTCTATGGGGAAATATTTATACAGCTTATAGATTTCAATCTTCCCTTCTTTTCTGTTTCACTTATATCATTTTTAAAATCAATTAGGAGATTCAAAATATAGATACACCCTGATGCACTTCTGGGCTTTCTTCTAGTCGAAATGGATAAGCTACAAAATGAAACTATTATTTCCATTGAGACAAGAAGCACCTTTTATAGCTCCAGAAATACCTTATAATCATTTAGTCATATACTCTCTACAACATATCAGACAAATCAAATTGGAAGGCAAAAGAATGCAAATCCGGAAACAGAATAACATTTTAAATGAGTCGACTATTGAAAACATGTACATTTCACATACTAAGACCTAGAATTGTCTGATTCAGAGGATCTACAAAGAAATCCTAGGGGAAAGTAGTTTCTCCACAGATAGTTATATGATAAATAAAACTCATAAAGTTTTATGTTTTACAAAATAATTTTTAAATTACCCTGTTAAATTCCATACTAGTGTGATTTAAGGCAGGACTGATATTATTACCACAATTAATATATGAGGAAATGGAGGAACAAAGAAATTTGTAACTCTTCCAAAGTCACTCACTTAAAAAGTAGGTGACGGGAGACTCCAGTTTATATTTCCTGACTTTGGTTCTAGTGGTCTTGCCAAAATATTGAAATATAATTACCTTTTCTTATAATTTTTCATTGAAATACCAGAAAAATGCAATTAACATTTAATTAATAAAATTTCAATTGATCTTTATTTAGGTGCTTAGCACTGGAAGGTATGAGAAGAAGGAAAGTACTTTGCCCCTGCAATAAAGCGTTTTACAATTTATCTGAGGGAAAACACAAACACCAAGAAAACCTGGGAAGTTGTGCTGCTAAACTGATTTTTTTCTTGAGTCTGAAATTATCAGAACAAGTGAAGGACACTGCTGACCTGAACAGGTTCACACAAGCCTACCATTCACACATCAGTGTGTGTTAGTACATGAGGAACAGGACTCCAGAACCTGGCAAGCTCACTTTAGAGACTTTTAGATTGCTAATAAAATGAAAATGCAATAGTTTTTTTTTTTTTTTTTTTTTTTTTTTTTTTTTTTTTTTTAGAGAAAGCAATCAAAGCTATGTCAACTCCTGGCAAGATATTTTTTGACATATGCTTATATCACCCATAGCATCCAAATGAACACTCTCTCTGCCATCTATCACTTAAGACACTGAATCTCTTCGGATTTCATTCATCCCCATCTTCATTCATCCCTTCAGCAATCATTCATTGAGTGGCTCCCATGTTATGTGCTAAGCAGTGTTTGCGGTGTCATGAGTACAGTAGTGAACAGAAGAGACACAATCCTTACTCCCATTAAGTTAACATTTTGATTGGGAGAGATAGACAATGCATAAAAAAAATGAAATATGCAGGATAAAAATATTAATAGTATCAGCTATGGAATAACATAAAGCAGGACAGAGAACTAAAATGTCCCATTTTTGGTGGTTAGAGAATTGATAGTTATTAAAATGTGGTCAACCAACACTCGATGCACGGTCAACATTTAAGCACAGGTCCGAGAGAGGAAATAGAGAAAGACACAGTACTGTCTGGGAAAAAAATATTTTAGAGAGAATAGCCACTGAGAAGGGCTGAGGCAAGAGGCTCCCCGGTATATTGGCAGATGAGTAAACCACATAACTTGGGAATGGAATGAAGGGGTCAGGAGATTGTCAAATAAGAGACCAGAAAGCCCATGGGGAAGCGGCTGGCAGGTCATGGAGGGCCTGTGGCACCTTGAAAGTACGTTAACTTTTGACCTGAGTATAACAGGGAGACCTTGGCAGGTTTCAGACAGGGGAGCGAGGTGACCTAACTTCCATGTTAAAAAGTTTGCTCTTGTTGTGGTGCTGAAAATATCCTAAAGGAGGACAAAGGCAGAAGCACTGGGGCCATAGTAGGAGGTGAATGCACAGTGTGGACAAGAGATGACAGCTCTGTCTCCGGTCCACTTCTTTCTTAATTGGCTGTGCTTAGATTTCCACCCATTCCCATCTGTTACTTCTCACATCATCAATGTCCTGATCTCTTCCAAATCTTCCTCCAACTTGGATCCCTCTCGCCAGCTCCATATAGTCTGCAATAACAGCCTACAACCAAGCCCCTCTATCTGGAGGTAGAGCTATGCCAGACACAGTATGTTCAAAATAAATCTATTAATTTTCCCTCTTGGCAAAGCTCAGAATATTATTTTTCCTATCTTATTTAATGATATTATACCCCCAATTGTCTACCTATAAATCTAAATCATCCTCCATCCTTACCTCTCATTAGATAACCATCTACCATTTCTAGACCTTTAAATTTGCTACCATTTTACTACGCTTATTGTTGATACCCGAGTTTAGGACATGCTCATGTTTTTCCAGAGGTTCATACATAACATCATTTTTCAACTGGTAAGATCATTTTTCATTTTTCATAGGTAAGATGAGTCCCCTTAGACACATAGAAGCAAAAATTCAGTATAGACCAACCATAAATCCAAAGATTCCTACCCAAAGCAGTATAGTCACTGTTTAGAACAGACACAAGCTTGTTCTACCGCTTCATCCTTATTGCCAAAGGACAAAGATTCTAAAGACCCACTTGAAAGGATTTTAGCAGATCAGATGCAAGTTAGAAAGATCTAGCTGCTGTTTGTATGAACAATGCACTGCAGCGGAAGCAAGGATAGCAATTGAAACTGCTGAAATAATTCAACCTACAAAAATGTAGCATTAAACGTAGTCATGGAAGTTAACATGGAGAGAAACGGATGGATCCCATCGATATTAAAGAGATAGGTTTGGGGCCGGGCGCGGTGGCTCATGCCTGTAATCCCAGCACTTTGGGAGACCGAGGCGAGCGGGTCACGAGGTCAGGAGATGGAGACCATGCTGGCTAACACGGTGAAACCACGTCTCTACTGAAAATATCAAAAAAAGAAAGAAAAGAAAAGAAAATTAGCCGGGCGTGTGGTGGCGGGCGCCTGTAGTCCCAGCGCCTCGGGAGGCTGAGGCAGGAGAATGGCGTGAACCCAGGAGGCAGAGCTTGCAGTGAGCCGAGATCACGCCACTGCACTCCAGCCTGGGCGACAGAGAAAGACTCTGTCTGAAAAAATAAAATGATAAAATAAAATAAAATAAGAGATAGGTTTGGGTGGACTGGCCAAGTGTATGCAGTGGGGATACTGAGGAAGAAAGTAGCTTAGAGGCTAATTCTGGCTTTTACGTTTATGTGCTTAATATGGTTTGGCTGAATTTCTAGCTTAATGCAACACTTAATGGAGCCAGTGATCATTAAATGTTCCCTAGGAAGAAACTAAGAGGCTAATTGTAAGATTTCAGGGTAATGGTCATTCTAAGTATCAAATAGAGACTTCAGGAATTACATAGGGGCTCAGAGATGACCTACTACATCCCTATCCTCCTCCAAGTTCTAGCATATGCCTCTCCTTTTTCAATATGTCCTCATTGCTCTGATGGCTGCCTTATTTTCTCGTCCTTCTCAAGCAACTACAGCCTGGACTGACACTTTCGCCTTTATTCATATATAGTTTTCAAGATCATTTGTCTCAGCTTTATACTCACAATGAAGGCTACTTGAAATCAGAGAGTTTTGTGTCAGATGTTTTGTATCCTTCATTCTATTTAACCTTCACAAGAACTCTTTGTTAGATTATCATAACTTTCAAGCTGAGGCTTAGCCTGTACATCATGGAGTGAGAATTTACCTGCAGGTTGTTCACACTTCAAAATCTGTAGTTTGCCCTGCATATAATCATAAGAGTAAAATAAATTTAACTAAACTATTATGGGTGATTTATAACTTATACCTAATCAATAAATATTTTGAAGATACATCATTCAATTCACATATTTATCTTAGATAACTTCCTGGAATGTAAGAAACAGTAGCAACAGAGGTCTTTTCTATTGTCCTATTTTTTGCTTGGAGACCATTTGAAAAAACATTTATATTTAAGAAAACGAAGCTTCTAAATTTTAGAAATTTAATTTCAAAAAGAAATTAAATCATATTCTTTCTAAAAATCATCTGTATAATGGTAAGCCCTAAATAGCAAGGCAAGGTCAAGAACATGTGAAGAAATGAAGGAGCAGATTGCTAATTATCATTTTTATTATCTCTAGGAAAGAAAGGAAGGTTTGTCTGTAATTGCTTTGGTAAGCAGTCATAGTAAATGAACCTGAAAATGCAATATTCCTTCTCCAAAATTGTTAGTTGTCTCAATTTCCCCTTTGAAAGTACCAGCCGAGTCTCTTTTTAACTGTTTGGAAAAACAAAATCAAACTGAGTTACAGCTCAGATTGTAGGGAATACATGTTGGCTCTTTGCCTCAAGTGGTATGGAGTTTGCCTAAAAAAGAGAATTCTTTTTCCAGTTGAATTCAGTACTCCTGTTATATGACTACCACACAAGGAACATGTCACATGTCATTCCACTTGTCACTAGGCCAGACTCTTCTTCTCAAGGCATCTTTGTGCTTCCACTGAGAACCACCAGTGTCTAATGGCATTTCCTTTTCAAATGGGATTTGGTTCCTGCTACTCAACATGTTTCCACCTTTGTCGGTCAATGCTTTCATCATGCAATCTTGTTGATGCCCTGGATTCTCATCTGGAGTCCACAAGCTTCCCAAACTGAGCTGTGGGCCATGAAATGGGTGACCTACATTTTACTGCATAATACACTGTGTACCTTAATGGCTTACAGGATTTCACCAAAAAAATTTCTGTAAGTTTTTGCTCACACTTTCTCAAGAGCCCCCACCATGCCATCTGAATACCTGGATTGAACATTGAGTGACAGGCAACAGGCAATTCTCTAAACCCCTCCTCTTCATCAACAACTAAAGCTTACTCCTGAGCCAATGGTTGGGAGTTTTTCTCTCTTTCATCAGAGTGTATTTTCTCCTAGTAATCTCACCTCCTTTTTTTCTCAGCCATTCATGAATCCCATAGGTCTGCCTCCCAGCTGTAATGAACTCGCTAAATTTCAAAGGTGAAAAGCAATTTTAAATTCATGGAATTCATCTACCCACCAATGGTAAACCCCCTACCAAGAAGTCACATTTGGTTTCTGATGAAGACATGCAGTGATGTTTAAAAGACAGAATGTTTCATTTTGAGCTCAAGGTGCTTCTTCTAACTTCTGCATACTTCTCCTTCTTGCAAGTCCATATAAAAGGTGCAGTGGAAGTGGATTTTTCTATCTTTTTATCTCAATTCTAATTAGTGCTGCACAACTCAAATTAGGTCTCAAAAAATAAATAAATAAATAAAAACAACACAAAGTGAGAAAAAAATCACCCTTATTTATTTCACCTTAATGATGCATTTTTTTTCACAGCAAAAAACCAACGAAATGAAAAGATAAGCTACAAAATAAGAGAACATATATGCAAACCATATATCTGATAAAGGATTAATATCTAATATATTTTAAAAACTCATACAAGTCATTAGAAAAAAAAGACTCAATTTAAAAATGAGCAAAGAACCTGAACAGACATTTTTTTCCAAAGAATACATACAAGTGATCAACAGATATAGGAAAAGATGCTCAACATCACTAGTCAGCAGAGATATGCAAATGAAAACCACAGTATCATCTCAAAACTGTTAGGATGGCTATCATGGAAAAGACAAGAGGCAACAAGTGTTGGTGAGGATGTGAAGAAAAAGGAACCCTTGTCTATTGTTGGTGGGGAGAATTGGTACAGTCATTATGCAAAACCGTATGAGTGCTCCTAAAAATTGAAAATAGAACTACCATGTGGTCCAGCAATCTCAATTCTGGGTATATATCCAAAGAAAATGAAATCACCATCTGGAAGAAATTGCTGCACCTACATATTCACTGTAACATTATTCACAATAACCAAGATATGGAAATGACCCAACTGTCCACTGATGGATGAATGAGTCATGAAAGTGTGGTTCTATTTTATACACACACACATGCACTAAAGTACTATTCAGCTTTTAAAAAGAAGAAAATCCTGCCATTTGTAACAACATGGATGACCTTCAAGGACGTTATGCTGAGTGAAATAAGCCAAACACAGAAAGGCAAACACTTTATGATCTCACTTATACGTGAAATCTAAAAAAATTGAAGAGAAGTAGAGAGCAGAATGGTGATTATTCTGGGATGGAGGATTGCAGGAGAATAATAAAATTTTCAAAAACTCATTCTATATCAGTGTGCACCACACATCAAAACGTTAATCATGGTGAAATACTATTCCCTTATAAAGACTGTTATTTTGATTTTTGTTTGCTTATTTGAGTATTTAATTTGCCTATTATGGATTAAAAAGAAAAGTTCAAGTATTTTAAGATGGTATGCAAGATTTAATGAGAAGGATGAAGAGAGCCAACTTGCATTTGATGCTAATCATTTGCCCCACACAAAACTCAATTTTTTGAATAGGATATATACTCAACAGAATTAAGAAAAACCTGACGCTTTTACCCAGAGTGACTGGCAGTCAGTCCAAATCTGGTAGCTAGTCCTGTAACTGAGAGAGACAGTAACTTTTAATTAAAGACTGACGGAAAAAAAATTGAAGTTAATTCAGTAGAATATTTCACAAATTTAGATATTAAATATGAAAATCAATGTATTCCATTTGGTATGAGATTTGGAACGATGTATTAAAAACACTTTGTAAAAGATTCAAACCCTTGGAGTCTCTAATTCTACTTCTGGGAATATCTTCTAAGAATGCAATCTAAAATATAGAAACCGATTAGATAGAAAATATTCAGGGCAATATATGTTTAATGAAGAAAATTTGGAATTAATCTAGATATTCAACAATGGGAGGAAAAGTTAACTAAACTTTGATATTTGGTGTTTGATATTTAAGGTAAACATCTGCAAAAAGGCTGTTTACAATGAGGAATGTCAGCATAGAAATACGTAAAGAGAATAAAACAGGATAAAACAGACAATATTTCTCAAATTTGTTAAATAAATACTTATAAAGATAATAAAGGCTGAAAGAAAATAAATAATCGTGTCAATAGAGAGTTCTGGGAATAAGGGCAGTAGTTTTGTAATTCTTTTATTTTATCTCTTTTTTAATGAATCGAAATAATTTTTAAATGGGAAAAGAGGGATACTGTACATGAAGAAAAGCTGACTCCCCCAGAAATAGAATATCACCTCACATCCAAAGTAGCTGTGCAGATTACAGTGGTGTTATTACTAGGCTTATGAAATGTGAATGCTGACCTTGTCTCCTTGCCTTGTACCGACAGTGAGAGGTATTTACTGGAGGTCAATTACTTTTTCTCTCACCCTTAATTCTTCTCCGAATTTTATCGCTAACAACCATCCTACAAACCTAAAATTGTTTGAATGTATCAGTCTCCTTAACATTTTCTTCTTTTCTTGCAAAGTAATTCTGAATATATTACATCAATTGCATGCATAATGCTAATGCCAACATTTTGTGCAAGACAGCATCTTGTCAGAGAGACCATACTTGAGTTCATATTCTAAGCAATTATCAGCTTCTTTATGAACGTCAATAAATGCAAATTCTAATAAAAAGAAAAACAAAATCTTATTAATTGTCCTCTGGAGCCATCAAAATAGTCCTACATTCTTTAGGCAAGAACTCACTGAGAATGTTTTTAGTCTCACATTCTGCCAAAGAGAAAGTGGCAGGACACCAGCATTTTGCATCTTTGTGTGTGTGTGTGTGTGTGTGTATGCATGCTAAAACACTGGAACATACAAAAGTAGACACAGCCAGAGAGAGATGGGCATATATGTATTTACCCGGAATTTGATGAAGCTTAGCCTTTGGGTTCCCACTTTCTTTGGGCTTCTACTAAGACCTTTTAACTGTTTAGATTTGTCATTTTGTAAAGAAGACCCTTCAAGTTGTGGAAGACACAAAGTCTATACTGTCTGCTAGGCATGACCAACTTGCCCAGATTACTCTGGGAAAACAGTACTAGGTGGAAACACAAAAATCTATTACATCTGATTCTGAGATGTGAGACCTAGTTGGGTAAATGGAAGGGAGAGAAGAGCAAAAGAGAAATGCATGGGAAAGGGATGTGGAACCAAAAAAGAAAAAAAAAAAATCAAGTACGAAAAAGCTGTTTGCTGAACTATAAGATCTGAGATTAAAATCAAGTCTTAGGCTTTTCCCAACAAAAAATCCTAAAGTGTATAACTTATTATAACGCCAGAAGGGTCAACTTTAAAACCGTAAGAGGGATGGTCTTGGGACTACAATTGTTCAAAGCTATGGTTAAGAAAGAGCAGGGATCAGCCTGGTGCGGTGGCTCACGCCTGTAATCCCAGCACTTTGGGAGGCTGAGACGGGCAGATCACGAGGTCAGGAGTTTGAAACCAGCCTGGCATGGTGAAACCCCATCTCTACTAAAAATACAAAAATTAGCCGGGCATGGTGGCACACATCTGTAATCCCAGCTACTCGGGAGGCTGAGGCAGGAGAATTGCTTGAACCCGGGAGGTGGAGGTTGCAGTGAGCAGAGATCGTGCTACTGCACTACAGCCTGGGCGACAGAGCAAGACTCTGTCTCGAAAAAGAAAAAAGAAAGAGTAGGATCAGTCTATCATGGTGTCTGATATGCATATAATAGCTAAGTTCTTAGCTGCCAAGGTCTCACATGCATATATTATTTTCAATCACACAAAAAACCTGTTCATACAATTGCTGTCTCAGAAAATAGTGGAGGCGACCTGCAGTTTGAGTTTAGTAGCAAATTACCACATAGACACTGATTATTAACAAAGGGTCTTAGCAAACTAGTTCAGTTCTTTCACTTACAGATGAAAAATGGGCTTTAGAAGGGAAAATGAGAATGCCTGGGGGTGATGGATTTAGTGGCAAAGCAGGCATATTATTTTTTTTCTTGTAATACATCTTTGCATATTAGATGATACATTTTTTAAAATCATGTTTTCTGATATATTATGGAAAAAATAAGTTTTTTAATGTTAATGTATAATTCTCACACAAATCGATACACACACACACACACACACACACACACTTACACATACACACAACCTCATAAGCTATAGTGGAAGAAAGTTACATATTATCACACGTCCTATTATTTCAAAATCTCATAATAAAAATTTTGCAAAAGGAGATTGTATTTGAGTTTTCTTACTTATGCGTGTGTTAGCTTTTATTTTTACTAACTGAAACTTTTGCGGAGGAGAGGTAGAAGTCAACAGAAGATAAAAAACTAATTACCTTCTCTGCTTAGAAATACTGAACTTCAGTAATGGGATTGCTGGGTCAAATGATATTTCTGGTTCTAGATCCTTGAGGAATCGCCACACTGTCTTCCATAATGGTAGAACTAATTTACATTCCCACCAACAGTGTAAAAGTGTTCCTATTTCTCTGCAACTTTGCCAGCATCTGTTGTTCCTTGAGTTTTTAATAATTGCCATTCTGACTGGCGTGAGACAGTATCTCACTGTGGTTTTGATTTGCATTTCTCTAATAATCAGTGATGTTGAGCTTTTTGTCATATGTTTGTTGGCCTCATGAGTGTCTTCTTTTAACAAATGCCTGTTCATGTCCTTTGCCCACTTTTTAATGGGGCTGTTTTTTGTTGTAAGTTTAAGTTCCTTGTATATTCTGGATATTAGATGTTTGTCAGATGTTTTCCCACTCTATAGGTTGCCTGTTTCCTCTGATGATAGTTCCTTTTGCTGTGCAGAAGCTATTTAATTTAATAAGATCCCATTTGTCAATTTTTGCTTTTGTTGCAATTGCTTTTGGCATTTTCATCGTGAAATCTTTGCCCATCCCTATGTCCTGAATGGTATTTCCTAGATTTTCTTCTAGGTATATACCCAGAGGAATATAAACTATTCTGTTACAAAGATACATGGACATGTATGTTCACTCCAGCACTATTCACAATAGTAAAGACATGGAATTAACCCAAATGTCCATCATTGATAGACTGGATAAAGAAAATGTGGCACATATACCATGGAATACTATATGGCCATAAAAAGGAACAAGATCTTGTCCTTTACAGGGACATGGATGGAACTGAAAGCCATTATCCTCAGCAAACTAACACAGAAACAGAAAACCAAACATCGCATGTCCTCAATTATAAGTAGTAGCTGAACAATGAGAACACATAGACACAGGGAGAGGAACACCACAAACTGGGACCTGTGAGGGGGTTAGGTCGGGATAGGGAGAGCATTAGGAAAAATAGCTAATGTATCTTGGGCTTAACACCTAAGTGATGGGTTGATAGGTGCAGCAAACCACCACGGCACACATTTACCTATGTAAGAAACCTGCACATCCTAGACATGTACCTCGGAACTTAAAATAAAAATTGAAATAAAAAAATAAAACTGAACATCAAGTGTTTGATCTTCTCCCCACACAGGCACCTGGACTGCACTTGTTCCAGAGAGCAATGAAGTCACAGCAATCCAATGCCCCAGCAATGACACCCAACTAATCCATCCATGCTCATTAGTAAGAAAGAAGTTACTGTTGTTTAAAACTGAACACAAAGCTCAATTTAGTTTTACATGGATTCTTGGATTAATTTTACATGGACCCTGGACCAATTGTGTCTGTAAAATGGTGAAGTGGACCTTGGTGCCTAACATTAGAGAGATCACTGACCTTTGTGATAAATTGCTAAGGACACTTTTCTAGAACAAACGTTCTGCAAATATTCAGCAACATTTGCGTGTAATTGTATAGTTTTATTGGACTAGGTCAAAAGACCAAGGTTTGCTATTGGTCTCTGCCCAGTTTGATGCAATGTGAACTTACACATTCAACTTTCCTTTCTGAGCTTCAGTTTCTCTACTTGCAAACTCTGTTATGACTGGGTTTCATAATACCTAAGACTACTTTTAGCTCCAAGATGCCGTCAGTTTGTGTTAGGTTTCTATGCAATCTCTTTTGAATAAGTAAATTTATATAACCACTTTGAGCCTAGGAGGAAATTTAAGCTTAACGTGTCTCAGAGGTTCACAATGACATTAGAAATTATGTTGATGATCTAAAAAAATTCACCACTGAGTGTTACTTAATTTTCATTTAAATGAAAGAAATAATTATCCTGACAAGACAGGGGATATTTCTGAGAGAGTTAACTTAGTTCACTTTGGTTCTGTATGAGATTGAAATGAAACCATTTAGCAGAAAATTAAATTAACGTTTGCCAAGAAATTAAGATAAAATGTGAGGATCACCATGTAACGCTATTCGTCATTCTGGAAAGAATGGATGATCCATGTCAACCTTCAAGCTCAGCTCCATGAGCAACTGGAAATTATCAAGAGTTTTAGAAGTGCTGGACAAATAGAGTTTGATATGGGTAAATGCCAATTGATTCAAAGAGTGAAAGGACAACTGACTGTGACAGATAGATTCACTGTCCATGAAGATCAAATTATTGAAATACAGTGTTCAAGGAATTCTAGAGAGGCCAGACTTTACTGTTGTAACAACAGATTCATCTTAGGGCAATTAGAGCAAAGTTGAAGAAAATATTTATGAATGATTCTAGTTCTTCCTGTTATTCCAACGATTTTAAATTCCCTTTATTTTTCTAACCAAAGAAAGAGCACAGATAGGCATATGACAACATTTAAGGACAAGAGGAAGGGTCTCATGAGTTTGCAGACATTTGTCCACTTATGTACATGCCAGAGGGCAGGTAATCAAAAGCTGACTCATGGTGTTGCCTGGAGTTGATCACTGACCAACCCCATTAAATGGCAGTAAAGATCAATATCATTGAGCTGCTCAGTGGTTTATATGCAGCCTGAAATAAATTTACATAGACTAATTGGTAGGAAATTAGACACTAGTTAAATAGCAGAGATTATGAGGGGAAAAATGTACACTTAGATACTTTAGAGAACAACCTTAAATTTCTGCAAAGTTAAGACAGCTAAAGAAAGGTCTGCAATATACTTACTTTTATCCCCTCATTCAACAAGTATTTTTTGAGGACCTATTGTGTCTCAGGCACTGTTTCAAGTGCTCAAAATACACTAGTGGTAAAAAGACCAAATCTATGCCCTTGTGGTATTTACATTCTAGGGGAGAAAACCAACAATAAGCAATAGCCATGCTAAATAAACACATTATCTAGCGTGTTAGAAAGTGATGCAGTTTATATATATATATATATATATATATATATATATATATATATTAATGGGAACAGCATAAGCAGAATCAGGAGCACAAAGTAAGATGGCAGGCAGTTTACTCCGTTAGATAGTTCACAGTAGGGATTACTGAGAGTGTAAAATATGGACAAAGACTTGCAAAGGATGAGGTAGTTATTAAAGCTGATATCTGGGGACTTGACCGGTGCAAAATTCTACAGCCAACATCCTACAGCTGGAATGTGATGGTATGATGGGTGTAGAGAAAGAGAGAAGAGCTCAGAAGAAGACCATTGTAACTGTTTCAACTGTTTCTGAGTCAGGTGGTGAGGTGACTTTTGAGAAGGGGAATGACATAACGGGACACATTTTGGTCACACTGCCGTATTGGCTGCCATATTGAAAACAGACCCTAGATGAACCGAGTTTGAAGTAGGAAATCCCATTAAATATTTAGTTTTTATTATTTATTTTAAATAATCCAGACAAGAAATGATAATGGTTTGGATCAGTGTGTTAACAATAGTAATAATGACAAAGATGCAGATTCTTGAGATGAGAGAGGCAGCGGGTGAAGCAGATTTTGAGGGAAGAATAGGAATCAAGTACTGGAAATATCTGTTAGACAGCCAAATAGGGATATAAGGTAGATATCTACAAATACAAGTCTAGAGTTTGGAAAACAGGTCTCAGCTGAAGCTATAATTTTTAATGTTGTTGAAATGTAGGTGATACTTAGAGTTATGAACACGGCATAAATTCACCAAAGTCATGAGGAGAAAGTAAGAGACAGGGGCATCAAAAAAGAGATGCTCCTGTGTTAAGAGCTTGGAGAGAAGTAAGAAGGAGTGTTCGGTGAGGTAGGAGAAAGATTGAGTGTATACGACACTACGAGCCATTTGAAGAAAGTTTACCCAATAGAAGATCAAGATGGCCTTGCTGATAGATCACCCAAGACTGGGAATTGGTCATAGATTGAGCAGTATGGGATCAGGGTGACTTCTGTATGAGCATGAGAGGGGAAAAGCAATCTGAAAAAGTTAGGAGAACAGAAATAGAGGAACTGGCTGCCAGAAGTAGTGGAACTGCCAACATGAGTGCAGATACATCTTAAAAGAATTTTGCAGCAACAGGAGCAAAGAAGCAGGGTGGCCGCTGGTGTGGGAGCTTGGGTCAAATGACAGTTTTCTTAAGGATTAACAATATATTAACATAGAGATGGCAATGATCTAATTGAGAAAATTTTGAAATCAAATAGACTGGCAGTAAAACCTGGTTCTGGCACTTAATAGTTTTATGACCTCAGATAAATCATTCATCTTCTCTGTGCCTCGGCTTCCCTATCCTTCCAGGTATGAAGTTGAAAACGACTTTCGGTAGCAATCTCCAGGAAAACAGCACTGGACTGTGGAAAGATGCACAGAAAGCGTTTATATCGTAGGATCTTGCTTAGTAGCTGTATAATGTTAATCCAAAAACTTTTGTAAAGTCCTAGCATCTTCGTCTTGAAATGAGATAACAATACTTGTTTCAATAGATTTTGAAAAGAATACAACAAAGTTGTGCAAATGAATTGCCTGGCATAGTGTCTGGCATACATCAAGTGTGCAATAAATGTGATTTGTTTTGTTTGCTCTATCGTGTCTCAAAGATCCAAATTCCCTAAATGGATGCCTTCTGCACAATCAACAACAGGCATGTTCTTTGGTGAATGAATCCAGGCTCCAGCCCCTGTTTGTGACAATATCTTAGCTTGAGGGTGTACTATGACCATTTATTTGGCTTAGGTTATTGCTTCCCTCCTAACAATGACTTTGCTACCTAATCCTTTGTCTACCCACCATGACCCAGGCTCTGATTTTCTTGAGCTCTAGATACAGAGACTGCTCTATTGAAACTGCTGCTGATGCAATACCAGCCATAGGGAAGGTTATTTCAGAAACCTGCCTACAGAAACTTCAGATGAACCTAAACAAAGATTGCTAACTGTTCCCTGGTATAGATTTTTAGGTGAATTTTCCTTCTCCATATACCTCTAAGAACATATTAATACGCTATGTGGGGATATGTTACAAAATATAGGAACTGAATAGTATTATTAAAGCACCCATTTCTGAATCAACTAGCTCTGCATTCACATCCAATTTGAATCACACTAGTTGGGTGAATTTAGGCAAGCGAATGAGCTTTTCTAAACCTCCATTATCTCATCTGTATATGTGGTTTACCATACTAATCTCATACGGGCTGTGTGAGTGTACTGAGATAATTAAACCAAAGCTCCTAGCAGAGCACTTGGTATGCATAAGTACTAGTCATGTTTATTATTGATTAGGCCTCTCTATATATTAGGTAACTGGACACAAAAGTGATACCAACTGAAATTTCATTTTGAAAAATTCACAATTCAAGGCAAGAGTAACATGATAGAAGGTTTAATCCAAACTTTTTTTTCCTAAATATTTGAGACCCTGTGGTAAGAAGATCTTCATGAAAATATAAGAAAATAAATACAGAATATGGTATTAAATCATTAATTCTTGAGGTTTTATGTAACTCTCCATTCAAGACCCAGCTGGTCATGCCATCCCTGGAGATGGCTTCACAGCCCCCAGAGTTTTAGTGAATAACCCTACCCTCAGAGGTAGCTTCCCCTTTGAGGGTCAAGTACACTTGAGACCACAAAAGTCATCTCTCCTTCCATGGAACACTGTTATTGGAAAAAAATCCCTCAATGGAGATTGTAGTTATTCAGACTAAAGTTGGAGCTATCATTTTGTACTTAGCATACTTTGAGATTAAAAAAAATAATAATTTTACTAGAGCTGTGTGATAAAAACAAAACAAGGGTTTTCTCGATGTTTTCCAGATTTAATCAAAGTAAGTTATTTTGTATTTATTTAAATTTTACTTGCAGTTTGGGAGGCCTCATTCTATGTTCAGCCCTACTGTGATTTGTGTGGCCTTTAGCAAGCTACACGTCCTCTGGAAGTCTCAGTTTCCACAATTGGAAATAATAACATTTCTGTGGAAGACGGTTGTGAAGAGTAAATGAGTTTGTATGTTTAGCATACCACACAGGTATAAGGTGCTTAAGAATTGTAAATTCTTTCCCAGGATGACTTGTTGATGACTTTGAAATAACCCTGGTTTACCGTGGTCTTGAAATTATCAAGCAACCAACTTCATGCAATAAACAACCAAGAATAGGCTCATAATTACATCTCCCATTCTCTCCATAGAAATTTAAATGAATTCACACCATTTTAATTAAATTTTCTTATTTTCAATAGCCTTGAAAAACATTTGGTACACATACAATACAATTGTTAGGGCTTCTGTATCACACATGGAAATCTTGAGAATTATCTGCTAAACAAATACTGTATCCATGTGACGGTCTTTAATTATTGTGAGCCCAAAGAGACTGTAATCAATAATATATTGACTACAACTCATAATATACTGAAATGTCATCCTGGGCTCCACAAATGACTTTAAAATTCAATATGCAAGATTTTCATGAGACACCCAGAGGAATTTGATAGAAAATAGCATTGCTGTGTTTCTATATTTGATCTGTTTCTCTTTTCTTAGAGCTAACACAAGTAAATAAATCAATAACATAAAGGCAAATGCCTTTTCTTTTTCTAATAAACTGTGTATAATAATTGTAGTCTTGGTCATTTCCAAATAATCCCAACTAGATGTGAAGTGGAAAAAGAGATTCACATGAAAGTAAAATTAGCAATGGCCTCTGGACATGCTGAATGTTTAACCTGGATTCTGGAGACTGGAGTGCACTCACGGTAACACTGTTTTTTTAATACATATTAACCTCTACTCAGGGTTACAAAGCTGGTCCCTCAGGTGGTTCACAGAATAGTGCCACCCAAGTTTGTTTGGAGGATTAAAATAAAACAAATGACAGAAAGCATGTATTAGACTTATACATTCCTTCCAATGCAGACAAAAATTAGTCACTGGAAACTGAATCCACAAATCCCCTTTCTAAAGTGTTCATTTTTAAATGCATTTACATATTTGCAGGATGAGGAAGTATCTGGCTTTTATACTGACTTACATTTTCTTGTTTATTCAGAAATAGGTTTACGCTACAAGAACAAAGTAAAATACACTTTTATTCTTTGTATGCTCAGGATTTATTAGCACATTGATGATGAAAAATTATATGTATATGTATATAACAGATATATATAGTGTATATATTATATATACATATATTATATAGATATATAACAATTATGTTAAACCTCTTAAACTTTTGTTCAGTACAGTATTGTTAACTATAAGCACAATGTTTTACAGAAGATCTTTATAACTTTACAACTTACACGACTGAAACTCTATACTCTGATCACCCCTTCCCGTCCCTGGCAACTACCATTCTACTTTCTGCTTCTGTGGGTTTGGCTGATTTAGAGATCTCATAGAAGTGGAATCATATAGCATTTGCCCTTCTGTGACTGGCTTATTTCACTTAACATAATGCCCTCAAAGTTGATCCATGTTATAGCATTTGACAGAATTTCCTCCATTCTTATGGCTGAACGATATCTCATGGTATCCATTGTGGCTGGGTGCGGTGGCTTACGCCTGTAATCCCAGCACTTTGGGAGGCCACGGCAGGAGGATCACGATGTCAGGAGTTCGAGATCAGCCTGGCCAACATGGTGAAACCTTGCTCTACTAAAAATACAAAAATTAGCCAGGTGTGGTGGCACACTCCTGTAATTCCAGCTACTGGGGAGGCTGAGGCAGGAGAATTGCTTCAACCCAGGAAAGAGACGTTGCTGTGAGCAGTGATCGCACCACTGCACTCCAGCCTGGGTGACAGAGCAAGACTCCATTAAAAAAAAAAAAAAATTCCATTAAAGGCATGAGCCACAGTTTATTTGTCCATTCACCTGCCAATGGACATTTAGGCTGTTTCCAACTCTTGACTACTATGAATAATGCTTCACTGAACAGGGGAGTATACATATGTCTTTGAAAAACTGATTTCAATTATTTTGATTTTCATTTTTTTGAGGGAACATTCATACTGTTTTCAGTAGTAGCTGCACTCTTTTACAGTCCCACCAATAATATGCAAGGGTTCCAATTTCTCCACATCCTTTCTCCAACACTTGTTATTTTCTGCTAGTTTGTTTCTTTGATAATGGCCATCCTCAGAAGTGTGAGCTGATATTTCATTTTGGTTTTGAATTGCACTTCCCTGACGATTAGTGATGTTGAGCATCGTTTCATGTATCTTTGGGCCATTTGAATGCATTCTTTGAAGAAATGTCTATTCAAGCCCACTTCCACTTTTGAATTGGGTTATTATTACTTTTTTTGCTATTGAGTTGTAGGAGTTTCTTACATTTTTAGATATTGAGTCCTTATTAGATATAGGGTGGCTAATATTTTCTCCCATTCCAAAAGATTCCATAGGTAATCTTTTAACTCTCTTAACTATTTCTTTTACTGTACAAAAGCCTCACTAGTCTATATTTTTTGCTTTTGCTGCCTGTACTTTTGTGGTCATATAAATGAAACTACTCAGACTATAAATGTCTATACTCAACTATAAATGTATTTGTATAAATAGGAGGAAAGCACAGTACAAAACAAAGCAAGTTGCTATGGATTCTTCCCAGACATTTGCCCAATATTTAATTTGGTGCTCAGTTACATTTTACTTAGGGTATCTTGCTCTTTGTCAGTTGCAAAGTATCCCATATGAGATCTTCAGATAATTGTTACATTTAAAAAAAGTGCTAGTGGGCCCTATTTCTGATTAGATTACCCTTCAAAACTCCTACTATTCTGCACATGTGCTTACCATACTGGATGGCCTAATATCCCAAATTAGTCAAATTAATATTCACAAGCAGAAGCTCTCTTGGTACTTGGTGCTAAAATCTATTGACATCCTGTTCCTTGAATTATTCAAACATACATCATTATCAATTTGTATAAGTATGTTTTATAAATGATAAATAGGCGATCATTTAAGGATACATTCCTTTGCAAGTTTATCTAAAAATCAGCTCATCTTTGAATTCAGTCAGGGCACTGGAGGCTTGTAAGACTAGTTGGTTAGAGCAGGGTTACGGTGGGAACACAGTTGTGTAGTTAAGTTCCTGAGTCCTCCACTGGGGTCGTAATGAACAGGTATCACAGTAGCATTCAAGAGACAATGTCTAACTGTGCTAGTGTGGAGCAAGGTGTGTTGTGAAGGGTGCTATAAACACATTATCTTGTTCATCTTGTAGCGTACCCTTCCCATGGTATCATTTTAATATTATTGGTATGCAAACTGACATTATTCCCAATCTTGTAGATGGTTAACACTAAAAAGTATTAGTAACTAGCAGCGAGTATTCTGGAAAAAGCTGGCAGAATCACATACATCACTCCTGCATACAGAAACAGGACAAGATGTTATCGCTCTCCTTATGGAGGTTAGAGAGTCTGGAAGTCCTAGATCTCAGACCTGGAAAGATCTAAAAAGTACTCCAGTCCAGCTATATTCTTTGCCAACATTGTGACTGTACTAGGAATGTAGCTCTCCTGACAAGATCTCCATATTAAATTCTGGCTTTGTACCAGGGTATTTCAAAAGGAAATCCCTGACAAATGTAGCCTCTGATGCTAAAGAGCAGGGACCACTGTGATTGGAAGGAAAGCAAATCAGATCAAGTGAAAACATGGAATTTGTAGATGTGATTAATGCCAAAGACAGCTTATTTAAGGGACAAACAGACAAGAAATTTTAAATAAAATAACAATAAATAATAGCTACAACTTTAAAACAATAACAACAATGACAACAAAACTGTTATTGTTGACTTGTGCTAGGCACAGTACTAAATTCTTTACATATATCATCTCACTTAGTCTTCAAAACAAACCCAAGGACAAAGCTATTATAATCTCCTATTTTCCAAAACGTAATACTAAGTCTCAGTGAGGTAAAATCTTTTGGCCAAAGACACAAAGCCAAAACGTGGTGATACCTGGATTCAGAACCATCTTAGATGAATTCTGAAACTCAACTTCTCACCCACTGTAGTACACAGTGTACTTAAAAGTCAGGAAGGAAAAACAGGGATTTGGCTCCTTCACTCAATATCCGTATGTATCCCAGATTCTAAATGCCAGTCCAGGTGGGAATGGGCAGGTATGCGACCCTGTTTTAAATCATTACGTTATTTTAGTGCAAAACAAATAAGCCATTATAGAAAAAAAGCAGCATGTCTGTTTACAGATTCAAATACAACTTAAAAAAGCTTTTCTAGGCACTGGAGATTAAAAGTTTGAACTATAATTACATTTCCAGATGGTCTCTGAATATGAAAAGCAAATTAAATTCTAATGCATATAGTATTATTTTTAATTTTCTTAGAAGTAGTCAAAAGAGTTAAAAGGCAGAATTTGCTGCCATTTCTAAATTCCAAACCCTTGTTTGTACCCATACACTAGCAGGCAAATCACGAGCAATGCACACAGTCATGAAATCCACCAGGATGCTCAGGTGCTGGGGTAGCCAGAGATTATTTTCCATGAACTAAACTTGAGCAACTGGTGATGTCCCTTCTTTCCAACCCAAGTTGTGATTCTAGGAAATATCCATCAGTGACAGAGAGGAAAATCTTTTTAAAAGAGGTGTAGGGTCTGGCGTGTGTGTGTTTGTGTGTGAAACATGAAAAGCTACATTGCAATTTTCTGGGAAGCCATCTACATTAAACAGAGGGGAAACACCTACTACATCTACTACTAGCATTGTCTGCTTTACATCATCGGCAACATCATGTCATCATCACCAACATCTTTATGAATACATACAAGAATTCCCATTTGAAAGCCAGATTGTTTTCTCAACTCTACAAAGGTTCATGGAGTTTGAGATGGCCAAGCAGTGAAGATGCTTTGAGAGCTGAGAGTCAGAAGTTTCTGGACCCTTTAAAGGGCAGAAGGAAGAGCTGCCCTCCGTCTGGGAGACCCAGTCACCACTGCACACCTTGCACTCACCTGACTCTGTATGCAAATCACATTTTTTATTTCATAATAAAAGCATCATTGTGTTAGTCCCTTTCAATTTTGAAGTCCAGTTCTCTAGTAAAGGCCAAGATGGCCTCTGAACAAGGTTCTGCACGGCAAAGTAGGGGGTGCATATATTCCTAGAAATTCCCCACATCAGATTACTTTTTTTCATCTGTCTGTGCCCATCTGCCCTGCCTTTCTTGGATAGAAACTTTGAATTTTGGAATTTTTTGAACTGAAGTTACTTGTTAATCCGTTTACGAAAATTCTTGCATCCTTGCAGCTGTAGGATCTGTGCTGGTTGGTGAACCTGATGCTTGTCTACAGTAAGATTTATTCCCTCCAAGGCTCATTTTGGTTTACTCAGACTCTGGATTTATGACTCTCTCTCATGTGCCCCCATACTGTAATCCTGTAGGTACATCATTATCAACCACAATCTCTTACTCACTACCATTTTCCTCCCATAATTGTACCTCTATGAAGATTAACAAAACCTCATTGCCTAAGCAGAGATCACTATCCCTGTGCTTTCTAAACTTTAATAAGCACATGAAACATCAAGAGAGCTGGTTATAACACAGACGGCTGGCCCTCAGCCCTGAGACTCTGATATAATAGGTCTAGGTGGGTCTGGGTGAAACCTAGAAATGTGCATTTCTTCCAAGCTCCATGGCCCCTTTGATGGTGGCTATCCAGGAACCACACTTTGTGTAGCACTGACCTTGCCTGTTTCCCTGCACCACATCTCTCCCAAGTCCCTGTGCTCCAAGGTTAGTGCCAGGAATAGAAACTCAAATCTTACAGCTCTTATCACTATACCACAAAATCCTTTTGATTTCAGCTAAATATTGGTAAAGGGGGTCAGAATATTCTTTGCGTTCCTGGAACACCGTTCACTGCGGTAGATAGGTTCAGTCTTGGTATCAGACTATTCAAGACAGTTGAATAGTTCCAGGATGACAATGCTAAACACAGTGTGGCAGCCTTTCTGCTAAGTGTGCCCAATGCTCATAAAGACAACATGATAACTAAAAATAGTGATTTAATAAAAACAGTTGTTTTATATTTACATTTGCCCAAGTATTTTGCATAATTCTACATGTGGATTTTTTTTTTCACAAAGCACATCTAATTCTACATGTATAATCCCTAATATTTCCTATTTTTATGTATTTGGTTTTAAAAATGGAGAGAAAAATCACTAGATACAGGTATTGAGCAAAGCTGTACTTCTAAACATAATACTGTATTTCTACTCCAGAATTGTAATTTTTTCTTTTTTCTTTTTTTTTTTTTTGAAATGGAATCTCACTCTGCTGCCCAGGCTGGAGTGCAGTGGCGTGTTCTCTGCTCACTGAAACCTCTGCCTCCTGGGTTCAAACAGTTCTCCTGCTTCCGCCTCCAAAGTAGCTAAGATTATAGGCACCCACCACCATACCCATCTCACTTTTTTGTGATTTTAGTCAAGATGTATTTTTACCATGTTGGCCAGGCTGGTTTTGCACCCCTGACCTCAAGTGATCCGCCTGCCTTGGCCTCCCAAAGTGCCAAGATTACAGGTGTGAGCCATCGTGCCCGGCCTACAACTGTAATTTATAATTTGTGAACTAATTTCAACTACATAGAGTGATATTTATGAATAGAATTATTAAACCTAAGATTACCTTTAAATTTCCCAGAAAAGTGTTTTCTGTTTCCATCCTATTCAAAAACAGATTAGCAATGTTAATATGTAAATGAATGATTAATTAAACAGAACAATCATTTTGATCCTTTAATTTCTTACTCAAGAAAGCCAGAAATAAACATGTTAAGATAGGAGTCGCTTTCTCAGAAAGTAAAACCTGGGACTATACAAGATCACACAGGAAGGAAGTGTAGAGGAGAAGAATGTGGAACTTGGCAAAAAAGGGGAATCAGACATGTTGCACTTTATGAATTCACAGTACAAATATGACTACCATCAAAATAAATAATGGCTCAAGAAACGTCCATGGATTTGGCAACTAGGGCCATTAGAGGCTTTAGAAAGAGTAAATCCAATGGACTGAGAAGCTTCAAGTCATAACACAGTTAAATATGATAGAGAAATAAAAACTATATATGATAGAGAAATAATAAGGACACCAACCACTCATAATTGTGAAGTCTGGCAGTACAAGAAATGGAAGGCGTGAGATGGTAGCTGGGAATGACAGCAAGCTCCTTGGCAGAGTTTTTCATGGTGGAGGAGAAAAGGGTTTATGGTAAATCCCAGTGGGAAAAGTGGAAGATGAGATATACTTTGGATAGTAAGAGAGTAGAAGGGATGGGAGGCACTGACAGAAGATTAAGCTCAAGTCAGGATGTTAGCCAAATCGTCCTCCAACACTGGTAGATTGTCTCATTGTATTATTGTTCACAAATATTCATAATCCCCTCATTCCATGGGAGGAGTGCATGTTTACCTCCATCAGCACTAGGCTTGACCATGTGAGCTGCGTTAGCCAATGAGACAGAAGCAGCTATGAAACAGGCTATATCTGTGCAGAAGCTTTAAGTGCTAATAGGTTTGGCTTAGTTTTCTCTTGTGCCATGAGAATAAGCATGTGCCATGCACAGGCTATATGAAGACGTGTGGACCAGAGCTAATCAGAGCAGAGTGGGGCTGGCAAAACACAAACTTATATAGACTTATATAGATAGACTTATAATAGGATAAGTCTATCTAGATGCCAACACGTAATGTAAATGAGAAAATGATTCTTATACACCACTCTGATTTGGGGAGTTATTACCAAAAAAAAAATGGCCAACACACAAAAAGAAATATGTAAAGACAAATACAGGAGAGACTTCCTTAAACCCCAAGCAAAAATAACGTTTCTTTTTTCCATAAGCACCAATTATTTTACTTAGGATAGTCAGGTTAGTATATAGAAATATCATCCTTTTAATTTTTAGATGACTTTTTGGGAATATAATTACTGTAGCTTAAACATCACCTGTTGAATGTGTGCAATTCAATGATTATTAGTACATTTACAGAGTGGTGCAACCATTACCACATCAAATGTTAAGATAGCTCCCATTGCAAAAATAAAATAAACCTTGTACTTGTAAACTGCCATTATCAACCCAACTACCCAATCCTAGACAATCACTCATCTACTTTGTGTCCTAATTAAATTTGTGAATTTTTGACCTTCTTATGAGTGAAATCGTACAATACGCAATCTTTTTAGTTTGGCTTCTTTCATTTATCATAGCAGATGAACCTCAAAAACATTAGGCATTTTTTTTAGGGCAGGACAGAACGCGTTTTTGAAATATTTAAATGGTAGGGGTTTTTTTATTTTTTATTTTTGAGAAGGAGTCTCCTTCTGTCGCTCAGGCTGGAGTGCGGTGGTGCGGTCTCAGTTCACTGCAAGCTCTGCCTTCCAGGTTCACGCCATTCTCCTGCCTCAGCTTCCCGAGTGGCTGGGACTACAGGTGTGTGCCACCACACCTGGCTAATTTTTGTATTTTTAGTAGAGCAGGGTTTCATCATGTTGCCCAGGCTGGTCTCAAACTCCCAACATCGTGATCCGCCCGCCTC
>NW_012113141.1:15759564-15777161 GCF_000951035.1 Colobus angolensis palliatus | reverse complement strand
TATTTAATTCAGCTTCCACAATCCCAAAGCTCTTAAGTGCCAACACCAGTATTGAAAATCAAGTCTGTTTGATTTTTACGTTTTTTTCCACTCTATCACATCACCTCCTATTAATTTCAAAGGACTATTTCTCTAAAAATGTCAGTTATCTAAGGATATTAAATTGGATAGTGGATATCCTTCAACTTTATACTATGAGCCTTTCTCCATTGTCTTGCACCAAAAGAGAAACGTTAAGAAAACGGCACTGTGCTTTCGAAATAGGCAAAGTAATTTAAAAAGCAGATAGAGTTGAATGTAATAACAAAAGGAGCCTGTCTGAATATTGAAATGTAATCCACTTTGCCCAATCAATTATTTCCTAAATAAAATAATACTATAAAAGATTAGAAGGTTCTTGTCTATTGTTTTTAATTATTTCCAAGCTTAAACTGGCATGACATATAAAAGGATGTAATAGGATAATTCTAAAATACTTCAAAGTAATTTTCAGGAGACACACACAAGCCAACACTCAGTGTAATCTCAAATAACTGGAGCAGTCTTGTGATTGCTGAACTCCTAAATCTCATCCAGTTAACAGAGGTTCTTGTGCCCTATTAAACAGCTTAGTATCCATGGTAGTAAAGGGATTCGTAAGCATTTTAGGATTCATGGTATTACATTCAGACTAATTACGCATCTTCAAAATGTATTCTTCAAATCCCAGAGGGGATTTGATTGGGGATTTCTGACAATTAATTCCAATCACCCCAGAGTAGTCCCATTTTCCTTATCCCTGCTTCCATCATTGCACACTTGGCCTCACCATAGTTTCAGATGTCCCAGAGTCACTGCAGACTCTACCGGAGTCTTGGCACTTTTAAGCTAACTAGTAGCTAAATCCAATTGATTCAACTTTCTCAAAGGTTTCTAAATCCACACATTCCATTCCTGTCCCCTTGGTTTATGCCTTATTCCTCTATGTCCCCTAACTGATCTCCCTAATTTCAGCCTTGACATTCATCAACTTATTTCATTTCTGTGTTGCCAAATTGTCTTTCCAGAGCAATTTCTGTTCTCATCTCTTGCCTGCTAAAAACCATCAAGGTTCCACAATGCCCAATAAATGCCACCACCTGAAGGTCAGCCTTCTAAAATGTGATTGAAATGACTTTACGTTTTGTGTTATACTCAGCTAATTCTCTCTGTATAGCATAAGTGGTCACAGGCATGGGCTCTGAGGTCTTTGAGTTCAAATACTTGCTCGGACATGTAATAGGAAAATTACCAATGACAAAAGGGGTAACACAATCCAATGAATGAGTCTCTGTGCTCATATATGTCAAAGTCTTTAGTGGTCTATGTTGGCATTATTACTATTATATATCTCAATAAACCTATTTCTCGTCTCACTGCGTTGATCATGTTCTTTCTTCTGGAACCCAACTCTGTCCTGAGACCTTACTTGACATTTCCTTCCTGAACTCCTCGCGTGGATTTGGTATTCCCATGTCTCAGGTCACAGTGGAGGTTCTTGTTCTCCTTATTCTCCCGGTGCTCTCTGGGGTTCTTTGCCATCAGTCCTCATGGTTCTCCATATGGAATCCCCACGCTTTGCCTCCTTTTTGATTTTATGGACCTTTTCGAACACCAGCTTCTGCAGCACTAGTTCACATGTGGTTTTATACTCAGATTCTGCTGTTCACCCTGGCCCAGAAGTAGTGCCAGACTTACCATCCATCCTTTCCAAAAGGGAAAGTCTGGATGAACTAACTGGATGAACTCGGAACTCACGTCAAATGACATTTATTCCATAAAGCTTATTGTGATTCTTTTCAAAAAACTTTACTATTTTTTAATGTGGTATAATATACATTACATGAAATTTCTTATTTAACCATTTTTAAGTATACTCTTCAGTGTTATTAAGTACATTGTTGTGTGACCATTATCAGTATCATTTCCAGAACTTTTTCATCATCCCAAACTGAATCTTTGTAACTGTCAAACAGTAACTCATTTCCCTCTACACACATCGCTTGGCAACCAACATTCTACTCTGTCTCTATGAATTTGATTACTTTTGGTACCACATATAAGGAGAGTCATTCAGTATTTGACCTTTTTGGATGGGTTTGTTTTACTTAGCATAATGTCTTCAAGATGCATTCATGCTGTAGCATATGTTAGGATTTTCTTCTTTTTAAGGCTGAACAATATTCCATCGTGTGTATATACCATATTCTGTTCATGTATTCATCCATCAAGGGACTCTTGGATTGACTTTACCTTTGGCTATTGTGAATACTGCTGCTATGAACATGAGTGTATCAATATCTCTTGAAGTCCCTGCTTTCAATTCTTTTGAGTATATACCTACAAGTGAAATTGCTGGATCATAAAGTAGTTTTACTTTTAATTTTAAGGAACTGACATACTACTCCACAATGGCTGCAATATTTTACATCCTTATCAGTGGTGCACAAGAGCTCCCATTTCTCCACATTCTCACCAAAACCTGTTTTTTGTTTTGTTGTTTTTTTCTGTTTTGCTTTGTTTTTCATAGTAGCCATCCTCATGGCTGTGAGGGACTATGTTGTCATGGTTTTGATTTGCCTTGCCCTAATGATTGTGAGTATCTTTTCATGTTCTTATCGGCCATTTGGATATTTTCTTTGGAGAAATGTCTATTCAAGTCCTTTGCTCTTTTTTTTAAATCGTTTTTTTTTTTTTTTTTTTATTGTCAAGTTGTAGGAACTCTATATATTTTGGACCTTAACCGCTTATCAGATGTGTAATTTTCAAATGTTTTCTCCCATTCCATGGGTTGCCTTTTCACTCTATTGATAACATTCTTTAATGCATGAAAGTTTTTAATTTTGATGTAGTTCAATTTATGTCTCTTGTTGCTGTTGCTTATGGCTTTGGTGTCATTTCCAAAAGATCATTGCCAGATCCAATGTCATGAAGCTTTTCCCCTGTGTTTTTATTCCTAATATTTTTAGAATTTTAAATTTACATTTAAGCATTTGATCCACTTTTAGTTATTTTTTTATAGTGTAAGATAAGGGTCTAACTTAATTTTTTTGCATGTGAATATCAAATTTTTCCAATATAATTTTTTGAAAAGATTGTTATTTTCTCATTTAATGGTTTTAGTGTTTTTGTAGAAAAGCATTTAACCATATATGTAAAAGTTTATTTCTCAGCTTTCTATTCTATTCACCCATGAAGCCATCTGTGCCTAGGTTTTTCTTTCTTGGGAGCTCCTTGATTACTGATGCAATCTCTTGGATAGTTATATGTCTATTCAGATTTTCTATGTCTTTATGATTCAGTATTAGTAAGTTGCATGTTTTTAGGAATTTGGCCTTTTCCTCTAGATTATCCCATTTGTTGGTTATATTGTTTATAATACGGTCTTATAATTATTCTTATTTCAATAAAATTGGTGTTAGTATTTCCCCTCTTTCATTTCTGAATTTAGTTGAGTCTTTTCTCTCAATCATAGTTAATCTAGCTAAAGGTTGGTCAATTTCATTTAAAATTTCAATGAACTAACTCATGGTTTCATTTATTTATTTTTTTCTATTATTCTTCTGCTCTCTATTTTGTGTCCATCTGTGCTAATCTTTGTTATTTCTTTCTGCTAGCTTTTTCTTGCTCTTTTTTGAGGTTTTAATGTATAAAACCTCAAAATGTGGATTTAATGTATAAAACCTCAAAAATGTGGATTTAAGATGTTGGTTCCTTTTTTCTTCTTTCAGCACATTAAATACACCATCCCACTCCCCTCTGGCCTGCAGTGTTTCTCAAGAGAAATATGCTGATAATCTTAGAAAGAAGTATCATGTATTTGGAGAGTACATGACACCTTGCTTTTCTCTTGCTGCTTTCAAGATACTTTCTTTGTCTTTGAAGTCAATACTGTGATTATAATTTGTCTTACTATGGGTACACTCTCTCTGAATTTATCCTACTTTGAGTTCACTGAGCTTCTTGTATTTGTATATTCATTTCTTTCCTAAATTTAGTATATTTTCAGTCATTATTTCTTTAAATAAGGTACCGTCCTCTTTCTCTTCTGCTTCTCTTTCTTGGACTCCTGTAGTACACACATTGGTCTCCTTGGTAATGGCCCACACATCCCTGAGGCTCCATTCACTTTTCTTCATTCATTTTTCCTTTTTCTTTTTCAGATTCAATAATTGCAAACGACTTGTCTTCAAGTTCTCTGATTAGTTCCTCTGTCTGTTCAAATCTGCTGTTGAACCCTTCTAGTGAAATTTTCAATTGTTATTATATGTTTTAGCTCCATAATTTTAGTTTATTTCTTTTTAAAATATATTTTATCTTTGTTGATATTCTCATTTTGTTCATATATAATATTCCTGATTTATTTTAGTCATCCATTCATGTTTTTCTTTAGCTCCTTGACAAAATTTAAGTCAGGTATTTAAAAGTCTTTATCTAGTAAGCTCAATGCCTATATTTCTTCAGAGACTATTTCTGGGGATTTTTACTTTTTTTCCTTTGAATGGACCATGCAGTCCCATTTCTTTGTATATCTCTGATGTCTCAGAGAAAATAGAGTATTTGAAAAAAAAAAAAAAAACAGACACAGACACCTCTCCAATCTTTGCACACAGTCCATGCAGAAGAAGGCATTCACTCATCAGTATGACATAAAGCCTTAAAGTCCTCTTTTAAGGCTTGAGGGACTGTTCTGAACACATATATTCCTGGTCCTGTGCAGGCATCATTTTATCCCCCAATTCTTCATATACATTATAGTTTTTAAATGCCTTATTTTATCTAAGAGTCACATCCCTGCTTCTCCTCTGGGTCTTAGCTGTTCAACCGTGTATCTCAGCAGGCAATCTCTTGTCTCAGGGGTCTTCACGTTTATAGCTCCTCCTTGCAATTTTCATGAGCCATCACCACTGCTTCCCATGGCTTCCTTCAGACTGCAGTCAAATCTAGTTTTGCTCTTTTATACACTGAGTTAGTGACACCTCAGGCAGCCTGAAGACAAGTTAGAATGTTGCAAACTCAGTTCTCTGCAATCTTCAGTTCACGGAAGGGAGCTGAGGACTGGGCCACCAATTCCCTCACACTGTGCTGGATGACATTGGGAAGGCAGTGGGGCAATGGCAAGTGAAAATGCCACAAAGCTCCCCATCATTTTGAATGTGGCTTTTCCATGATTGGGTGTTCACTTGGTTGCTGTATGCCTTTGCTGATTTCTAGAGTTCCTACGAAGTTATTTTAGTCAGTTTCTAGTTGCTGGGTTTTTGTTTGTTTGTTTGTTTGTTTGTTTTCATGTTGCCATGGGAGAAATCTTGCTGACACTAGTCTATCTGTTGACTCTTTTAAACTGAAAAACAATTTTTGTCACCCCAATACATTTACTATACCTCTCCATGACACTGGCTGCATTTGGTCTATAATCCATTTGTTTCCTCCTTACTTTTTAACTCTAGTCACCCTCTAAATTTCTAAAGGGCAAAAAGCAGTTCCTTTCTTCACCCACTAAAATACACAGTTCAGTGCCTGGTTCTGAATAGGCACTGCATTTTAGCTTGATAGAGTGAACACTGCAGAAAAGCAAGCTGGTGCGCAAAGACATCACACTGTCTAGCACCGTGGCTGTACAATCACAGGATTGCTTTAGAAAGTGTGTCAACAACTGGGTGTGTTCACAGAAAGCCCACACTAATTTTCCTGAAGTTGGTATATTGTTATGTTAGCAGGCTGTTTTTAGAAATTGCAGCAGGCACTGTGCATCAGCTCAGAAGGAAAATGAGCACCACTTCCCTACAATGTCTGCACCACACCCCTTCCCTTAGTGAAGAGTGGGTATTTACCAAAACAGAAGGCAGCATTGTTCCTATTGTTGGCTTGGCTTATTCAAGAAATTCTAGAAGCAGTCCTGGTGTTTTCAAGAATAAGAAAAATCAAAATGAAATAACCAAACAACAAAGTCACTTAGTAGATGAGTCTCTTAAAGTAGAGTTTAAAGTAAAAGACTGCAAGACACTAATTAATTCCTGTTATCTTAGATAATGGAAGAGAAGAAAGAAAAGGGGAAAACGTGCCTTCATTACCACACACTGGAGTCCTTCTGAAGAAAGACGTTAAATGTCTCCCCTGAGGGGTCTGTTGTCCTCCTAAATGAATTAGTCAAGTAGAAATGCACATTATTTGGACAGGGATACCCGAAGGGGAATTGCCATAAAATGGAGATGCTGGATAACCCATTTGAAAATATTGTAATGAGTAGCCTCTGTCATTAAAATATTTTAAGGTAGAAGACTTATTGGAAATCAGCACAAATTCTCTTAATTTGAATCTCTCTCTCTCTTTTCAAAAACACCAATCAAAGGACTCCAAACTGTCACTTATATACCAGTGAAGCTGATTTGCAGAAAGTGAATTTCTCATCATTGAACCAATGTATTTTAAGGGGCTTCCTTGCTGTATCTCCATCTCGCTGTGTCTGCTTCTATATGGAATAGGCACACATCCATACAAAACATATTTCAAATAAAATGTGTTCAATGCCCCAGGCTTTGGGACCCAAATGTCTATTTAATTTTTCAAAGACTGGCCAATCATTTATAGGTGGTAAAAGATATTAAGAACTTGACCATGGTTAATTTGAAGATTAAAGGATTATGGTTACATAGGCACAAGAGACAGGATTTTTTCTAGTATTTTTTTTTCAATTTCAAATATGATTTATCTCCACCATCCACTCATATTAAGTAATTTATCCTACTTGGCTTATATACAGTTCTTCACAGTAGATGCTTGGTAGTTATTTGCTGAATGAATCAATTATAATTTGGCTCCAAACTTTAAGAAATATGCAAAACTTGATTTTTTTTTTTTTTTTTTTTCCGAGACCGGAGTCTTGCTGTTGTCGCCTAGACTGGAGTGTAATGGCATGATCTCAGCTCACTGCAACCTCTGCCTCCTGGGTTCAAGTGATTCTCCTGCCTCAGTCTCATGAGTGGCTGGGATTATAGACACCTGCCACATTTTTGTATTTTTAGTAGAGACAGGGTTTCACCATGTTGGCCAGGCTGGTCTCGAACTTGTGATCCACCCGCCTCAGCCTCACAAAGCCCTAGGATTACAGGCATAAGCCACCGTGCCTGGCCGCAAACCTTGATTATTAATAGAATTCTTTCAGTTTTAATTTTCCTTGAAGTTATGTTACACCTTTTCTTTGAGAAAGAGTGAGCCTACAGGTTAAAAAAAAAGTTTTATGTAATATAGTTTGTAGAGAAGATGTCATTTAAACTGGGCCAGAGGAGGAACATGAAGAAATGCCTTCATAATGTCCCACGATCTCTCAATAGTTCAGGTGGGTTGGCAGCCAGCAGGCAACCAGGTAACAGAGAATGAGACAGTCAAGTTTAAAGAGATCCCTGGAGAGCCTCCAACTGGACTGCACACTGTGAGAATGGGGTGGAGCCGTGGGAAGTTTGGACCGTTCGTAGGGGAGAGGAGCCTGGCCTCTCCAGTTCCAGGCTGATCACCTCGGTTTCAATCTGTGAGGCAGGAAGTCTACCTGCAGGACTCTTGCTTTGCTGAGAGTCACTGTTTCCCTTGTTTTCCTTTTCACCCAATAAACCCTGCCCTTCTCACCCTTCGAAGTGTCTGTGCACCTAATCTTTCATGGTCATGTGACAAGGACCCCGTTTTTAGTTGAACTAAGGAGAAAGTCCGACAAGAGGACCACAGAAGAGCCTGCAGTCTCTGTCAGCTTTTGCACAGAGAGGTGCAGGGACCATCACAGAAGAAAGACAGCTACAGAACCAGGTCCCCAGGAGAACCAGGGAATTGTGTGGGCAGCAGACTGGGGAATGGAGAATGGGAAATGGGGAGTGGGGCAGGTCAGCTGTATAAACAGAGGTCCCTGATGAGGCTGAGTAGGGCAGAAGGGCTTGAGGAGGGAGGTTGGAAGCTCTCACTTCAACCAAGGACTGTTTCTGGGAAGTGGAGCTGAGACTTGTTTCTGGAAACAGCAGTGGGGAAAAGGATCGCCGAGCTGAAGCCAGGCAGGACAGCCAGCAGAGCTGGAGCTAACAGCAAATGAGACCATCGCCAGAGGACACTGGGGTTTGTCACTGAGATAGCATTGCTGTTTTACCTGGCTGAGTTCTGGGCACTGCCGGAACCTGCCTCCAGTTTATCAGCTTTCTTTGCAAAGTGCCATTAGGCAGTCATGGGCCTCTGACGAACTCTATCATGAGGATGCAGAATCTTTCCAGTCTTAACAAAGTACTATTGAACTCTCCATGATTTCTGTCCCTGTAGCTAACACTGTTAAATAATTATCGTTCTCTTTTATTGAGTACTTATAATGTGTTTCACACATTCTGTCTCATATTATCTTTATAATACATTCTCAAGAGAGGAGAAAATTGAAGCCTAGAGGGTTTCAGCCACTTGTGTGAAGTTACCCACAGCATGAGTAGTGAGGACAGATCTTTCATCCAGCTCTATCGGGCTCTAAGACCTCAGCGATTTCTACCAACCTACTTGACTCTCACTGAAAGATATCTTTACTGCAAATATTAATGATCAATTAATCCCAATAAGTAAAGAGATCTGTTTAGACGGGAGCTCAGAAACCCAACGCCCTTCTTTTACAGTGTGCCTTGACATGGCGTTGAATTTGAGCCCTGCATCTCAGACACAGGTTATAAAGAGGCCAGAGGGAGGGCTCCCACCTGACAGCAGCATACACAGAGGCTCCCAACACTTCCCTCTTCTAAAGTCTGAAAAAGTATAAACATGGCCCAGTTTTTTGTACAATTCACTAGGTGAGATGAAAGCAATTAGCTTGCCACTACATTGCGTTTCTTAGCATGCACATTCAAAGATGCAAGGGAAAAAATGATCACCACTGGCTCTATTTTGACCTTAACTAAGGAAGTAATTAGAAGGAAATAATAATGATAACATCCATTCATTTTCACCGTCTAATCTGAACTGCAATATCCAGTAAGTAAACATCTTGAACTACTGTGCATTCAGACACACAGAGCTCATGTCTGCATGCCTGTGCAGGCCAGGCTTCCTGTGCACTCAGAAATCTTTGGCAAGGTCAGGTACCCAGAGAAGTAGCTTGGCTCCTAGGTACACAGAGGCTGGCTCTCCACCTTCACAATTGGTTCCTGATATGCCATGCATACACACCCTTATTCTAGCCACCATGACCTACTCATGATCACTCCCTGAACTGCATGTCTTTGTCAGTTTTCTCATTTACATCCCTCATCAGAACTTTTCCCCCAACACAATGCCACCATGACCACCACCACCACCACAACCAAGAGGCAGTCTCTGGCTCCTGAAGTGCCACTCACCTTTCGAGTTCTGTTTGATATGCCTCTTGCTCCATGGGTCCTTTAGCTTTTTACAGATCTGTGTTTCTTTACAGTGTGCACCAGGAGCTCTTTGTGACTGACCATTACTATCTCCCTTGTACTTGTCTCAATGCTTTGTAAGCACAAGCATTCAATAAGTGTTCATAGCAGGAAAAGAAGCAGGGGGAAACTGAAGGAAAGCAGAAGGAACGGAGGGAGAAAGAGAGGGAAAGAATGAAGGAGGCAAAAAACATGTATCTTTTCACTTAAGAACCATTTTTGAAAGGAAAAATGAACTCAACAGGCCAAATGAATAACTGCAGCTTCCTTACAAACTTATCTAAAAATGCACGTGATGAGCTGCAGGTGAGCTCATTCACTTCACAAAGAAGCTAAAATCTAGATGACCAGGAGCTTGTCTTTCTGAGCCATAAGAAACCTTGCTCAATGACAGCAAGAAGTCAGGAATGTTGCTTGTTTTCTCTCCCACTGTCACTGATTTAAATGCAAAGATTCTTTCTCTTCCTCCCTTCCTCCCTCCTTCCCTTTCTTTCTCTCTCTCTCTCCTCTCAATATCACTCTCCATCCTTCCCTATGACCATCAAAATAAGGGGAATCAAATCAGAATCTCTACTTCTTTTAACCACACTGAAGATTCCACTAGATGCAATAGATCTAAAGTGCCTGCTGATATTCAGCGAGGCATTTCCCTGTAGCTGCAGCGCCAGCAGACTATTCTATTCCTAGATGTAATTCAACACCCTCCTCACATAATTCTCTGCCTAGGAGAAATCTGTCAGGTCTTTTTTGTATCACCTGTCTCCTGGACAATGCCAACGTATCCATAGAAATCTCTCCTCAATGCTGAGATTTAAAAAGGTGGTGGTCAGGGGGGAGATGGTGGCGAGGACAGTGATAGCTGTTTTTTAAAATAAAACAGATCTAGGTCACACTGAAGGTCTCTCATATGTAACCTCATCCTCCTCAGTGATTCAGCCTCTCAGCAGTGCCCCCTCTAAAGGTCTGACACTTCCATACAAATTCAAGAGAATTATTTTATATCACAGTTCATAGTTATTAAACCTCCTGCCACAGCCACCCACCCTTCCCATGCAAGGGAGGAGCAGTGTCACTGCTAACCTCCTCCTTCTTGCGGAATACAGTGTGATGTGGTGGAGGGAGGCTGAACTTTGGGATCACATGACCGGGGTTCAAATCCTACTTTGAACACTAACCACCTATCCTAGTGCAGAATCACTTAACTCAGTTTGTTGTCGACATAAAGAGGACACTAATACTTCATAGGTTATTCTGAGGTCTCAACTTGATTGCCTTAGTGATGTGCTAGAAACAGGGGCATATATAGCAGGTGCTGGGCAAATGTTTTCCATTTCCCTCAGGAGACATGTGATCATACAACAGCTATGCAAAATACATGACCTTCAAAATACACACACAAACACACACATACACACACACACACACACACACCATGAATATGGGCACATAGGCCATCTTACTTGTTTCCTTAAAATCAAGTTAAATTTAATATGATATATCCTTCTCTGCCAAGGAGGAAAGAAAATAAAATATACTTATGACTAAGCTTAAGTCCCTTCCTCTAATATGCCCCTAAGTCCCAGAGTGGTAGAAGGCACAGCGTTGTTTGGTAGCATGAATGTCTTAGCGCATCAGTTACAGGACATCCATCCTCACGAGTCACCAGGGAGTGCCCTACTATTCCCCCTACTATTCCTGTCTTCCAGTTCCCTCCCTGTCCAGCAGCTCGGGGTCCTGGGGCCCTTTGGTGTGGATTCACAGTCTTGTCTCTCTGAAAGCAGGCCACCTTCCTGGTCTACTTCCAGGGAACAGAACACAAGTTCCCTCTCCCGTAGGATTCAAAATCCTTCCTTCCTTTTCCAGGACTGCAAATCGTCTTCAGAGCAAAGGAAAACATATCCCATTTTTACTTGTTTCCCTGAGAGGGCCTCTGCCTCTTAAATATTCACCATGAGTTTGGCAGCGTGGAATAGATAAAATGAGGAACAGAAGTATATTGCAGGCCAGAAAGCCCAGAGCCTGCTACCTTCTTGGATAAGGGCAAGAGGAAATGCGTAAATGTAAATTAATATTTCACAGTTTTCTCTGTCACATCATAATAGCAAATGTTTGAGTAGCTAATATTTAGTGAGTACAATAATGGGCTCACAAAACACCAGCAGTTCTACAAAGGATAAACTTGTCAATAAAGTGCAGTGCTTGAGTGTTTACAGGGCTCCTTCACATGCTATCTCAGTTGATTCTATCTGCTGGGGAACAGGTAAAAATTCAATAATGGTCCCCTATTTAAATAAGTTGATAGAATCTCTGCAAAGTCAATCTGCGGACTTACCAGCTTGCACATCCTTGAAGCTCTTTGTGGATCCCTGTCCATCTGCCTTCGCCTGCTTAAGAATGTATGACAAATATGTTTTTTTTTTTTTTGTCAGGGTACTAGGGCCTCGCATCCTGAAACCCAGCACAAAACCCCTTCCCCTTCCCCTTGCCTGTCCTCACCTCCTCATTGTGTGTGCATCTCCTTCCAGGACTGAGGCTATGCCATGTTCCTCCTGTGCCCATCTAACCTGAGGATCTAGACTCTGCTTCAATTCACCCTATTCCCAGCAGCACACGTCTGTCTGATTTCTTGGGTACTGGCCTGGCTTTTAATGTTGTGTCCTTATTTCCAGAGTCGCTGACCCCACCTGCCTGCTGGATCTCCATTAATCACCTTTCTGCATGGGTTCTTCAGACAGCATCCTGCTTATTTACCAGTCTTCTTTCAGCTTCCTGGCCTGAGCTGCCCACCTGTTTACTTTTAGAAGCAGGTCGATTTCAAGGCCTAAACTTTCCTAGTCCAGTAATTCTGTTTTATTAAGACCCTATCTCCCTAGTTGCAATCAGAGGAGTCAGTTTCCAATAGAAGATGGATGTTGAAGTTGATTTCTTCCCAACAGAATCCATCAAGAAGCCAAAGAAAGGGGCTAGGGCATTGCTTCAGAGATCCTATCTGCTTACTCAAGTTCCTCTTGTGATGCATATTCTCTTTGGGGAAGAAAGTCTGGTGGATTCTGCTTCTAGAGTTCATGATTCTGATGAGAAGTGGTTGAGCTGGGGAGGGTGTTATTCCAAGGGCAGTCAGAGTTGCTGTACCAAGTAGAAGACACAGAGGTTGGAAGAGAATAAGAGGAATAGTCAGAGGATGACAGGATTTGAATTATCCATCAAGGAGAAAGGCCAGACTCAGGTGCCTGGAAGTGAAGGCAAGAATAGAGGAGGTCAAGGGAGTGCACCACTGGGCAGAGCCAATGAAGTCAGGCGGGTTGGGACCTCAATCTAAACAGGCATGTGTGCCTGGGCAATCACAAGGCATATCCTGATAGAGACATCAGGCCTCTAAAGAAGTTGAACAGATCCAGAAGCAATGACTGTTCCCTGAGTATTTACTGTGTCCCTGGCTAGAGTCTTAAACTTTAACCTCGTCAAAACTTCATGACTCTTACATGACATAGAAATGAATAAGCCCGTTTTAAAGATATTGAAAAAGGCCCAGCAGAATTAACATGATGGCTCTACCCCACAACCAGTGGGAAGAGCAGAGGTCATGTGAAATACAAGGTCCATGTGACACCGTGCTTTCCCTACTACTTTGTTCTGTTCTGCCGCACCCCAACCCCTCAGCGCCCAGGTTCTGGGCACTGGCCTCAAGCTCCCCTCTGATCCTGATTCATTTTCCAGCACCATTTAACTGCTGCTGCAGGTAGGAGAACTGCTCAGAAAGAGCCCATCCAGGACTGCCAACTGCTTTTCAGCTCTAGTAACCTAGGTACACAGCCGGACGGACTTCAGCCCTTATTAGAGGGACAGAAACAGTGGACTCCCAGCTGAGAAGCCTGTAAAGTTAAACTGTTAGTCAAGGAAGACAAAGGGATCCTGGTGCTAAACTATTCCAGGGAGCTAGCTCTTAGGGAAGCAAGTCTTCTATTCTCCTAAGAGATTGGCCCACTTGGAATTCTTGGTTTAGACAACTTTTTAAATCATACAGTGACTGACTTGAGACAACCCAGAGGGAACACTCTTAATTTGACACCAGATTAGTCAACCAGAAATCTCTTGCAAATGTGCTCCATCTCTGCTTCAGCCAGAGCCTAATTAAGATCCTAGCATGGCTGTTTCTTTGTGCCAGCACCGTTATTTAGTTAATGGCCCCATTATCGTTAGCCTTCCAGCCACTCTGGTGTGCCCCTGTAGAGATGCTCTTCAGTAAGATAGAATTTAGAGACAAACAAACAAACAAACAAACAAAGGAAAACCAGTTCCTGGGAGAATCAGCTATAAACCACGCCAAGGCTACTCCCCACTACCATCCCCAGCACGCATCAATGCAGGCAGCCCATAAGTCAGAAGCCTGCATTCCTGGCCTGGCTCCTCTTGCCTAGGAGATGTGGGAAGCAGGGCATGCACTTGCCTGCTGGAAGTTGGGGGAAATACTCCTGCTTCTTAAGTGGCTGTTGTTGAGAGAGCCATACACTCTGTAAACTCCAAAGCACTGAACACAAGTTAGCATCATTAGTGTATTCTGAGCCCCCTTTTTCTGATAATTAATTGATTGATGCAGCTTCTATTTGCCTGATTTCCTCTCTCATTGTGCATTGAATCTAATCTCTTCCTTTGCCAAGTTTTCCCGTTTTAGCCTAGAAGCACAGCCTCCAGAGCACTCATTAGGGGCTGAGAAGCTGCTGACAGGGTGCTGCTGGCTGCGGTCTTGGCCAAACCCAGGCCTCAAACTGACCACCCCAGGGCCGGGCACTTTGACTCTCAGACTGTCTCCACAGTGACAAAGAAGGCTGGCTCTTTTAGTTCCCCATGATATAAATATCCAAGATATCATGTGCATGTGATTTCCTTCTTCTTTAATTGGTAGTTTGGATTCTGCTGCACAATCAGCCTTCCCCCCATCGAGTCAATTAGCTTCAGCAAATGCACTGGGTGCTTCTCAGTCTCTATAATTATCACTTAGTGTCAGAAATTGAAAAGTGGAAAGAAGCAAACCCTAACCATATGACTTGGAGCTGAATGTCAGCTTCTAAGAAAAAAATTTTCCTGAGCCTAAGTCTTCATATTTTTGCTACTGCTTGGATCTTCTTTAGGAGAGGCCACGTGAATCTACGTGTCTACAGTCTGATTATTTAAAAGCTAGCTGACCTTCAATAGCAGTGGCAACAACTGAGCCTCCATCCTCTGATCTGTAAAATGGAACTAATTTCATTTCCCCACCTGATTCATAAGACTTGGGTAAGTGAGTGTAAAGATTGAAAGCTAAGTCATACAATTATATTGACTAATAAAGTATAAATCACACAACAGGCATAAAAGAGCATCATTACTTTATTTAATAAAGTATTTTTCAATTGGCAGGGCAAGAAGTTAATTTGTAACAACATATTATCCAGCAACTGCCACTCTCAGTGTCACCTCTCAGAGCCATGCTTTTCTAGATTCACACAGTGATATGATGGCATCTGCTTTCGATTACAATCTAACTTGGTTTGTTAAGTAAATGCACTACAAGAGAGTGCAGATAAACAAGCTTGTACAAATGCATGGGCTCTGGATTCAGGCAGTTGAGGGGTTGGATCTCTGCCATGTGGTAGCTGCATGACTTTGCCCAGTTATTCAGCCTTGACATGCTCTGAAGAGGAAGTGAAAATTATCAAGCATAGAGGAGGTCATCAGTTAAGTTAGTTCCTTTCCTTCCTGAATTCTCACAACAGTACTAAATGGTCAGTATGTTAATTAACAATACTAACATGATCAAGGAAAATAGGCCATATCCATGTCATGGCTTCTAAATACAAGGCTCCTTCCACTTGCTGCTCTATAGCTATTTAAAAAGACAATTGAGAACATGGTTTCCCAACATCAGTGGTGCCCTCAGGCATATATTGAGAGAAGACAGAGAGAGAGCATTTTGTTCACTGTTCTTGACTAATGTTTCAGCCACAATTAAATGTTGCTACTGTACTTAGGACAAAGGACAAATGATCAAAGAAGACTAATTATAATGAATTATGATCCTTCTCCAAGTCTGTGCTTGATATTTCATCTGCCATGTGAAAGATGACAAAGCTGAGGAAATAACCACCTGCCATCTGTCTAAAAATTCAAAGCAGGAGCAAAAAGTGCTCAGAGGGCAAGTCAGTTAATGATTAATTAAAATCTTAAAAGAGCTGCTCGCTAGTCAGTTTCTGGATACATTCAATGCTAAGGAGGCCAAGAATGCCTGGGGAGCTGGCATTCATCAATTCCAATATGACTTTCTAGTAGGTGGACAGATAATGAAGAGATTAAAGAATGTAGTCATCTTGGGTTCAAGACCAGCCCTATATTTCCCTGGCTCTTCTCTATTTTGGTCATTCAAGCAACCTCTGTGAGCCACAATTTCCACATCAACAAAACACGAAAAAATAAAAAAAGACAGTTATCAGCCTACCCACTTTGCAAGGTCAGTTTTAGACTTGTATAGTCATATCTCCCACTCAATCAACTCAAATCAGATACACTATCTTTCTCCCCAAAACTATTCTTACAGCACCTGTCTCTGAGAATGACACTGTTATCCACACAGCCCCCTAATCACTCTCAATCTTGGGATTAAGGCAGACTTCCCCTCTCAGTCCCCTCATCCTCTAGTGAGATGAATATTCCTAGCTTCCTGTCCAGCCTATCTCCTCTTCTCAGCTCCCATCTCCTCACTGACCCTTGGGCCGCCAGCTTCAATCTCTTCACCCCGTCACTGATGCTCCTGCCCCATCCAAAACTTACATCTCAAAATTACAAATCTCAACAGGACATTTCCCTGCCTGAGGTCCTTTATTGGCTCCATGACATCTATTACAGAATTTTTAAATTTCTTACAAGTAATATAAACATATATATATATATATGTATATTTGGATCATTAATATACACAACAAATAAAGGTAGAGCGGCAGAGATAGAAGAAGAAAATGGGACCCTACCTATTCATCCCCCAAGGCTGCCCCTGACTTACCTCTAGAAAATATTTTAACTTCTATGATTTAAAGTCTCACACTGACTTTTCTTCATTTCCAAATCAACCTCTATGGACTTTTAAGATAGATAGATAGATAGATAGATAGATAGATAGATAGATAGATAGATAGATAGATAGATAGATAGATTTTTTTTTTTTTGAGACAGAATTTCACTCTTGTCCAGGCTGGAGTACAGTGGCATGATCTCGGCTCACCGCAACCTCCACCTCCTGGGTTCAAGTGATTCTCCTGCCTCAGCCTCCCAAGTAGCTGGGATTACAGGCATGCACCACCAAGTCTGTCTAATTTTTGTATTTTTAGTACAGACAGGGTTTCTCCATGTGGGCCAGGCTGGTCTTGAACTTCAGACATCAGTTGATCCGCCTGCCTCAGCTTCCCAAAGTGCTGGGATTACAGGTGTGAGTCACTGCACCTGGCCTAATACGAAGATATTTTTATATGCTCAATTGTTTTACTACAGCAGTCTCTTACATTTGAATACTGCCTCAGAGTCTATAAAGCTTATGCCATATGCCTCATTCAGTTATTCAATGCACCTGTATCAAGTATCAACTACACATCAAGCACTGTGCCAGGTGTTGCCAAAATAGAGTAAAAGTTCTCCTTTTCTCATGTAACTAACAGTTTAATGGGGTGGGTAGATAAATACTAGCTTGAATCAGGTGAAATAATCAAACACTCAAAAACGGTCAAATTTCAGCAATTTCAAATGGATAAATCTACACGAGCTGTATTTTATAGGATTCAATCCAAAATCAGTTAGTGGGTGTGACATGTGTGATGATAAAAATGTAGGAACAGAAAAAGCAAATAGGAGGGATGTACAAGTCTGAGCCAGAAACAGAAAAAATGTCTCAGAGGAGAAGAAGCTTGACACACAGTGGAAATGGTCTTAATGGTGGGTGCTGGTGGTGACGGTGTTAACAGTGGTGGTGGTGATGGTGGTGGTGATGGTATTGATGATAGCGGTGATGATAGTAGTCATAATGGTATTTGTGATGGTGTCGGTGGTGGTGGTGGTAGTGGTGTTGTTGGTGGTGTTCATGGTGGTAGTGGTGTTAATGGTGGTGGTGATGGTGGTGGTGCTGGTGATGGTGATGGTGTTGATGATAGC
>NW_012113141.1:15740700-15759514 GCF_000951035.1 Colobus angolensis palliatus | reverse complement strand
ATGACAGTAGTCATAATGGTATTTGTGATGGTGTCAATGGTGGTGATGGTGGTAGTGGTGTTGGTGTTGGTATTGGTGGTAATGGTGGTAGTGGTATTGGTGGTGTTGGTGGTGGTTGGGGTGGTGGTGGTGTTGGTGGTGGTTGTGGTGGTAGCAGTGTTGGTGGTGCTGGTGGTGTTAATGGTGGTGATGGTGATGGTGATGATAGCAGTGATGACAGTAGTCATAATGGTATTTGTGATGGTGTCAGTGGTGGTGGTGGTAGTGGTGGTGGTTGTGGTGGTGTTGATGGTGGTAGTGGTGTTCATGGTGGTGGTTGTGGTGATAGTGGTGCTGGTGGTGGTGGTGGTGGTGTTAGTGGTGGTGGTGTTAATGTTGTTGGTGGTGGTGTTGATGGTGGTAGTGGTATTAATGGTGGTGGTAATGGTGTTGGTGGTGATGATGGTGGCAGTGGTGTTAATGGTGGCGGTTGTGGTGGTAGTAGTGTTGGTGGGGTGGTGGTGTTAATGGTGGTGGTGTTAATGTTGTTGTTGGTGGTGTTGATAGTGGCAGTGGTGTTAATGGTGGTGGTTGTGGTGGTAGCGGTGCTGGTGGTGGTGGTGGTGTTAATGGTGGTGGTGGTGGTGGTATTAATGTTGTTGGTGGTGGTGTTGGTGGTGGTAGTGGTGTTAATGGTGGTGGTTGTGGTGGTAGTGGTGTTGGTGGTGATGATGGTGGCAGTGGTGTTAATGGTGGTGGTTGTGGTGGTAGTGGTGTTGGTGGGGGTAGTGGTGTTAATGGTGGTGGTGGTGTTAATGGTGGTGGTGGTATTGATGGTGGCAGTGGTGTTAATGGTGGTGGCAGTGGTGTTAATGGTGGTGGTGGTATTGATGGTGGCAGTGTTGTTAATAGTGGTGGTTGTAGTGGTAGTGGTGTTGGTGGTGGTGGTGGTGTTGATGGTGGCAGTAGTGTTAATGGTGGTGATTGTGGTGGTGGTCATGGTGTTAGTGGTGGTGGTTGTGGTGGTGATGGTGTTGATTATAGCGGTGGTGACAGTGATCATAATGGTATTCGTGGGAGCATTCATAGTGGTAATGGTGATGTTTTTGATGGTGGTGGCAGTGGTGGTACTGTTGATGGTGGTGGCAGTGGTGGCGTAAGCCAGCAATCCAAGAGCACATAAAGAAGTATAACTCAGAAATCTTTCAGAGTAATGTGAAAAACAGCACATATAAATATTAGGCAATCCATATGACAAATGGAGAAAGAAATAATTCAAATGTCCTGAACAGATGACTATTGATCAAAGAGCAGGCATGTGGGAGGATAGAGGGCTCCTCTTGGGGAGGTGCTCCTCACACTGCAGCTGCCGGTGCAAGGTTCTAGCAGGGTCACACAGGGACTGCAGAGCCCTGAGAGCAGGCCTCCCGCAGTTTTATATCTGTGCTTCCTTGGAACTTCTTGGTCAGCCAGGGACCCTATCTGCTGATTCCCTACACTGCCATAACCCTACTGCATGTGTAGCTAAGAAGAAAAGCCAGAAAGCCTGCACTGTCTCCAGATTTTATGTCATTCTCATCTCAGTCTTTTCCCTCACTGAAATGAATAGAGAATTGCATGAAAGACAGAGATCAAAATAGAGCAAATTAAGTAGCGCTCTCGAGGTAAAGGGAGGAAAAGAAAGATGTAATAATATTCATCATAAATTTAGTAGCTAGCTATATTCACTACTTACTATGTGGGACACTGTGCTACGTGCTTTATAGACGTGAATTATAAGTCATAATTACAACTTTTAAGTAGCTATTAGTTTCTCTATTTTACACTGAGAGGTTAAGATTTGCCTAAGGTAAGTCAAAGCAAATAACGAAGCCAGGAAGCCAAACTCCAAAGCCTTAGCCACACAACCCTTAAGCACTCTACCGTGGACATGTTTCCGTAATCTGATGTACCAACTCAGTCCTCAAAACCTATCTTGATGTCAGCATGGCTATTATTCCCATTTTACACATAAGAAAAATGGCATAGGGATGGAGAAAGAGAATGTAATGGAAAGGGCTTGTAAAGAAAGTGACATTGTGTAGGCAGCAAAAAGAGGAGAAAGATGGAATCCTCACTCCAGTTAGGGAGAGGCAAGAAGCAAATGCTCCAGCAGCTATCAAAATAAAGAGAATCATGACCTTGCCATTACTCAATTCCTCTAGCAGTTTCAAAACTGATTCTTTGTCTTTTGTATTCCCGTATCATACTCCTGACAATCACGGGAATGAGCAAATGAAGTAGAATTATCTTTTTTCTTGTAAAATAATCTGACTGGAACCAAGGGGGTCCAACAATTAGGGGTAACTTTTGCTGATACTTTCTGTGTTCCAGCTCCTGAAATAAATGGTATTCCCAGGGAATTATGGCTGGCAGAAGCTGAGGTTGATACGCTTGTTATTTTTAGGTGAATATTACTTCCTTTCTCTGGGATCAAGTGGATGCTGTTGGAGGGCTCACATGGGAGGAGCACAGACTACATTCAAAGGATGATGCAGAGATGTTGAGAAATAATTCAACACAGGACAGAGCAGCGCTGTTTTTCTTTTCTCCAGGCAGAAAGGTGAGAGAGAAGATATGTTTCTAGACTATAAACTTCTGAATGAAGTCAGGGATTGGGTCGGCTGTGCTCACTATTGCATCCTCCTTGTTTGAAATAATATTCAACATGCAATAGTTGCTCAGTGTGTGGTTTCTGAATGAATGAATAAATGCACTTGCACTTGCTTACAATCCAATTCGATCAGTCAAAAAAGTCTGTTGATAACACTAACAATGGTGGTAGGAACAGCAACAATTACAGACAAGTGCAACTCTGTAGAGAAATCCAAAGCAGGTGCAGGGCCCTCAGCAATGGTTGTAGTAACAGCAACATTAGAGACCAGTGCAACTCTGTAGAGACATCTGAAGTAGGTGCAGGGCCCTCAGCCCACAGCAATGCATAACAATGCAAGATAAAGGCTCACAGACATGGCAGAATGGTGAGAACTGAACAGGGTGATGGAAGATGTGGCTCAGGGTAATATGCAGGTAATAAAGCACACGAAGAAATAAACAAAGCACTTTGATTCTACAATGCCCCTAGTGACCCAAAGGTATGGAATGGGAGTATGGATGAGAAGGGCTATTTGGTAGCAGCCCTGGCCATGGTGATGGGGCAAGCTGCTGTAGCCACAGTGTGGCAAGAAGCTGCATCAATCTAAGAGAAACTGCCAGTGAACGGAGAGACTCAATGCAGGAGGCTGATGACCTTCTGTTTCCTCCAGTGGAGACAATGCAGCTGAAAATTCTGGGCATGAATATTAGTAAGCCTTCATTTCTACCCACAAGTCGCTGAGGCCTGGGGAATGCTACCTCATGAGAGACTGTGAGAACGTTATGTGAGCATGCTTTATGTGAATACTCAACTCTTTTAACCCAACGATGATACATATTCTTTCTTCCCTTTTTCAGATTAGAAAACTGATGCTGCATGAGGTTGGGTCTAGGCTTTGGAATTTAGAAATATCACAGTAGGGACTTCAATCCAGGTCTATCTTACTCCAAGGTGTACACTATAATCACTGTTCTTTGTGTCCTTCTTGAGAGACAGAGCGAGGACTTGGTCCCTGTTGCCTCTGGTTCCAGTTTCTCCAGCCTTTTTCTACTTCATTCTCCAGTGACATCTCTCTTCTAGAAGCCAGTCCCTTAATGACTTTTGTTTTTGTCAGTGTGTGTATGCACTTCTGGCACACAAAGAGAATGAATTCCCTATAGACAGATGTGACCAGTTCCCCAGGATGGAGTTCATCTTTGTACCCTGGCACCTCTGAAAATGTCTGGAACAGAGTAGATGCTCTGTTTGTCATTGATAATAAAGACAATGCAATAAGATTACAAAGCCAAAGAGGAAACACTCTTCTTAGTAGAGTTTTTACATCTCTCAGTCCTCCAAGGAGCTTATATACCCTGGTTCACCCATTTCCCTTGTCCAGCTAGACCATCAGCACAAGCATGGACAGCTGTCCCCTGGTTGGGCTAGGAGTCATGTGATGAACTGAGGCATCCTTGTGAAGAGCCTGGCTGGAACTGAGTCAGGGAGGACTCTGGAGAAACACAGAGGACTCTCCCAAGCTCTCAGGGCCTGAGGCCCAGTGGCAGACTGTGCTGTCTTCCAGTACACCCCACCCACCCAAACATACACACCATGGTGTGTGCCTTTCTTGTCTTCTTTTCCTTTAAACCCACTTTACATGCTCTTTTTAACTTGCATCGAACTCTTTAAAAATGGTAACCCCACAGTGGGTGCTAGGCCCTCCTTAAGATTTTCTTAGTGGAGAAAAGAGAGAAAAGAGGGGTTGAGTTTATCACTGCCAAATTTGTCCTGAACTTTCCATTCCAGTGATCAGTGCCTTTTCCACAAGGCAGCAGTAACCTTCACTGATGTTCAGATCCCTACAGGCTGGTGCTGGTCAGGGGATCCCCTTCTGTGCTCCCAGTGTGTGCTGAATTGTGATATGGAACTCAAATGAACACACCGGAGAATAAACACAGAGCACTTTGTTTCGCCATGGAGTTTGGTTCAGCTCACCAGGTATCATGCAGCTCTTCCTACGTTCCTGGCTACGCTGGATTCAGGAGACACTGAGATTGTCTAACACAGGGGTCCCCAATCCCCAAGCCATGGACTGCTGCTGGTCCATGGCCTGTTAGGAACCAGGCCACACAGCAGGAGGTGAGAGGTGGGTAAGCGAGCATTACCACCTGAGCTTCAGCTCCTGTCAGATCAGCAACAGCATTAGATTCTCAAAGGAGCACGAACCCTATTGTGAACTACACATGTGAGGGACCTAGGCTGTGTTTTCCTTAGGAAAATCTAATATCTGGTGATTTGGGGTGGAACAGTTTCATCCTGAAATCATGTTTCCCCTATTCCCCCACCACCAGTTTGTGGAAAAAAATGTCTTCCATGAAACTGGTTCCTTGTGCCAAAAAGGTTGGGCATCACTGGTCTAAACGACAAATTGGAGGCTTAATAATAGACCAACTTAATAGAGGAATAAGACAAATGAACATAAAATTACTATCTAGAGTGAGTGACCTCACAGATGCATGGAAGTTTTTCTTATTAGGAATGATTACTTAGCTCTAGGATGACTTCAAAGACATCCTAATGCTGTCCAGCACTTTGAAAACCAGTTTCCTAGATACCTAGGATGATCGCAGACATTCCAAGGAGAGGAAATAATACATTCCATAGTAGGGAAGTGTCCTGAAAATGCAGGTTACAGAGGAGAACTGCAAAAGGATGCTGGCGTGGACCAAAACTCTAGAGAAAGGCTTCCTTCCTCAGCACTTAGACATGGCCAGACCTGGGACAGGCCAAATGTCAGGCCCGGTGCTCAGGAGACAATGAGGCTTGCTGCAGCATTTCTAATGGCAGCTCTATATTTCTAGGGAGTTGTTTTGTTTTTTTAATGTCACAATTTTGTTTCTGTATATTAAATACTGAACTTTCTTTTACTCTAGTTAGAAAAAAATTGGAGTAGAAATCCCAAAATTACAGTCATGCACCATATAATGACATTTCAGTGAAGAAGGAACTGGCATATATGATGGTGGTCCCATAAGATTACAATGGAGCTGAAAAATTTCTATTACCGAGTGATGCACTGATGATCCTGACCCTGAGTAGGCCTAGGCTAATGTGTGCGTTTGTGTCTTATTTTCTAACAAAAAGTTTTAAAAAGTAAAAGATACCTGGAATCCCAGCACTTTCGTATGCCAAGAAGGGAGGATCGCTTGAGCTTAGGAGTTTGAGACCAGCCTGGGCAACACAGGGAGACCCTTTCTCTACCAAATAATAATAAGAAGAAGTTAACAAATAAAAAAATTAGCCAGTTGTGGTAGCACATACTTGTAGTCCTATCTACTCAGGAACCACAGGAGGATCACCTAAGCCAAGGAGTTTGAGGTGGGAGTGAGCTGTGATCACATCAGCTCTATCCCGGGCAGCAGAGTGAAGCCCGGTCTCTAACAAAAAAAAAAAAAAAAAAAAAAAAAAGTTAATGAAAAACATTTTAAATAGTAAAAAGCTTAAGAATAAAGATATAAAAACAGATATTTTTGTGCAGCTGTATAATGTGTTTGTGTTTTAAACTAAGTGTTACTGCAAGAGGCAAAAAGTTAAACAATTAAAAGTTTAAAAAGTAAAATGTGACAGTAAGCTAAGGTTAATTTATTATTGAATAGATAAAATTAAAAAAATAAATTTAGTGTAATCTAAGTGCCCAGTGTTTATGAAGACCACAGTAGTGTACAGTAAACAGGCCTTCACATTCACTCATCACCACTCACTGACTCACCTACAGCAACTTCCAGGCCTGCAAGCTCCATGTAAGTGCCCTGCACAGTGGTAGACTTTTCACCTTTTGCCCTGTATGTTTACTGTGCCTTTCCTATGTTTATACTTGTTCAGATACAGTAATACTTACCACTGTGTCACAATTGCCTACAGTATTCAGTATAGTAACAAGATTGTATCCTAAGAACAACAGGCCATACAACGTAGCCTAGGTGTGCAGTAGGCAACGCCATGCATGTTTGCCTAAGTACACTCGGTGACATTTGCATAACAAAATCACTTAATGATGCATTTCTAAGAACATATTCCATCATTAAATAATGTATGACTATATATTATCTGAAAGTAAATGGTTGCTTATTATGGAGCAAACAAACAAAATCATGGCACCCTTGCTTTAGAGCTGTTTTCTTACTTGAGGGAGTCACATGTCTGGTAAAGAGTGTCTGGAGTTTAGTTTTTGAGGGTTCAAATTCCAGTCCCTCCACTCATTAGCTGAATGACCTTGGGCAAATGACTAAATTACTTAAAGTGTCTGTGTTCTCAATTTCCTCATCATAAATGGAGATAATATTATCTACCTCACAGGAATATTGTGAAAACTCAATGAGAGTATGTTGGAAATGTTTTCCTCAGGTTAATATTTGCCTCTCAATTTTGTTTAATATGCTTTCTGATGTACAGATTTCCTTTAGCAGTTAACTTCCCAAATATACAATTTACCTCTATAGTTGATTTCATTGTTTATTTTTTGTTTGCTTAGAATAGCTTTTTCCCTCCCTGAAATCGAAGAGATATCACCTGTGTTTTCTGCTTCTTTTGTAGGGTTACTTTCAACATTTAGATGTTTGGTTCATCTGAAATGGTGTGCATTGTTGAGTGTTTTGAGATGAAATGAAGAACTTTTTTTTTTATCTGAATGGTTGTGCGGTATATATGAAGTAACTGATCTTCTGCTCATTCATTGTAAATACCATCTTAATAATACATTATATTTTACACTTGGGGCTTTGAATTTTGTCTCCTTGATCTATTTTGTAAGTTATTTTGGCATTGATTTTTATTTTCTTTTAACTGTTTGAACATGAGTGTAGCATATATTCTCCATTCTTTGTTTCTAAGGTACTCTTTTATATCCTGCTCTACTCTTTCTCATAACCAGTTTTAGAAAGACAAGTACTCATAGTTCAAACTTCTTAGAAAAACAAACCCACTACAAATAGATAAAATCGGTAACACAGATGAAGTACATAGCAAACAACTTTATGCCTAATCTATGAAATGGGACTTCCTTGACCTTCCCCCATTAAGAGTTGCTGTCATTGAAGAGAAGGTTCTGGGAGAGCCATGATCTCATAGGGTATGGAGCTGTTGTGGCTCCACTAGTACTGTGAGGAATGCTCAAGTCTAATATATAGGTGACTAGCGAACAAAATACCCACTTTCATCTAGCAATGGACCTGGGCACAGATGTGAAAGATAACAATAATTGCTGTGATTTACTGAGCAATCACCACAGGCCAGGCACAATGCCATGCCCAGAAAGGGAAGAAAATATGATTATGAGAGAGAGCTTTGGATTCAGACAGTCGTGAGTTCCAGCTCCAATTTTATTACTACCTCGCTGTGGAACTTTATATATCCATAGCATTTCTGTGACATGTAAAAATGACACATGAAAAGCATGTGGCTAAATCCCCACAGTGGACTTCCCCTGCAGCTAACCCTTTAGAAGCATCATCAAATTCAACTCTGATTAAAACAATGTGCTTTTAACCTTCTCTCTTTTGAATAAATGAGAAACAGAAGACAAGACAGTTAAATAACTCACCAAGATCTATGCAATTGGTTAATGTACAGACAAGTTCAAACTAGGTTTTTTGAGCTCAAAACATCAGGCTTTTAACCTGTGCATGATCTTCCCTATATTTATTCTCATAGTATAGACGTCAGGTGCCATTTATACCTTGCACATTGGTTTCTCTCTACATAAAGCTATTGTGGAGACAATTCTGTGTGATGTTTAGTTTAGGTATTATCTTTGGTTGATAATTTTTACTATTGAATTAATGTAATGGTTATAGACAACAAACCCTGGAAATGGTCAAAATCAGTTTGTAGATAGGGTGATCAATCATCTTGGTTTTCCCAGACTCTTCCTTCTTATCTATAAGTTTCGACTTTGTTGGCTCTGTTGGCACACCTCAGGAAGACACAAAAGAAGCTCTGAAGAAAAAGTACAATTATGAAGACAAAGACAATTTACTCATAATACGGCCTAGCTCATGAGTGCTCTTCTAATTCTCTAGGTTAAGGTCAGATAAATAAATGAATTTTACTCTTACAACATTTATAAAAATAATGAATCTGTATAGCATTTTTCAGCTTACATTTTTTGTGTATATAATTCCATATAATAATAATAATAATAATCTGTAAAGTAGTTAAGTTTTCTTCATTTAAAATATAAGAAAACAGGCTCAGAAAGTCTTCTAAGATCACACAGAGTGGTACAGTTGGCAACCTGTCTACTAAGGATTCACACTCCTCTTTTAGAGTACAGAACTGTTTCTGGGGCAGCCCCTAAGCCACAGACTATATTATATAGAACCTGTTGCATCTAAGTGGGATCATGTGACTGACTGTTGGCCACAGAAATGTAGACAGAAGGCATGGGAATCCCCTTTCAAACCGTTTCTATAAAATCCTCTACATTTTCTCCTTCGCATGTGCTCAATGGATGTTGGGCAAATACTCAGGGAGACTTGACAGTTATATGACAAATGTGATAAAGCAAAAAGAGGGAAGAAATCAGGTTATTTAATCCACACATGACTATACCTAATATATGTGCTTATTATAAGGGGTTTAGAACTCCAACTGTGGCAGAAGAAAAAGGAAACTCCACAAGATGACAGCTGATCACAAGTACATTTTGATCCAGTTTTACAAAAATGTGCTAGTTCAGTCTCTCAGTGAATGAGTAAAATGGTGGTTTGTATTTCTCTATCCGAGGTGAAGAAAGACCATTCTCACATGGATATTATACCATAGCAAAAACAAAAAGGAATTTCAACTTGTAACGCAAACTACAAGCTACGGATAACAGAAACCACAAGGAATAAATTTAACGGGAAAAAATGAAGTAAATTGTGTTCTACACATTACAAGTCAAATCTTACAGATTTTCACCAGAAAGCTTATGGAGTTCTGAAAATGAGGATATGGTATTCAATGCACAGACTCAGCTGATTCAGCAGATGTAGTGAATACATAATCTGTCATGTTCTGGATGGACAGTCCGACTTCATACTCGTAAACAGAATTGTGTCTAACAGCCCAAGGCTAACACCACAAACAATGAAACACATCATTATGAGTTTATAGAACAAGGCTAAGAATACTAATAATTACTTCCATCATGGCTGTGCCATAAATAGGGTTATCAGACATCAGCTAGGATAACAACTCAGCTTTCGAAAAATATCATAGATCTGGGGACACTCACAGTCTGGCAGACAAAACACTAGAAGAGGCCATGCAGGGTTCCAAATAGAAGAGATATGAATTCTACTTAACCACTGTGACTTCCCATAGAGATAACAATTTTTGTTTTGAATTATCAAACGTATAGAACCCTTTAAACTATATTTCTCTTTTTTTTTTATCCTGGATGAAATTCTTCAAAAACAATCATGCAAGTAGGTCTATATTATCATCACTCTGTGAAGCAATGTATAATTCACGTGGTCTTTTTGCCTCTTGGGGCAGACTTTCAAAATGTTTGATGCATATATTGCTGAAACCCAGTACAGCGCAGAAACCCAAATGAGACATCATATATGCAGTATCTTGAAATAAAACAGACAAGCAGAGGCACACAGAGGAAAGCTGATATACACTCCCTGTTAAGATTTTTCAGTCGCGGTTATTGATTTTTATTTACATTTGCTGCTATTCCTCTGAGAAGTTAAATAAACTATTTCTTGAGAATGGAAGGTGGGCTGCTTTGTTTTGTGAAATAGGAAACAAACACCCCAGCTCCCCACACCATCACTCCTGGGTTTTGCTAAATTGTTTGCATTTATCAGATAAATTTTCTAATGTTAATATTTACCTACATGAATTCTCCCTATTCATCATGTTCACAGGTGATTCTTCAATTCTTTAAATATTTGACAGCCAAATCAATTGTACTGAAGGCCTTCTAGGAGCAAATTTGTACTAATTCAACTGAGACAAGTCATATAACATAATCCTTAGGAGCATGGACTCTGAAGGAAGACTGCTTGGGTTCAAATTCAAGCTCCAACAACATATGCTATTCGAGTCATCTAGACGAGTTATTTAAGTTCTCTGTATTTCAGTTTCTAATTAAGAAATGGGAATAATAATTTCATCTTCCTCTAGAGTTGTCTTGAGGTGTGTATAAGTTGAATTGTTTACAGCACCTAGACCACTGTCTGGCACACATAGGTATTACAGAGGTACAGAACTGCTTACTATTATATTGCTATTCTTTTTTGTTCCAGGAAGAAGCAGCTCTTCGGTAGACATACAGTTAATATGGATGATAAGGCTTTTAATTTGGAAAAATACCTGTGGTATCAATTTAATGATGAAATGATGTTGAGTTAAACACTAATTATGCAGTCAATAAATGTATTTAAAGTGCCTTGTTTAAAAATCCACCTAAGCAGAGGATGAGAACAGTTTGACTATAGAGTGGCTTTGGGTTTGACGAGTCACATTTCTGAGAAGCCTTGGCAACAAGAGATTTGAGGGATGCTTTCAAATCTGCTCCAGAAGAGGGTGTAGGCAGATTTCTTCAGAACACAACATCAAAAAGAGAAGTCAAAAGTTGTAGATTTTGATTTATTATATAAAACATGAGTTTTCCCACCAAGGAGAAGCTGAGTAATCAGCTGCTAAGGTCAGTCTGTAGGGTTTTTAACCACTTGACTTGCTGGAAGATTAGCCAGAATGAGACCGAAAGTTTGTTCCGTCCTCCCGTGCTCTGATGGTATGGGTTCTATTGCAGGTCATGTCTGTGCTCACCAGGCCTATAGGCACCCACAATAACTCAGGGAAGCCATCTGGAAGATACAAACCAGCATTCCCCAAAGAGAGGCCCATGGGTGTAATTAAATCCTAAATTAAACAAAACAAGTAGGTTTCTTTACTGTAGGATTTATGAGAACTTGTAGTGTGCTAATCCATTTTATAAAAATTTACCAGAGAGGGAAATGTTGAACTTGATATATAAAACTAAAAGCATATCTCAAACTTATTTTTCTACAGACCACTCCACTCTCTCATGCATCCTCTTGCAGAACTACTGCTTTAAAAAAATCCACAGAAACCACGTTTATAGAGCTTCTTTCCAAACCCATGGCTAGTGTCTCTTTATGGAGAAGAGCATATCATGCCACCCATAGTCTTCTGCTATCTCTCTCCCATCAGACTGTGAGTTCTTATAGCTCTGAATGAGTTATTGTTTTGATCTTCACCCTTTACACTGCCCTTGATACAGACAGGTTGCTCAAAAAAAGTATACGAATAAATGAACAATTGTAGTAAGTGGAGCTGTTTCTACCTTGAAAGATGTTGAGTAGGGAATGAGAGCCTGGGACCAGACATATGCTTGATGTGGCCCCATGTGAGGAGGTCCTGATGATCTGAAGATGTGATTCCCTGGGAATGTGTCTCTTGGAGGCACTTAAGTTCATCTTAGTAGAGACAAATGCAAGAATGCATGAATGCATACACAGGTTGACTCATCATAGACTTCAAGGTATTCATTCTTTGTTATTGATTGTGATTATGAATTCTTTCCTTTTCTTCCTCAGTACCTACAGCAATGTGGGAAGTCAGACCAGCCGCAAGCTAAGGCAAATGCAAAGATGATTTCATCTTGGAAAATGAGTTCTATCTTTCATTCAGGCCAGGCCTCGTGCCAGTGCATGGGTGCAAGGATAACAAAAAAACTGGCTTTTCTTCTGAAGATCTCACAGGCTCTTCCAGGTCTCTGTCAGCTGACTTTATGTTTTGCAAAATGTCCACTACACATTCTTCCTTTGTTGGACCCCTGTTCAACTTGCATCTCCTCTGAGAAAACTTCCTCTGCTACCAGGGAAGCTGACTGCTGCCTCACCTTGGCTCACTGCATCATCTGGAAGCCTTGTTCCAAATGGCCCCACGTGGTTCAAACAGCTCCATCTCTTTCAGACCTGCCCTAGGCTCGCAGAAAGAGTCTTTGCTTAAGGAACAGAATAAAGGGCTTGATGGCTGCTGCATTCATTCCAGTGCTTCTCCTTTTCTTGCTATTTCCCCTATTCATTCAGTGTAAAAGATAATTACGCACTGAATGAGAGGAGTTATGTTACTCTTGAGAAATTGCAGAGCTAAGGCTTGACAGTTAACTTTCAGAGCAGGCACTGGAGTTTAATAGAGTTTTCAGTTACTTCGAGGGTACAAATTGGATATTCAATGTTATACAAATAAATAAATATATATACACATAATTGCTGAATTACAGACAATTAAATATGCATGAATATATAAACATGAATATATACATGTATACAAATTCACCAAATCAGTAATTAAGTGCAATACAAGTTGAACCAAAACTTCTCATAAAAACATTATCAATAACAAGATCCAGAAAGAAATCTCCTTCATGATATGGAGGTGAGAGCATTCTAATATAGGTGAGCTGGGAAAAGAAGCAGCCATTCGTGGGAGAGAATTGCGATTTGGATGTTTTGAACACAAATTTGATATCCCTATGTTTATGTTCCTTAAAAATTAAATCTGTTACAGCCACAAAAGTATATTAATCAGATATGAGCCCTTCAAAAGCAGAGACCATGCCTAACTATCCACCACATGCTCGGTTTCTGGTTCACGGAAAATACTCTAAATGTATGCAGAAAAATTCCTATGTAAAATTGTTTAAAATACATATTTTAAAATCCATATCTTATAACCCAGTGAAAACATGATTTCTTTTCCCTAGTGTTTTCTTCCCTTGCTAAATCTCAGTTTTTCTAGATGCTGTACCATGGGTGGGGGCTGCCACAGACAAAATACAAATTCAACATCCCTCTCCAGAAAAATCACAAGTGGAGCACATTATACATTTCCCTAGTAAAATTTAACACCTGTTTCTAATGGTAGATTATGATTCTAATGGCTGAAGATATCCTCCAGGCACTGACTGGAAATAATCTGCAGCACTGTATTTCTTCGGGATGCACATTTCTTGGGGAAACTAGATAATCTTTGAATGCTTCCTCTATTTGCAACTAAAATCAATATTCTCAAAATCATCCCTCATTTACCCCTCCAATAAGTCCTATTTTGTCATCACTCAACATTTAAAAGGATAATAGAACTGTATCTAGCAAAAGGAGAACTCTATAGGATAAGCCTTGTACCAGGTGAAGGTGTATAGGAATGAGTGTGAACATCAAGAGCAGCTATTTATGTTCTACACAGCGGAAGGCCCTGGAGATTTTGTATATTCATGGAATAATTCTCCATTCACTAGAACACCACATGCAGAGTAGCCTGAAGCTCTTCTGACCCACAGTTTCTAAACACCTCCAAAGTTCAGTAACACTTTTGCAATTTTCAACCCAAAAACTGCTAAAGAGAGGAATGCAACTCTGCTACTTGTTACATAGAATACAATAATGAGGCAAATTCCCTAATATGAAATGGCTGAAAGTCATAGGTACGTGTGTGTACATCAGGGGGTGGAAGGAGTAGGTGGGAAGAATAAATACATATAAAATCATGAAGGATACTGACTTAGAAAAGCAACATTTAAAATGTGAGTGGAATTTTGGAGAACATATATGCACTGATTAATTCATTGACTTATTCATTCAGTGATTTTTTTCTTATTTATTAAATTTTTAGGGATGGGGTCTCACTATGTTGTCCAGGCTGGTCTGAAACTTCTGGACTCAAGAGATCCTCCTGCCTTAGCTCCCAAAGTGCTGGAACTACAGGCATGGGCCACTGTGCCTGGCCTCCCCCACTGCTGGTTGCCTGCACTCCATGGCCTACAAACTTAAATTCAAATAGAAGAACATTCTCAGAAAGAAGGAAGTTCATTTTGGTACTCTGTATTTACCATAATTTGGGAGAAGCATCCATTTCTGCCCACTGTCTCCATTCCTAGAGAGTAGCATTTGAGACCTTGTTGTTTTCTCGCACAGTTTGCAGTGGCAACAACAGCCCCAGTAAACAAGTTTTGTTTGAGATTCCTGTCTTTCTTCTCTTCCTATTAGAAAACTCTTAATTACTGTCTCCTCTTGATCCATTTTTCTGGCATTCTGGGGCTACCCTCAGGGGAGGTTCTGTCTAATGACATATCATCTACTGTTTCTAGGAGCAGGTATTAGATTCCTGAGGAATAAGAAATCTGCCTTCTTAGAGAAATACAACTTCCAATTCAGAGCCAAAATTTCACAAGGTTTTAAGGCATAGGGGCAGGGGACATTGGGGGAAGCAGTTTTGAACTTTTTATTCCTTCAACTTTTAAGTTCCAGGGTACATGTGCAGGATGTGCAGGTTTGTATCATGGGTAAACGTGTACCATGGTGGTTTGCTGCACAGATCAGCCCATCACCCAAGAATTAAGCCAAGCATTTTTCCTGGTTCTCTACCTGCCCTGTACTCCCTCCCTATGATAGGACCCAGCCAGTCTGTGTTGTTTCCCCAATGTGTCCATGTGTTCTCATCATTCAACTCCCACTTACAAGTGAGAACATGTGGTGTTTGTTTTTCTGTTTCTGCATTAGTTTGCTGAGGATAATGGCTTCCAGCTCCATCCCTCTCCTTGCAAAGGACATGATCTCGTTCCTTTTTATGGCTGTGTAGTATTCCATGGTGTATATGTACCACATTTTCTTTATCCAGTCTATCATTGATGAGCATTTGGGTTGATCTCATGTCTTTGCTATTGTGAAGAGTGCTGCAATGAACATATATGTGCATGTATCTTTATAACAGAATGATTTATATTCCTTTACATAATTATTAAACACCTACTTTGTGCCAATACTGTGTGAGTTTAAAATCCACAGTTTCTTCCATCGTGGAACAGAGTGCATGGTCCTGTGAGAAAGATGCCAAAGCAGGTAAGAACATTCACAGCACAGGGAAGTAAGTGACCTTATCAGCCTGAAATGTGAAGGGAGTTTCCTCGGATGTTCTGACATTAAGCTGGGCCATGAACAAATAAGTAGGAGGTAGTTGGGGAAAAAGGCAGCCTCTGATAGTGATCACTTGGTATCACAAGTGAGGGTGTGGTCTTAGGAATGCTGACAATTTGAGCAAGGATATTAATCCCCATTTAAGTATCTGAGTGTTGACAGCCAAAGAAGCACATTAGAGTTAGGTAGGTTGAGGCCAGATAGTAAAGTAGCCTGAATGTAAAGCTAAGAATAAACTGGTTCTGTACTCAGTAGAAACCTTTACCCAGTCTAATGAAATGAGACTTTTAATAAATTCAGGCTGGTGGCCTTCTGGAGGATGAAACAGAAAGACTCAAATCAGTGAATTACTGGACTACAACAGAGAGGAGAAAAGAACCTGGCTCCCAGGCACATGTTTAGGTATATAATCAGAAAGTCAGGTGGAGAGGAGAGGAAAATCCAAAATATTTCCCAAGTTTTTAGCGGAAGAAATTACTTGGATAACTACACCAACCAGCAAGCCAGGGGAAACAGTAGGAGAAAGGCATTTAATGAGAAAATTTCTTTTTAGACACAGAGAGCCTCTAAGAAGCCATGCTTATGACATCCTTCTCCAGATGAACCTAGGATAGAAGTGACATGCTAACATCCTTCTCTCAAGGAAAACTCAAAGCTATTTGTCCAGCACAGAAAAAAAATAGATTAGTAAAATAGATAATTGCCGAGGCCTGTAGGTGAGGAATGACATCCACAATACTCTAATTTCCTACTGTGTGCCTCCAATGTTTACGGCCTTGTGGGTAGTTGGGCTGACCACCCTGGTGTGTATCTAGAGGGGATATATACAGTTTGGGAGTCATCTGCCAAGGCAGCTCAAATAATGGGATTTAACTATGTCATTCTGGGAGAGGTTATAGGGTACAAAAAAAAAAAAACAGTCTGGGGACAGCCTCTATGAAGAATTTGCTTAAGAAAAGAAGAAACTTAGACCTTCCAAATGCTTTGTGTGTTGGAGTTAGACAGAAGATACTAATTAGCATCTCAACTGTCTCTGTAGCATGGCTTTTGAAACTAGATTAAACCTTATTATCCTTAAATATTTGATCAGCTTGTTATAGCATTTATTGTTTCACATGTTACATGCATTCAGATCGCTGCTTATGCAAATCCATCTTTGTTGGTTCTGTATTAAGTAATTTTACAAAGAATCTGATAATAACATCAGTCAAGGATTTGACCTGTAGCAGTCTTTATTGTAAACATTTGGAAGGGAAAATGCGCCAAGATACCTGAAAATAGATGCAATCTTCCAATTGTTTTTTTATATGCTTCTCATAATATAGTTTCAATGAAAACTTTTCTGTTCCTATGTCCTGAATGTGCCTTGTAGCTTTCACATCTGTCTTTTCCTCTGCTTTGGAAACTTCTAGTAGCTCTACATGTCTTTTCATTGGTCCTGCCTAGCCCCCTCTAACCAAGAAGGCCCTCCCCTCATTTTGCCCCCTCCACCTTAGTATTTTCTACCAGTGCATCTTCATTGCAGCACTAGTCACAAGTTAAATTATATATTATGTATTTATTTATCAATTGTTTGTCTTATTTCCATTCTGTGTATAGAATGCAGCTCATGAATCATCCAAACTTCTTCTTTTCTTTAGTCACATCAGAATAATTTTGGGGGCTGGGCATGGTTGCTCACGCCTGTCATCCCAGAAATTTGGGAGGCCAAGGTGGGTGGATTACCTGAGGTCAGGAGTTCAAGACCAGCCTGGCCAACATGGTGAAACCCCGTCTCTACTAAAACTTAAAAAATTAGATGGACGTGGTGGCACGCGCCTGTAATTGCCGTTACTCAGGAGGCTGTGTTCAAGAATCACTTGAACCCAGAAGGCGGAGGTTGCAATGAGCTGATATTGTGCCACTGCAATCCAGCCTGGGTGACAGAGCAAGACTCCATCTCAAAAACAAAAATGAACACACAAGAAACAAATTTTTTTAAGAGAATGAACATGTTAATTTATTTCTGGAGGAGGACTGCCAAATGTTGATAGTCTATCATTTCTTCTTTCACTTATTAGTTGGGATACTTTGATATAGAAAAGTGCAGATTATTGCTTTCCTTTTATTTCCCAGTATTTATGATAATGGATGTGTTCCCTATTATCCCCGTAGGTGACCAATTCACCTCTTACATTTCTTCACAATGAAAGCACTATGGAGGAACTCTGTGTTTATCACATCATAGTGAGTCTCCAGGGTTTGAAGACAATTGGCCTAGATCAAGAGCACTGAGCTAGAGCACAGATATTGCCTCTTCTTTAAAACTTTCCTTAGTTCTTTCAGTCAGAATCACATAATCCTTCCTAGATGCTCCCTTGGCATTTTGCATATACTTTGATTGACACATTTTGTTGGAATAATATATAACAGTGATTAGGAGGATGATCTGTACAGAAGAGGAAACTGGATTTAATCCTAGTTTTGTCACTTATAAACTGTGAGTACTTGTCAAGTTACTAGAGTCCTTGAAGTCTTGGTTATCCCATATGAAAAAATGGTTGTAAAAGGATTGATGAGATATTTGGTCAAAATCACTTATCAAAGTGCCTGAAACTGTATGTTCTTAAAAAAGTTAATCTGTATTATTGTAATTGTCCACATGTCTAGCACCCAAATGGACTATGAAGTGCCTAAAACAAAGAAACACAATTATTTATCTTTTTTTTTTACCATCTAGAACAATATAGGTGTCCAATAAATATTTATTACATGAGTGACAACCCAAATTACCCAAGCTGGTGATTTTGTCCTAGGCTACTCATCAATTGTAATAGTGATGTGTCAAGTGGGATATCACAATGGAGAAAAACCCAAGAGCATCTCCTGGATTCTAACATCACAGAAGTTGTCCCAGGGCTTTTTTCTCTCCCTCTCCCCTTCTTTCTTACTCCTCTGAAGTCTACAAATATGCTGTGGAAGACTCAGATTGTGATCTATAACCCTTTCTTCTCTGAGAATCAGGTTCAAATCTAAATGTCAAGGGAGGTATGTAAAAGTCAAAGACATCCCAGAAGTATCTAGTGAAAGTTCCGGCTGGGCGTGGTGGCTCAAGCCTGTAATCCCAGCAATTTGGGAGGGTGAGACGGGTGGATCATGAGGTCAGGAGATCGAGACCATCCTTGCTAACACGGTGAAACCCCGTCTCTACTAAAAAATACAAAAAAACTAGCCGGGCGAGGTG
>NW_012113141.1:15734402-15740515 GCF_000951035.1 Colobus angolensis palliatus | reverse complement strand
GACACATACTGAGCCCAATTATTTCAACTTCAGGTTCAGCCTAGAACACCAAAAACCAGCTGACGTTAGAAGGCCTGTTAGAAGTCACTTCCAAGTGACTTCTATGCACTTGCCTCCTAGATGTATCTTACTTCACTAAAAAAAAAAAAAAAAAAAAAATCCACACAGAAATAAGATCTTTGGTGCTCAATAGTCCTTGCCTGAAGGCTTTACTTTTTGTTTCTGATATGATTTCGGGCTGATGAATTTGATAATGTATACACTCTGCCTATTTTTCTTTCCATAGGTAACACTGAGCCTTAAAAGTAAAGCAGAAGCAGAAGGGCATGGAGACCGTGCTGTACCATCTCCCGATTCCTCTCTGAACTCCAGCCACCCTGCTGTTTCCTTATTTGCTCAAATGTACCATAAGCCTTCTTGAAGCTAGTACTTTGCCCGTGTTATGCTTCCATGTGGACCTCCTTCTCACTAAACCCATCCTTTGCCTTATTAACTCTTACTGACATTGGAGATCCCAGTTAATTGCCATTTCTCTGTGAATGTATCCTTAACCAGGCCAAAGTACTTCCTATCAGTCCTTCAAATTCCATCTTACAATTTATCATTATGTTTACTGGCATGACTGATTTGATATCTACCTCCCTCTTTCATTCACAAGCTCCATTATGCTGGGACTAGGAATCTTGTTTTACATGTAACACTGAGTAGTGTCTCTAGCAGAGAGTCAGAATCAATGACTATTAATTGAATGAATGCTTAATGAAACATATCAAGTAGTCAGAAGGAAAGGAAATTCACATGCATCAATCATTAATTAATGCTAGGCAAAGGACCAGGTCAGTGAATATAAACACACATTATATCCTACCATTCTCACTCTAACAAGGAGGCATCATCACCATCTTGTAAAAATGCAGAAACTAGAACTTGAGGAAGTGAGTCATTTGCCTACAATACAACAGCAATCCCACAATAACAGGTATTAGAACTAAATTATCAAGCTCTGGAAAGAAAATAACATTGCAAGGTGTAAGAATCTCTACTCCGATGCCAGGCATTCTTTACTAAAACTTGCAAATATCCTCAACGTTTAGTAAGGGAGCCTCCTGGTGATCTGACTGGTGATTGGTCACCACAGCAGGCTGTGTGTGATTCTGATGATGTGGTGAAGATTTCCTTTTCCTCAGAATTTTCAAAGAGATTTAATTATTTTCCTTATTTTCATCTGTTATTAATACACCACCCTTGGTTTTCCCCATCTAGGAACAAATTTTGTCCCTCTTCTTAAAGATTTGCTGGGATCCTCTTGAATGCCCATGTTACTACAGCACTCTGTCTCATCACTGTGCAGGGCGGTTCATTTTCCCTGCAAAACCAGGAGAGTCATTGAATTGGCCTCTTATACAAAGTACTGATATTTATAAAACTTTTTATGCATGTGAAAATGAAGTTTTCGAATGAAAGTGACTATCAAGTTCATGGAAATAGTGAATAGCAGACCCTGGATTTGAAACTACATGTACTAACATGAAACCCAATGTGGTTTCTACTGTAGTACAGTTGACTCACAAATCATCCTCCCTCCATCACAGATGCCAAGGACAGGAATCTGCTACCAAGACCATTTTCTCTGAAATCATTTCTATGTGTGTTAATGGTTTATTGCTCCCATTTGAATACCAATATACAAATGGATATTTTTGTTTGTTTTTAAAGTTAACATATATTTCTCTCCTTGGTGCCAGACAAGTATTCTTTGTGTGGACCTCATTTCTTGCTTTCCAGCAAAATAATCAGTGTCCAGATTAAACTATTACTTCTAAGAGTCTACAAATTGCTCCAGTATTTAAACCTAGCTAAGAAAGAAGGATTAACTGCTACTCTGCAATGCCAAAGGAAATTTCACAAATTTATAAATCCAAGGGGATTTGTTATGCAATTATATGACCTGTAGCCACATTCCTTTCTGGGAAGAAATCCAAAATATGTGCACATTTTCTAAATTTAAGCTGAGTCAGCAAACAATTTCTATAGTCAGCAAGGACCACAGTAAACAATAAAACTGCCATTTGGATTGTTCTTAAGATTCAAAATATATTTGCAACCAAAGCTTAATAATTAGTGTGAGGCAATATGAAAAAGCAGAGTACTTAGTGCAAGCTAATATAATGTAATGTCTTAAGTGTTTAGCAGATGATTTTTATGAATCCAGATAAAAGAATTGCAATCATTTACCATGGGACCTATCTTCTTGCAGCCTCCTGAATTACGGGTCAATTGATTGCATAGTTCAAAGCTGACTCAAGCATTCAGGAAAAAGTTACCAGCTCCACAAGAGTTCCACAAAGTCACGTTTAAGCAACGTTACAGATAAGATATTAGCCACATCGAATAGCTTCTGAATCTCAATTGTGTCAACAATCAAGTTTCACTGCAAAGCCCCTGAGACACAGGAAACACCAACATCAACCGTAATAACAGGGTGGAGAATTAAAGAAGTAAGAAATGATCATTAATGAAGTAAACAGCCTGAAAGTATAGCATAAATACAAATAAAACTAAAAGAAGTCTGTTTGAAAACCAAAAAAAATCAAACAGGCAAACTAGTAGAAAGGATGATTTTTTTAAAAAAAAATGAGAGAAGCTGAAATGAACATTATATATAATAAATGAAATGTAAGTATATACACAGAGGAGATATTTGCAAAAATTTCAAAAACTATGGGCAAATTTGGTAATGAAAACAATAAAAATCTAGAGAAAGAGAATTATTTTCAACAGAAAATCATGTTCTCAAATTAAATACCAAAAGACAGAGAATCTGAAGAGTCCAATGATCATAGAAAACATGGGAAACATAATCTGCCATTAGAAAATGTCCTAATGCGCACATGGCTTTCCAGATATGTTCTACTTACCTTAATATAAGAGATTATACCTATTTTACATCAATAATATTAAACAGTTGAATAATGTACAATGTTCTAAAACTTAGTTTATGAAACCTAAAACAAAACAGAGCAACAACAAAATGTATTATTAGCTAAAGTAACAACAATAAAACCTATTAATAGCTAAAGCTAATAAACATAATGATATACATAAATAAAATTAAACATGATATACATACTACTTGTATACATGGATACGAAATTCAAAGTGAAATACTAGCAAAGTGAATCCAGTAGTGTATTACAAGAATAAAACACCATGACAAAATTAATTTTATTCCAAGAACACAAGGATAATTTGACTTTACAACATATAAACATATAACTAATTAATTAATTAATTTTAAAAAGTAAAATAGAAATCAGGACTTCCCAGTCACAATTATTCAGAATTGTTTTAATGATTTAACTAATGTAATAGGATATGTAAATTAAGTAATAAGTATCAATTTCCTATAAGAAACATAAAAGTAAACTCCATCTACAGATATTATGATGATACACTTAGGAAAACCCTAGAAATTACTAAAGAGTTAAAAAAATCCTAAGGTAATTTAATAAAACATGTAAGTTACACATATGGGGGCAATTTTTGCTTATCATCATTGCCCCTTTCTCGAAAGCAGAAAGAAAGATACATTTAATAAAATAGTTGAAGGTCGTAATTTGTTTTAAAGTATAAAATTTATTGCAAATTACACAAAAGAACCACAAGCAAATAGAGAATATCCTGTGCTCATGTGGGAGACACTGTATATTTATAAATGAATTATTTTCCCCAATTAATATACAAATGAAATGCAATTTCAAACAAAATTTTGATTTTACAAAAACCCAGCAAACGACTTTGGTGTGATATGGTAGAACAGATATCTAAGAACTAAAAAAATACTGAGAAAAAAGATGAGAAACACTCTTTCTTGACTTTAAAACATTGCAAATAATAGTATATTGACCTATAATTGGACAAATAAGCCCTAAGAAACAAGTAAAACATTTCATAAATAAACACAAAGGTATAGTAGAAATTAAGGTAGAGAAAGTAATAATTTAGGGTTGGGGCCAAGGTGGCCGACTAGAAGGACTGGTGTTCAGAGACTTCCATCAAAAGAAAAAAACATAAGTGTGTGAATCCATCACCAGCAACAAATGTACCTAGGTTCTCCCACCAAAGTCAACTAGAAAGCTAGCATGACTCACGAAGAGAAGGAAGAGCAGTGTGGTGCGGTGGCCCACCTGAAAGCCACACAGGGAAGAGGAACGCCCTCCCCACAGCCAAGGGAGGCAATGAGTGAGCTTGTTACCCAGTGAGGCAATCTGTTTTTTTTCACAGAACTGTGCAACCCATGGAAGGGAAGATCCCACTCGTGAACCCACGCCACTGGAGCCTAGCATCCCAACCCTAGAAAATGCAGATTCTTAAAGCCTCTCAGCTGAAATGTGCTTAATCCTAATGAACTCCCAGGGTGAGGGGTGACCAGCACCAACTGTGGCTTCCTGCTTTCTAAGCTCCTTGGGGAAGGGGCAGCAGCCAGCACTGGGACTTGCAACTGCCTAACATGCTAAGCTCCCTGGGCGGGGGAATGGCAGCATCCATTTCTATAGCTCCAAGCTGTACTTTTCACCTGCTGGAGCCAGGGAGGCTGGATGGTTTAGTCCCAAGACTTGTCCCCACAGCCACACACAGCGGCTGTGGAAGTCTGTGGCCAGAAGACCTCTTCAGGCCTAACCCTGACCCATCCTTCCTCATTGGGCTGGGCTTCCTCACAGGACCTCCAATAACTCCAGCCAGAGGCTCAGGGACAGATTTTTGATCTCCCTGGGCCTGAGCCCCTAGAGGTAGTAATGGCCACAGTCTCTAGAAAGCAGCAGACTTAGCCTCACCTCCTGGTAGTTCTGAGGAATCTGGGCAGCCCAGAAGAGTGGGCTCCCCACCAACGAAACACATTCTCCACCAAGGGACAAAGTGCTTTGTAAAATGGGTCCTGCTCCCCATCCTACCCAACTGGGTGAGACCCTCCAACAGGGTTTGTCAGACACTCTATTTGGGAGTGATCCAACTGGCATCAGGTTGGTGCCCCTCGAGGTCAGAGGTCCCAGAAGAAGGAGCAGGCACCCATCTTTGCTGTTCACCAAGCTCCTTGAGTGACGTCTCCAGGCACGGGAGCAAATCAGATGAATGGGGCCTGAAGTGAGCCCCCAGCAAAGTGCAGCAGCCCTACAGAAGAGGGACTTGACTACTGAAAGAACAACAAACAAGCAGAAAGCAACAACAACAGCATCAACAACAACAACAATAACAAAAGGCCCCTACAAAAATGTCATCCAAGGATCAGCACCCTCAAAGACCAAAACTAGAAAAATTCACAAAGATGAGAAAGAATCAATGAAAAAACTGCAGAAAACCCAAGAGGCCAAAGTGTCTCTCTCCTCCAAATGATTGCAACATCTGTCCATCAGTGGTACAGAAGTGGACAGAGAATCAGATGGATGAATTGAGAGAATTAGGCTTCAGAAGATGGGTAGTAGAAAATTATGATGAGCTAAAGCAGCATGTTCTAATCCAGTGCAAAGAAGCTAAGAAACTTCATAAAAGGTTAGAGGAATTGTTAACTAGAATAATCAGTTTAGAGAGAAACATAAATGACCTGATGAAGCTGAAAAACACAGCACAGGAACTTTAAAAAGCATACACAAGTATCAACAACTGAACTGACCAAGCAGAAGAAAGGATATAAGAGTTTGAAGACCACCTTACTGAAATAAGATGCAGACAAGGATAGAGAATAAAGAATGAAAGGGAATGAAAAAAGCCTTCAAGAAACATGGGACTATGCGAAAAGACCAAACCTATGATTGATTGGAGTACCAGAAGGAGAAGGGAGAATGGAAACAAACTGGAAAACACATTTTGAGATATTATCCAGGAGAACTTCCCCCAACCTAGCAAGACAGGCCAACATGAAAATTCAGGAAATATAGAGAACACCCTAAGATATTCTGTGAGAAGATTAACCCCAAGACACATAATCATCAGATTCTCCAAAGTTGAAATGAAGGAAAAAGGGTAGCCAGAGAGAAAGGCCAGGTCATCTACAAAGGGAAGCCCCTCAGACTAACAGCAAACCTCTCAGCAGAAACTCTACAAGCCAGAAGAGATTG
>NW_012113141.1:15665614-15734207 GCF_000951035.1 Colobus angolensis palliatus | reverse complement strand
GGTACCAGCCACTGCAAAAACACACCAAAATGTTAAAACCAATGACACTATGAAGAAACTGCATCAATTAGTGTGTAAAATAACCAAACATCAGCATGATGACAGGATCAAATTCACACATAACAATACTAACCTTAAATGTAAATGGGCTAAATGCAAAAAATTAAAAGACACAGACTGGCAAATTGGATAAGGAGTAAAGACCCACTGGTGTATTGTTTTCAGGAGACCCATATTACATGCAAAGACACACACAGGCTCAAAATAAAGGGATAGAGGGAAATTTACCAAGCAAATGGAAAGCAAAGAAAAAGCAGGAGTTGCAATTCTAGCCTCTGGCAAAGCACTTTAAACCAACAAAGATTAAAAAAGACAAAGAACGGCATTATGTCATGGTAAAGGGAACAATTCAACAAGAAGAACTAACTATTCTAAATATGTATGCACCCAATACAGGAGCACCCAGATTTATAAAACAAGTTCTTAGACACCTACAAAGAGACCTAGCCTCCCACACAATACTAGTGGGAGACTTTAACACCTCAACATCAGTATTAGATGGATCAATGAGACAGAAAATTAACAAGGATATTCAGGGCTTGAACTCAGCTCTGGATCAAGTGGATCTAGTAGATGACTACAAAACTCTCTACCCCAAATCAACAGAATATACATTATTCTCAGTGCCACATGGCAATTATTCTAAAGTCGACCACATAATTGGAAGTAAAACACTCCTCAGCAAATGCCAAAGAATAGAAATCATAAGTCACTCAGACCACAGTGCAATCAAATTAGAATTCAGGATTAATAAACTCACCCAAAACTGATCATGTCACTCAGTCTGGGGAACAGAGCGAGACTCCATCTCAAAAAAAAAAAAAAAAAGAAAAAGAAAAGAAACTCACACAAAACCACACAATTTCATGGAAATTGAACATCCAGCTCCTGAATGACTCCTGGATAAATAATGAAATCAAGGCAGAAATCAATAAGTTCTTTGAAATCAATGAGAACAAACAGATAACATACCAGAATCTCTGAGACACAGTTAAAGTAGTGTTAAGGGGGAAATTTATAGCACTAAATGCCCACATCAGAAAGCTAGAAAGAGCTCATATTGACAACTTAACATCACAATTCAAAAAGCTAGAGAGGCCAGAGCAGACTAATCCAAAAGCCAGCAGAAGACAAGGAATAACTAAGATCAGAGAAGAATTGAAGGAGATAGAGACACAAAAAGCCCTCCAAAAAATCAATGAGTCCAGGAGCAGATTTTTTGAAAAAAAATAACAAAGTGGATGGACTGCTAACTAGACTAATAAAGAAGAATAAGAGAGAAGAATCAAATAGACACAATAAAAAATGATAAAAGGGATACCACCACTGATCCCACAGAAATACAGGCTACCATCAGAGAATACTATAAACACTTCTACACAAATAAACTAGAAAATCTAGAAGAAATGGATAAATTCCTGGATGCATACACCCTACCAGGACTAAACCAGGAAGAAGTCAAATCCCTGAATAAACCAATAACAAGCTCTGAAACTGAGGCAGTAATTAACAGACTACCAACAAAAAAAAGCCTAGGACTAGACAGATTCACAGGTGAATCCTACCAGAAATACAAAGAGGAGCTGGTACCATTCTTTCTGAAACTATTCCAAACAATTGAAAAGGAGGGACTCCTCCCTAACCCATTTTATGAAGTCAGCATCATCGTGATGTGAAACCCAGGAAGAGACACAACAAAAAGCAAAAACTTCAGGCCAATATCCCTGATGAACATCAATGCGAAAGCTCTCAATAAAATATGGGAAATCGAACCCAGCAGCACATCAAAAAACTTATCCACCACGATCAAGTCAGCTTCACCCCTGGGATGCAAGGTCGATTCAACATACACAAATCAATAAACACAACCTATCACATAAACAGAACCAATAACAAAAACCACGATTATTTCAATAGATGCAGAAAAAACCTCTGATGAAATTCAACAACACTGCATATTAAAAACTCTCAATAAACTAGGTATTGATGGAACATATCTAAAAATAATAAAAGCTATTTATGACAAGCCCACAGCCAATATCATATTGAATGGGCCAAACCTGGAAGTACCCTTTGAAAACTGGTACAAGACAAGGATGCCCTCTCTCACCACTCCTATTCAATATAGTACTGGAAGTTCTGGCCAGGGAAATCAGGCAAGAGAAAGAAATAAAGAGTATTCAAATAGAAAGAGAGGAAGTCAAGTTATCCTTGTTTGCAAACAACATGATTTTGTATTTAGGAAACCCCATCATCTCAGCTCAAAAACTTGAACTGATAAGCAACTTCAGCAAAGTCTCAAGATACAAAATCAATGTACAAAAATCACAAGCATTCCTTTACCCCAACAGTAGGCAAGCAGAGAGTCAAATCATGAATGAATTCCCATTCACAATCACTACAAAGAGAATAAAATATATAGAAATACAGCTAACACGGGATGTGAAGGACCTCTTCAAGGAGAACTACAAAGCACTGCTCAAGGAAATAAGAGAGGACACAAACGAATGGAAAAAATATTCCATCCTCATGGATAGGAAGAATCAATATTGTGAAAATGGCCATACTCCCCAAAGCAATTTATAGATTCAACACTATTCCCACCAAACTACCATTGATATTCTTCACAGAATTACAAAAAAACTAGGTTAAATTTCATATGGAATCAAAGAAGACCTTGTATAGCCAAGACAATCCTAAGAAAAAAGAACAAAGCTGGAGGCATCATGCTACTTGACTTCAAACTATATCCCAAGGCTACAGTAACCAAAACAGCAAGGTACTGGTACCAAAACAGACATACAGACCTATGAAACAGAACTGAGACCTCAGAAATAACATCAGAGATCTATAACCATCTGATCTTCAACAAACCTGACAAAAACAAGCAATGGGGAAAGGATCTCCTATTCAGTAAATGGTGCTGGGAAAACTTGCTATCCATAGGCAGAAAACTGAAACTGGACCACTTCCTCACACCTTATACAAAACTTAACTCAAGATGGATTAAAGACTTAAATGTAAAACCTAAAACCATAAAAACCCTAGGAGAAAACCTAGGCCATGCCATTCAGGACATTGATATGGGCAAATACTTCATGACAAAAAGACCAAAAGCAATTGCAACAAGAACCAAAATTGACAAATGGGATCCAATTAACTAAAAAGCTTCTGCACAGCAAAAGAAATTATCATCATAGTGAACAGGCAACCTACAGAATGGGAGAACACTTTTACAAATCTACCCATTCGAGAAAGGTCTAATATCCAGAATTTAAAAGGAAGTTAAACATATTTACAAGAAAAAACAAACAACCCCATCAAAACGTAGGGAAAGAATATGAACAGACACTTCTCAAAAGAAGACATCTATGTGGCCATGAAACACACGAAAAAAAGCTCAACATCACTGATCATCAGAGAAATGCAAATCAAAACCACAATGAGATACCATCTCACACCAGTCAGAATGGCGATTATTAAAAAGTCAGGAAACAATAGATGCTGGCAAGGCTGTGGGGAAATAGGAATGCTTTTACACTGTTGGTGGAAATGCAAATTATTTCAACCACTGTGGAATATAGTATGGTGATTCCTCAAGGATCTAGAACCAGAAATACCATTTGATCCAGCAAGCCCATTACTGGGTATATATCCAAAGGAATATAAATCATTCTACTGTACAGACACATGCACACATATGTTTATTGTTGCACTATTTACAATAGCAAAGACATGGAACCAACCAAAAGCCCATCAATGATAGACTGGATAAGGAAATGTTGTACATGTACACCACGCAATACTATGCTGCCATAAAAAGGAATGAGATTATGTCTTTGCAGGGACTTGGATGACACTGGAAGCCATCATCATCCTCAGCAACTAACAGAGGAACTGAAAATCAAACACAGCATGTTCTCATTCATAAGTGAGAGTGGAACCTTGAGAACACATGGACACAGAGAGGGGAACACCACACAGCAGGGACTGTTGGAGGGTAGGGGGTGAGAGGAGGGAACTTAGAGGATGGGCCAGTAGGTGTACACGTACAGCTATGTAACAAACCTGCACATCTGCACATGTATCCTGGTATCCTGTTTTTTTTTTTTTTTTTTTTTATTTTTAGAAGAAGAAATACAGAAAAAAAAAAAACAGAAAAAAACGTAGTGTATATACACAATGGAATACTATGCTGCCATTAAAAATACTGAAATTTTGTCATCTGCAGCAACATGGATTCATCTGAAAGGTCATTGTGGTAGGAAAAAGAAGCCAAGCACAGAAAGAAAAATATCACATGTTCTCACTCACATGTGAGAACTGAAGAAAAAGGATCTCATAAAAATAGAAGGTAGACTGGTCGAGAGAAGGAAAGGATGAGGAGAAGTTGATTAATGGGTACAAACACACGAGTTGATAAGAGAAATAAAACCTAGTGCTAGATAGATCAGTGGGCTGATTATAATTTACAATAATGTACTGTACATTCCAAAATAGTTTATGCTAGTTATGTTTCTAGCATAAAGAAAAGACAAATATTTCAGGTGATGGATATGTCAAGTACACTGATTTGATCTTTGCCAATTATATGAATGTATTAAATTATCACATGTATTTCAAAACTTACTTTTAGATAGGAAAAACTTATTTTAGAAATAGATACAATTTTTTCACTGTAATATCTGCACATATGCATAAAAGTGAAGATTCAGAAGATTTTTATTAAATAAATTGGCACAAACATTGGATTCATTAAGTCTTTTCTAACGGGCCTTCCTCTACAGGAATGAAGTCAGCAGTATGTAAATCTACTTGCTGTTTTGTTTTTAGTGTTTAAAAAATATGCTATAAACCTGAATATCTGGTCTCAAGGGGAACAACAGATCCATCTTGTGAAATTATGAGAGTGATTAAAGAATAAGTTTGATAAGCAGATCAATATATGTAAGTATATTTATATCCATGGAGGAATGCCCATTTCTTTCTATGTAAAATCATTCAAGTTGCAGAATATTATGTATTGTCCATTTTTTAAAGAATATTCTCCACATGTATGCAGATTTTGAGCAAGAAGATAAACATGGTAGGCTAATACGATCATCACATAGAATAAAAGATAATATCTTTTTTGCATGTTTTGATGATTGCTTCCAGAAAATTTAGCAAAGATACATGTGAGTAGGCCAAAAATTAACCCCTTTTATAAATTTAACTTAATTTCTGGTATCAAGGCAGTTAAAGACTTGAAAGCACTTTCAGAATAGCAAAATAGGGACATTTGAAAACCTACTCCTCCCTAAAAGAAATTAGAACACTGACAAATAATTGTTAAATCTACTTTGTTATTACTCTTGACATTTGTAAAGGCTTATACAAATGCTACAACAATTTATTCAAAATAAGTGAATAAATCTTGGCAAGAATAGTGAGCTTTATGATATTTTCAGTAACTGTATTCTCATTCCCCTCACCTTGGTTCCATAGACTTAAAGATTAGCAAACTCAAAACAATAGCAGTTGTGAAAATCAGCAACCCAGCATACATATGACAGGGAAGAAAGAGTTTGGAGATCAAGGATCTTCATCATTATAGAACTGTTACCAGTTGATCTCTTTGGCTTTTCCTCATGGAAAAGTTCCTTTTATGAGGCTAGTATTTACTTGCTCTGACTCAGAGTTCAAGCATTGAGAAGCCCTATTCATAGAGCATTTTTTGCAAACAATCAGAGACAATTGTTTAAATCATAGCTTTCTGATGTGGTGATATCAGTTGAAGCAAATAAGAGGCAAGCCACCAAAACCCTTAAATATGATGAAAATAAGGAATTTTGAAAAGGTCTAACATTTTCCTGGGGATCTAGATAGTTGCATTAGAAGTCTGTGTGCATACCTAGAAAAGACTTGAAAATGTCACAGCATCTCACCTTGACTGTTGTTGAGCCTCTCCACAAATAAAAGTTAAGGTTAAAACAGAGTTGTAAACAGCCAAAGATTGAAGTCATCCCCCAGAGCAGGTAGAGAGCCCACTGGCAGACAGTGGGAAACATTGATTGAAGTGATTGAAGGAAATCAATACTCCAACCATTAGCTGACACCAAACCATCCCAGTAAATACTTTAGTAGTTACTCATGACTAAAAACACAGACTATACAAAATTAGTCCATGAAAGGCACTAAAGGCAAACAGCAACAAAAACAAAACCAAGAAGTAGAAACAACAAAAGCAAGAGGGGAGTGATATTTGATATACAATATTGGCATATTATTTTATTTAAAATGTGCAGTTAAAAATTGGTACTCAATGGCCAGGCGCAGTGGCTCGCGCCTGTAATCCCAGCACTATGGGAGGCAGAGGTTGGGTGGATCACCAGGTCAGGAGATCGAGAGCATCCTGGCTAACACGGTGAAACCCCCTCTCTACTAAAAATACAAAAAATGAGCCGGGCATGGTGGTGGGCACCTGTAGTCCCAGCTATGCAGGAGGCTGAGGCAAGAGAATGGCATGAACCCAGGAGGTGGAGCTTGCAGTGAGCTGAGATGGCCCCACTGCACTCCAGCCTGGGCGACAGAGCGAGACTCCATCTCAAAAAAAAAAAAAAAAAAAAAAATTGGTACTCAATGAGACAAGAAAGTATGGCCTAAGTATGTGTGGAAAAATAGTCAACTAAAATTGTTTCTGAGAAGGACTAGATGATGTACTTACTAGAAAAGGACACCGAATGACCTATTATAAATATGTTTAAAGAGCTAAAGAAAACCACATCCAAAGAAATAAAGCAAAGTCTGGGATGGATTTATCCAAAATGAGATTATTAATAAAGGATTAGCAATTATAAAAAATTACTAAATAGATTCAGCAGAATGACACGATAACAACAACAACAAAAGTACTAAATAGAAATCTGGTCAAAAACAGTACAATTATTGAAATAAAAATTCGCAAGAAGGTGTTAGCAGCAAATTCCAACTGTCAGAATAATGAACCAGTGAATTTAACAATAGATCCATTGATTATTATCCAGTCTGAGAATAGAAAGAAAAACAAATAAAGAAAAATGAACAGAGACTCAGAGACGCATGGGACACTATGAAGCTTACTAATATGTTCATGATGAATGAGAGGCCAAGAAAAAGAAAACAGAGAGTATAGCAGAACAAATATTTGAAGACTTTCAACTGAAACTTTTAAAATTTGATGAAAAATTCTAATCTACATTTTGGAACTTCAAAAACTCTGATTTGGATAAATTCAAAGAGATTCACACATACATACATCATAGTCAAACTGTCAAAGGACAAAAACAGGATAAAAAGAGAAAAAAACACAGAAAATTTTATAGTGCACAAGGAGTCTTCAAAAAGATAAACAACTAACTATTCATTAGAAACCATGGAGTTCAGAAGGCAATGAGATGACATATTCAAAGCACTGAAAGAAAGACTGCCAACTAAAAATTCTGTATTTATTCATTTTATCATTCAAATGTCAAGAAAAAATTACACCCTAAATAAAAAGGGGGAATACTGGACAGGAACTCAAATCCACAAGAAGAAATAAAAGCACTAAAGTACATAGGTAAATATAAAAGGTAGTATAAATATACTTGTTTTGTAATGATTTTCTTTTCCTATCTGATTTTAAAACAACTGTATCAAGTAATAATGATAAAACTGTGTTGATTGACTTATAATATAAAAAATGAATTTCTATGTCAATAATAGTACAAAGAGGAGTTTAAGGTTTGACATTAAGTTGCTACTAATACAATTAGATTCTTAAAAATTAACATGTGAATTGCAATCCCCTGGACTAAAACTAAGCAAATAACTCAAAACATACTATCAGGCAAAAGAGACTTTAAGACAAATATTATTACTCAGGAAAAGAATGAAATTTATAATGATAATTTTTAATCTATCAATAATACATGGCAATTATTAATATAAACATATATACACCTAACAACATAGACTGAAATGTATGTGGAAAAATGATAGAATCGAAGGGAAAAATAAACAATTCAGCCCTAATAGTTGGATATTTTGATCACCTTCTTTCAATAATGAATAGAACAACTAAGAGGAAGATCAATACAGAAATAGAGGACTTGAACAAAACTACAAACTAACTATACTTAAACAGACATCTATGAAACACTCCACCTAAAAACATCAAACATTATTTTCCAGTTCACATAGAACATTATCCAGGATAGATTGCATATTAGGACATAAATCAAGGATTTATGAATTTAAAAATTGTGAAATCATACAAAGTATATTTTCTGACCACAATGAAATGAAATAAGAAATCATTAACTAAAGGACATTTAGGAAATTCACAAATATATGTAAGTAAAAAACAAACAAACATCAAACAAAACCCACACTGTTAATTTTGTGGGTTTTGTATTTAACAGTGTGTATATATATATATAGGCATTAATGTAAATGCCTATATTATTTACTAAATGTAAATAACAGTATATATATAGGCATTAATATAAATGCCTATATTAAAAAATAAGAAATATCTCAACTCAAAACCTAAACATATACCTTAAGTGGAGAAATAAGAGCAAACTAAATAAGCAGAAAAAAAGAAAATAATAAAGGTTAGATTGGAAAAAATAGTAGAGAATTACAAATACAGAGAAACTCAACAAAATCAAAATTTAGCTCATTAAAAAGATCAACCAAATTGAAAAATTTTTAACTAGACTAATCATGAATACAGAAGTTGCAAAATGCTTGCCAGAAATGAAAGAGGAGATATCACTTCCAACCTTAGAGGAAAATAAGAATAAGGAATGCTATGAACAACTGTCTGTTAGCAAATTAAAAAAATCTTAATGAAATGAACAAATTGTTAAAAGGGTACAAACTATAAAATCTGACTTAATAAGAAATAAAATATCTGAATATATATAACCAATAAATAAATTAAAGTCAGTTTAGTAATTTTAAAACCTCCTACAATAAAAGACCAAGCCCAGATGACATCACTGACAAAATCTACCAAATGTTTAAAGATGAATTAATACCAGTTCTTCATAAATCTTCCGAATAATAAAGGAAGAGGAAGAATCATTATCAACTGAAAGTGAGACCAGTGTTATTCTGATACACAACCAAGCAAGAAAGACCTCACAAGGAAAAGCAAAACAAGCATGAACACAAAGCTATGAACCAATATTCCTTCTAAATATAGACATACAAAATAGAACTCAACAAAAAAGTAATAAACCAAATCTAGCAACATATAACTAGGATTATACAACATAACCATGTTATACTTATTGTATAAATTTATGGTTGTCTTAATATCCAAACATCAATCGATGTAATACATCATATCAATAGACTAAAGGACAAATATAAACAACGTATAATCTCCATGATAGTAGAAAAAGCACTTGGTAAAAAGTCTCACATTCTTTCATAAGAAAGACTGCCAGAAAAGTAGGAATAAAAAAGAACTTTCACAGACTCATAAGGAGCATTTATGAAAAACCAACACCATTATAACGAATGATGCAAGATAGAGGGCTTTCTCCCTAAAATAAAAAACAGACAACATGCCTGTTCTTGCTTCTTATATTCAACATTACAGTATATGTTCTAGCTAGGACAATCAGTCAAGAAAAGAAATAAAAGACAAGATTGAAAATGAAAAACTAAAACCATCTCTATTTGAAGATAACATTATCTTGCAAAAATACCAAAACACACAAACACACACCCACACATACCCTACTGGAACCAATTTAAAAGTTTAGCATGATTGCAGGAAATGAGGCCTATATACAAAAATCAGTCATATTTCTATATACTAGCAATAAACAATCTGAAAATGAAATTAAGAAAATAATTCCAAGTTGGGCACAGTGGCTTATGCCTGTAATCCCAGCACTGTGGGAGGCTAAGGTGGGGGAATTGCTTGAATCCAGGAGTTCAAGACCAAGCTGGAAAACATGGTGTAACTCCATCTTTACCAAAAAATAAAATAAAATACAAAAATTAGCTGGACGTGGTGGTGCACGTCTGTAGCCCCAGCTATTTAGGAGGCTGAGGCAGGAGAATCACTGGAGCCCAGGAGGCAAAGGCTGCAGTGGGTCAAGATCACATTCACTGCTCTCCAGCTGGGTTAATAAAGTGAGACCATGTCTCAGTAATAATAATAATAAGAAGAAGAAGAAGAATTCCATTGAGGACTTTCAACTTTCAGTCCAAAAGGTAAAAAGCTTGAAAGTTGTCATCCATTTTCTGTCCTCACAACAAGAAAGAAGCTAAAAAAAAAAAAAAAAAACCTGAAAATAGATAACTTTTCTTAGATATATCAGAGAACTTAGGTCACAGGGCAAACAACCATTATACAAAACTAGAGACACATTTGAATACATGGAGCTTACAAGGAACAAAAGAAGCCACTATTGGAGACACCAACAGTCATAAATCTTTAAAAAGGAATTTACTCACTACTGGAGACTGAGTGTGGACTATAATGAGAAATTAAAATTCCTCTTGTCCCAGCTTTAGCGGGAGCCCTCACACACTTTCATAACTTTTACCTTCAGGAGTCCCACCAGGGGTCTCAGAGTGAAGATGGGAGAAAAATCCCTGGTGTTGTATTTTGAAATATACTCCAAGTGCTCTGTTCTTAAGAAAGGTCTGCCCTCAATGGAAATAATATTGCCCGAGCAGAAAGGCTACAGTAGGCTGGAGTTGGGTATTTCCTTTGTCTAAGATTGATTAGATTCTAGCAAAACCAGTTTTACCTAAGAGGAAGGGAGAAAGCCACGAATTATTTGTGATGGTCACATCTCAGGGACACAGGTTCACCAAAAGGTTCAGATCTAATCACAGGTTTATAAAATGCTTCCCCTCCCATGGCAGCTTATCACTACATCAATAGGACTCTTCTATAATAACCGGATAGAACAAAAAAACTACAAGGCTAAGGAACTATTTAAGAAGGAGTCTCTAGGAGAACCCAAAGACCACAGGCAAGACCAAAACACATCATTAGATAAATTTAGTGTCTGAAATCATAACTATAGCAAACAGTAAACACAGCCTATCATAACTACAGCAAACAGTAAACACAGCCTAACTCCTTGGCAAATGAACATAAAACGTCTCATCAAAGATTAATGTTCTCAGTTCTTATTATCCAATACACCATGTCTGGCTTTCAACAAAATAATTACAAGACACACCAAAAGTAAAACAAATAAACAAATAAAAAACACAGTCTGAAGAGACAAAACACACATTAAAACCAGACTTAGCTATAACACACATTTTGGAATTAGCAGAACAGAAATTTATAATAACTATGATTAATTTGCTAAGAGTTCTAATGGGGAAAAGAAAAGGAGAACATACAAAAGTAAATGGGCAATGCAAGCAGAGAAATGGAAACTCTAAAAAATCTCTCCATTTAAAATAGCATTACAAATAAAATACTTAAAAACAAATTTAAGAAAAACACAAACATTGTTGAAAAAATTAAGAAAGTCTAAATATTTGAAATGAGACTCCATGTAAATGAATCAAAAAACTTAATATTGTTATAATATCTATAGTCCCCAAGTTGATGAGCAGATTCAATGTGATGCCTGCTGTAACCCCAGCTGGCCTTATTGCCAAAATTGAAAAGTTAATTCTAGAGTTCACAGAGAATTTCAAGATTCCAGAATAACCAAAACAATCTTGAGAAAGAACAAAGCAGAGGACTCACACTTCATAATTTCAATACTTGTTACAAACTTGCAGTAATCAAGACAGCAATCAAGACCTATGGAATTTGTATTTCAATTTACATATAGATCAGTGGAATAGATTTGAGAGTCTAGAAATAAATCCTTGCATTTATGGTAAATTGATTTTCTATATGGGTGCTAAGACAATTCAGTGAAAGAAATAATTTTTTAAAAATAAATTACTGAGACAACTAGATATCCACATGCAAAAGAATAAATTTGGAACCTGACCTCACACCATATGAAGAGTTAACTCAAAATAGATCATAGACCTAAATGTAAGAGCTAAAACCATAAAAATTTTAAAAGAAGCATAGGAGTCAATCTTTGTGTCCTCGAATTAGGAGATAGTTTGCTAGAAACAACAACAAAAGGTCAGCAACAATAAAAAAAGAAATATGTAAATTAAACTTTGTTAAAATTAACTCTTTTGCATTTTTAAGGATACAATTTTACAAAATGAAAAGATAATTCACGAAATGGATAAATATTTGGATGTCATATGCCTCAAAAGGGATTTGTATCCTGAATATATGAAAATGTCATATAATAATGATAAAAACACAAAAAACCCAATTTTTAAATGGGAAAATAATTTGAAAAATATTACTGCAGGTAGGGTGCAGTGGCTCACACCTGTAATCCCAGCACTTTAGGAGGCCGAGGCAGGCAGATCACAAGGTCAGGTGATTGAGACCATCCTGGCTAATATGGTGAAACCCTGTCTCTACTAGAAATACAAAAAATTAGCCAGGCATGGTGGTGGGCACTTGTAGTCCCAGCTATTTGGGAGGCTGAGGCAGGAAAATGGCATGAACCCGGGAGGCGAAGCTTGCAGTGAGCCGAGATTGTGCCACTGTACTCTAGCCTGGGTGACAGAGTGAGACTCCATCTCAAAAAAAAAAAAAAAAGAAACGTATTACTTCAAAAATGCACAAATGGCCAATAAGCATACAAAAGTGCTCATTATCATTCATCAAGAAATGCACATCAAAACCTCAATGAGGTGATTAATATCAAAGAGGCAGACAATAAGAAGTGTGGATGAAGATACAGAGAAATTGGTCCCCTCACATTTTTTGTTGGTGGGTTTTAAAATGCTAGAGCCACTTTGCAAAACAGAAAACAGTTTGGCAGTTACTCAAGTTGTTAAATGCAGAATTACCATGTGATCCAGCAATTCCATCCTAGGTACATGCTTGAAAGAAGTGAAAAAATATGTCTGTACAAAAACTGTTGGGCAAATATCTATAGAAGCATTATTCACCATAGCCAAAATGTAGACACAAGCCAAATGTCCATTAGCTGATGAATGAATAAAGAAAATCTGATATAGCCATACAATAGAATATTATTCAATCATAAAACGCTTCAGTCACAAAAAGTACTTCATGCTACAACACGGATAAACTTTGAAAGCATTTTGTTTATTTAAAGAAGCCAAGGACAAATGGCCACATGTAGGATTCAATTTGTATGAAATGTCCATACTAGGCAAATACATAGGTAGATTAGTGGTTGTCAGGTTATGGAAAATGGGCGAATGTAGACTAACAGCTGATGGTATGAGGTTTCTTTTTGAGTGATGAAAATATGCTAAAATTAAATAGTGGCAGTGATTGCACTACTCTGTGAATATCAACACCTTTAAATTACCCACTTTAAAAGGAGGATTATATAGTATGTGAATTGTTTCTCAATAAAGCTCTTTAAAAAATAGACTTAAAAGTGTCACCATAATTTCATGAAACTTTCATAATGGTAATTACTGTTTGCTTGTGTTTCCCTCCACATATTGGATTCAGAAAAAAAAAAAAAAAAAAAAAAAAACCTGCCATTTTGATCAAATTAAAAACACTTTAAATCTTCACTTTAAGTTTCAGCTGAATCAAGTGATTGATCAATTAAGGTTTCAACTCCTTCCAGAATCAGCCAAAGATAGCAAGATTGCATTAACATATAACTTATTCTAAATTCACTTTCAATAACAATGTAGTGGATCAGTTCTCTTCCTTCAGTCATTAGATATATATAATTATAATGATAATATATGCAAAATCATTTTAAGCTAACATGCTTGTATATTACAGATAGCTATTTGATGGACTCTGGCGGTTAATTAATAAAATGATATTTTCCTAAAACAGTTGAAATTATGATTATATTATGTTATATTAAATATAATGCTACATTGAAACTAAGTTCATAATTTGTTTTAGACATCAGAAAAATAATCTTAAATGGCAAGCCAACATGTTTTTCTAGAAATTGCTTTTAGTCTGTAGTCTATTTTATTTGAACAAAATTCTATTGATTTGCACAAACTCTTTGGAACTAAGAAGTTAATTCAATAATCAAAAGTCACCTTAGTTTGGCATTAAATGTTGCAAAACTGTATTGGGGCAAGTAACAGAAAGGAAAATGCATTTAGATATTAGGTTTCTCTTCAAATTACTAAAAACTCATTTATCAATTTTATAATTCATATACTCAACGTCGTTACGGCAGGAAACCTACTTATACACTGAGCATGCCACTCTCACCACATTCTGACACCAAATCTCCCATTTTTAGTTGACAACCGTTACCCAGGCACAGAAAATAATTTACCACACAGCAAAGCTGCCTTAATCATCTAGTTCTTCCAAAAACAAAACAAATTTGTATGTACACTATTTCCAAAATCCTGACCACTGACATTGCTAAATTCCTATTTGATAAACAGTAATTCAAAACAAAACAAAACAAAAAACCATGTTGTATGTTACCAGAAGCTTGGCAAAAAACACTTCAGGCACTGCTTGCAATTTCCCTGGCTCTGAAGCAGTAAGGAGCATGGCTGATAATAATGAATACCAAAAGACATAAAAGATATATTTTTTTGCTAACATCTATACATTTTGCAAAGTGTGTAGAACAGGATACTACAATTATAAAGTTCTCTGAGAAAAATGAATAGGGGCTTTCCCAGTCATAGAGATTAGAGAATCGTTGCACATTAGATTCCATTCTTGAAAGGTCACTGTACATATTAATACATTAGAAATTCTGGAATCCTGTTTAAGTTTGATCAACCCAGATTTTATCAAACATATCTCACAACATGTACTTTTCTCTCTTTGCTCTACATTTTCCTATCCCGTTCCCCAAACACACATATAAGCATCTTTTAATATCCTGAGCTTATGTCTGATTTCTGGTCCAGGGTAGGCAAAAATAAACTTCTGTTGATTGAATGAACAACCATATCCACAAGGCTTAAACAAGCGTATTGAAATCACAAGTGCACAATCAATGGATGAGGCCAAAGTGAAGCTCCTCTGTTATCACTGTTGCTTAACTAAACGATCATATATCACATGTGAATTATTACATTCTCAAAAGCAAATGTGGCCAAATTCCTTCTGGTTCTCAAGCTAACAATGCAGGCACTGCTTGGTGGGTTTATTTTCCCTGGACAAGCTTGAACTTGAACTGAATGTAGTTGAAATGACATACCCAGAAGGGACTGTTTTCAAGGCAGTGATACATGTTTTTTTTCTAGAAAGTTTAAAGATGCTTTAAATACAGAAAGTGGTCCTTTTAAGAAGCCATGCAAATACTACAAACCATTAATTACAGCTACTCAGGGACTGAACTAGAATGAGCATGCTCTCACTAATTTAAAGGAGCCAGCAGATGCAGAACTGGGGCTTAGTCCAGTTCTTCATACCATTATCACCATGGCCACGAAAAGAAAAAAAGAAATGCAATGATAAAACTTCTCTAAGCAGAGCTAAATAAGCACTATAGAAGCATTTGGGAAATTCATTTTTTACAGATGAACAGCAACCAACAATTCAGCCCTACATCTTTTGGGGTGATCCAAATCTCTTACATAATAGACTTATTTTTTTTTTGTAACTGAGTGCAAAGTCTTTAATAATTTTTCATAAGCTTCCATTTGTCATGCTAAGAGCATGTCATTGTTGCCGCAGACATCTTCTCTATTCCCTTCCATGTAACATTTAACAAAACAAGTGTTAACTTATCCCAGCGTAGCACTCATTATTTCCCAAATTACTAAAATCTCATTTTCTCCCAAGATGTCCCCAAAATTCTGTATGTGTCATACAAAATCACAAGCCTAATTAATTGGAAAACCAAGCATGATGTTATGCTGGGCTTCAAGCTTTGGAAAATGAAAACAGATATGAGTCACAGGTGTTAATACTTATTTATTTTATTTGCCTGTGACAGAACTAGTGAAGGTTCACTCAGAGATATCTTATTTAACAGTCAGTAATACTCACATGATTGCTATACAGTTTTATGAGTTTTAGCTCATGCGAAGATTCTTGTAACCATCAGCACAGATATTGAAGATCCCAGCACCACAAAGAAATGCCTCATGCTGCCCCTTTAATTAACAAACCCTACTGTCACTGCCAATCCCTGGTAATCTCCAATCTGTCCCTATAGTTTTACATTTTCAGAATGTCATAAACGGAATTACAATGTATTCAATCTAGCTACAGTCACTTATACTGATGCTTCTAGAGAGTTATCCAGATTGCACATATCAATAACTTTTCCCTTTTTATTGTCTGTTGTACACATATAACCATAGTTTTTGTCCATTCACCCACAGAAGGAAATTTGGGTTGTTTCTAGTTCTTGGCAATGGTACTTTTTCTAAAAATTATTATGCAGGTTTATATATGAACATAAATTTTATTTCCTTAGGATAATTTCCTGGAAGTGAGACGATGAGGTCACATGGCAACTGTATGGTTAACTGTGTATTAAACTGCCAAAATGTGTTCCAGAGCAGCTGTGCCATTTTGTATAATTTGTATTTGAGCAGACAAAGCTACGGTATTCTGGGAGGAAAAGATACTTCTTAGGTAATTTACATAAGAAGAAATAATTTTTTTACAGCAGAAGATGAGAAAGGGAATATTAGATAAATTCAGCTCTGTGTATCTTAAATCCAACTCACTTGGTTCATTTGTTCCTTGAAGATAAATACAGTATAAGATAAAAATTGATGAGCATTAAAATGTAGTTATATGTTCTGTAACTACAGTTTAGTGTGAAATCATTGCATCCCTAATTATGACTTCTATTCTGCTTAGAACAGCTGGTATTACTGAATGTTTCAAATTGTGCCACAGACTTAGTGTGACAAGATCTCTGGGGATTGTTTCCTTCCATTACCAGAACACAATGGCAAATTGAAGCACGAAAAACAAATGCACAGAACAAGCCAGAAACCCAGACTGAGCTATAGGCCGACTGCAGCCAGATATTTCAAAAGGAAGTACTCTACCAGGTCCTTCAGGGAGAGAGGTAGAAATGAGAAAAGATCTGCAGGCCATTTGCTTAGAAAGGAAGAAAAATATGTAGAAAAACTGAGTCCTTGATGACTTCACTTGAGTTTCTGGATCACACCTTCCTAGAGGAACAATATAGACTAATACATCCTGTGAGTATATTAGTGTGTCTGAGCTGAGTTTCTGTCACTTACCATATAAACTGTCTTCACACAAATGCTCTATTACAACTCTGTAAACAAACCTAAAAGAATACAAATATCGAGGAAAAACAGGGTCAATATGTAAAAGATTGAAAATAAACTCTAAAAGATCATGTCACTGTGTTTGGATAGCAGAACCACATGACTGTTTTCTGTTTGTAAAAATGTCTATTCCGACGTTTTATGTGATGAACTTTTAGAGATATGTATATAAGAATATACGATTTCAAAATACATTATTTCCACAAAAGCATTGTACTTTTTAAAGAACATATAAATTTGCAATGAAAGAATACTGCATTAACAAGTCACACACATTTTGTTGTGTGCTAATCACTTTTTGGGCTGGAGAAAAAAAAGTCAAATAATTTAATGGAAAGACTTTAGTAACTTGCAAAGGTACAGAAAAATTTAGTTTTTTCTGAGTATCAGAGACAACCATTATAAAATGAGATTGTGTTGTGTAGCTCTTAGTTACTGTTTTAGCAAACAGCAACGCAGAAAAACTGCATTGTTCCAAACCCAAGCAGGGCCTTGCATTTGAAAGTGCAGATGGCTATTTCTGGAATGTTTAAACTGTGTTTCAATTATCCAAATATGTTCTCTTCCAATTCTTCGTGGCTCAATTTGCCTTAAATTAGGAAAAGTATAATAAAATCTAAGAATCTTTTCTCAATTTATGATGTCATTTCCATTAATGGATTTCCATTTTGTGAAAATAGTTAATTTCACTAAGCTCGGGGTAGTTCAGCAGTGGAAACTAGTCTAGTTTAAGACATAATGCTTGTCAGTAGCGATTGTCAGTAGACATAATGCTTGTCAGTAGCGCTCTTGGTTTATCCCTGAAGGGTTAAGTTTAGTGTGTCACTAATCATATCCATCCCAATTACAATTTTGAGGGTTTGGTTTTTCAGAAATCATTTATTACAAAATATCTTTTTCACCTAAGAAGTAGCTCAGTAAATGTTCAGGAAAAGTTTGTGAGGCTTAAATATCTGACTGACTGATGTTTTTTAAGTATTCTGTAATCCCAGTGCTGAGGGAGCCTGAAGTGGGAGGATTGCTTGAGGACAGGAGTTTGAGACCAGTTTAGGCAACATAGGGAGACTCTGTCGCTGAAAAAAAGAAAAAAAAAATTAGCAGGGCATGGTGGCACGTATTGTCCCAGCTACTCAGGAGACTGAGGAGGGAGGATTGCTTGAGTCCCGGAATTTGAGGCTACAGTAAGCTATGATCATACCGCTGCCTTCCAGCCTGGGCAACAGAGTGAGATCCTGTCTTTAATAAATAAATAAAAGTCTTTACACTGGAGGGTTTTTCCCCCACAAATAACATAATGTCATAACGTCTTCCATCAAGGACATTAATCTGCAAAGTTCAAATATTCCCAATGAATGATGCAAACATAGCATCTTATACCTTCTTACCTCCTCTTTTCATTTGCATAAACTGGTTAATTTGCATAAATATTTGCACAAACTGGTTAATTTTTTATTGCATCTTTGGAACATAACATCAACTTTTCCACATTTACACTAAGTTTCTCAAATATCTACCTCATGGGTGATTTGATTTTAGTAGTTCACATGTAGCAGTTAAATTCAAACAATAGCGTCCCCAAATCTGGTTGTTCAACACCTCAGTCACTCCCCACCTGGAGAGAAGGTGAACTGCCTTTTTCCCTAAACTTACATTTTAAACACATGTACTATAGGCGCTGGCAGTTATTTCCCTCAAATAGTTCCTTCTGTAAAGGTGCAGCATAGCACATTTGGCCCTAAAATGTTTCAATCACTAAAATGGCAAATTCTGAAAGCAATTTAAAACCTTCTTTCCAATTCAAAGCCTTCACTTCAAGGTGTTCTGGTTACATCAAAATTTCTTTCTACAAAATTCCACTAACTATTCTAGTCTGAATTACCATCATCACTCATTGAGATTTCACATTCCACCTAACCAGTGTGTCAGCTCCCCCTCTGTCGTCTTTCTGATCAGCTCTTAAGAGCCAGACTGATGTTACAAGGCCAGTGCACACATGTAGATGTGTCTGGGAGTCTGCTCTCCCAGCTCCTTCCCTTGCTCGCTGAGGCTGGGCTGCACAATGATAATCAGCAGGAAACCTGGGGCCTCATTGTGTTCATTTGTATTCAGAATTCACCATTTCACTGACTGTGAACATTCTGGGAGTTACTTCACTGCCCTGTGCCTCAGTTTCCCCTTCTGTAAAATTGGAATTCTAATAGCAACCACCTTAGAATACTGTGAACAACAGCATAAATTAATGTAATGAAAGCTCCAGAGAACTTCTGGTATGTAAGAAGTACTCAATAAGTGGTCCTATCAATATTATTTATAGAATGACATAAACACTGTTCACTGTGCCCTACAGTCCCTACCATTACCCAGGGAAACAGGCTTCCACTGGCCTTGCAGGGCCTGAGTTTCACTATGCTCCTTCTTTGTACATAATTCCCCTGGAATCTATGTCCATGTATTTTGCCTGGAATACTATTCTCTTCTTCCATTGCCACTACTCAATTCTTGGATTTCAACTCAAGCATCACTTCCACAAGGTGTCTCTCTCTAGTTGAACCATGTTCACCTCTGGGCACTGAAGCATTATCAGCCTCTTTCATTCACATTTTCAGAGAACCAGATAAAGTTGCCATTTTAATTTTGGAGAAATCCATAATGATTCTGATGTGACTTAGTGTATAATATATTTGTAAGTGGATTTTTATGGAGCTAAAGGGAAAGAATGAGTGACTCCGGGGACTGAATCAGAGAATGATGGATAGATCTGGATATTAAAAGTTGGAGTAGAATCTGCCTCAACTTTCTGGCAAAAATGATACTAAAATCTGTTGATAACCACAGTGTTGAGCACCATTATGAGGGCTGTGTGGATAATACCTCATTTAATTATCTCGAAAACTCTCCATGTTAAGTACTATTTCCTCCATTTTAGACATGAGAAATCTAAGGATTGAAGTGATGTGCATATTACACAGCCCACCAAAGGCAGAGTCTGGAGGTGAATTTAGATCTGATTTTCTCACATCACCTTTGCACAGCAGGTATCCTCTAGGCAAAGGCATAGGGGAGTGAAAGACAAGATTTATTCCAAAATCACTGACATGGTCATGGTGGGTGGGGGCAGAATATAAGAGGTATTGCTACATGAGGCTGAGAAGACAGAACAAGACTAAAGCAGACAGGAGGGCTCTATGTGTCTACCAATGACAGCATAAAACCCGATCAAGTGAATCCAGGCAAAGGGCAGGTATTTTATCCTTAGGGCCCAAAGGGGACCTGAGCTCACTTTCTCTAGGGGCCCAGTTGGCCCTGACCTCTCTCCTCCTCTCTCTGCATTCTGTGGACAACCTTCTTATGCATGTACTAACATGTCTTCCAGCCTTTCAGAGCTTAGCACTCTATACAAATTGACTGTAATTTCTTGGTCACATAGTTCAAACTAAGTACGGGGATGAATATGTTCCTTGGTGCCATCTTCCTGCTCTGCAGGTGGGTGCTAAGTCACCTGATACAAACAGGAATTAAAGGACTAAGTTAATTCCCTATAGGATGGCTCTCAGTTAGAAGAGACATTCCAGAATAGGCTAACTACATATTGCATACTAAAGAGTTTGAACTTTGTCTCGAAAGGTATGTTTTACAGGTCCTAAAATACTACAGAACATTGATTTGTAACACATTAATGCAAATTAACTGCATTCAACAGCTGATGTGGTATACTCTGAATCCTGGGAAGATGCGCTCTGATTAAATATTGACTGTCTCTAGCTTAAAATTTGCAAGAAATTATCTATAACAAGAACTTAGAGGTAATACGTTCATCATTTTTTAACATTAACACATTTAGCATTGCATTGACAATTATCTGAATACACAACTGTGTATGCCAAAATGGGAGTGAAAAGTAGTTCTATATTGAAGACAATAGATCAGCCTACAAATTACCTGAACATGTTTACATCACATATACTTTAGTTTGCCAGAAAATATAGCATCACTATGTTAGTTATGATTAGGGGAAGGGGAAGGACGTAATTAATGGTTCTTTCATGTCCTACCAATTTTACAGTTCACAGCAAGCCCTGCAATATAAACTTTGTCACACAACGAAAACAAGTATTCTCTTGAGCAGCGTGACTCAACTTTATAAAGTATCACTTTCCTTAAAACAAATTCAAATGTGCTTGGATAATTAAGGGAAAAATGAATAGCATGGTCTCCCTACAATCACTCTTACATTAAACTCTGTACATCAAAATCAAAATTATTTTTATGCATGATGGGCAGTTTCCCACTAACAATTTTCTAAATTGCCTAATAATTTTATGTAGCATAATTACAAGACTCCTTCTTGTGTATTTTTGCTTCTCTTTGCTTCCATCTGAATACAAATTAAGGGCACTTATTAGCAAACCTTTGTGGTAGGCACTTACAATGTAATGCTGCAACAGAGCTAAATGAAATAAACCTAACAGGAAAGCCCTTGAAACACTTATTCACTTAACAATAGGGCATGCAACCATATGAACGACATTTTCCAGACTGAGTGACTTTCTGAATAAAAATGGGTGAACAAGTGAAGGCAGACTGATTGTTCATGAATTGCTTTCATTTCTAAGACTTCACTGAACATTTTTTACCCCTAGAATCCAGCAGTACCTGAAACTCAGTATTTGTAAATCTGACCTCATCAAATGTTTCCCTCTGGAATGGTTAATTTTAACGTCAATTTGGCTAAATGATGGTGCTCAGTTGTTTGGTGAAATAGTAGTTTTGATGTTGCTAATAAGGTATTTTATAGATGTGATTAATATTTATGATCAGTTGATTTAAATAAAAGAGATTATCCTTGATAATGGGTGATGGGTGAGCCTCATCCAATCAATTGAAGGTCTTAAGAGCAAAAATTGAGGGTTTCCAAAAAGAAATAATTCTTCCTCAAGACTGTAATACAAGAAACCTTCCTGTTTTCAGCCTGCTGGTCTACCTACAGGCTTTGTACTTGCCAACACTCAATTATGTGAGCCAATTCCTTAAAATCAAAATCAATCATGTCTCTCTGTGAGTGCTCACACGCATATATCTTCTGTTGGTTTTGCCTCTTGGTGGAACCCTGATTTATATAACCATACTTATTCATTCCTTTCTTCACAGATTTGACCCTAAAAGTATAGCTTACTTTATTGTGCTTCACTCGATTGCACTTTGCAGAGACTGAGTTTTTAACAAATTAAAGGTTGGTGACAACCCTGCATTGAGGAAGTTTAAATCAGCGCCATTTTACCAACAGCATGTGCTCACTTCCTGTCTTTGTATGTCTTTCATTAACTCTCGCAATATTTCAAACTTTTTCATGATTTTTATATCTGTTATGATGATCTGTAATCCTGATCTTTAAGAGGTTACTACCGTAAATGTCTTGGTGCACTACAAACCATATCCATATAAGAGATGGACATTAATCAATAAATGTTATGTGCATTCTGACTGCTCCACCAACCAGCCACTCCCTGTCTTTCTCCCTCTTCTCAGTCTCCCTATTTCTAGACATTCAATATTAAAATTAGGCCAATTAATAAACTTACAACAGCCTCTATGTGAGCAAGCAAAAGGAAGAGTCACATATCTCTCACTTTTAACCTAATGCTGGAAATGATTAATCTTAGAGAAGAATGCATGTCAAAAGCTGACACAGGTGGAAATCCAGGCCTCTTGTGCTAAACATTGAGCCAAGTGGTGAATGCCAAGGAAAACTTCCTGAAGAAAATTAAAGGTACTACTCCAATGAACACACAGATAATAAGCAAGCAAAAAAGACTTATTGTTAATATAGAGAAAGTTTTAGTGGTCTGAATAGAAGATCAAACAAGCCACAACATTACCTGAAACCAAAGCCTAATCCACAAGAAGGCCTTACCTCTATTCAGTTCTATGAAGGCCGAGAGAGGTGAGGAAGCTGCAGAAGAAAAGTTGGAAATCAGCAGAGGTTGCTTCATGAGGTTTAAGGAAAGAAGCCATCTCCACAAAATAAAAGGACATGTGAAACAGCAAATACCGATGTAGAAGGAACAGCAAATAATAAAGAAGATCTAGCTAAGATAATTAATGAAGGTGGCTACAATAAACAACAGATTCTCAATACAGATGAAACAGCCTTTTAATGGAAGGGATGCCATCTTAGGCCTTCATAGCTAGAGAGAAGTCAACGCCTGGCTTTAAAACTTCAAAGGAAAGGTTGACTCTCTTGTTAAGTAATGAAGCTGGTTACTGTAAGTTGAAGCCAAGGCTCATTTATCATTCCGGAAACCCTAAGGTCATTAAGAATTATGCTAAGTCTACTCTTCCTGTGCTCTATAAATAGAATGGCAAAGCCTGGATGGCAGCATATCTGTTTATAGCATGGTTTACTAATTTTAAGCCCACTATTGAGACCTACTGCTCAGACACAAAAAGATTCTTTTTAAAATATTACTGTTCATTGACAATTGCACCTGGTCACCCCAGAGCTCCAATGAAGGCATATAAGGAGATTAATGTTGATTTCATGCCTGCTAATACAACATCCATTCCATAGCCCATGGATCAAAAAGTAATTTCAACTTTTGAATTTTATTATCTAAGAAATATGTTTCATAAGGCCCTAGCTGCCATAGATAGTGTTTTCTCTGATGGATCTGGGCAATGTAAATTGAAAACCTTCTGGAAAATATTCACCATTTTAGATGCCATAAAGAATATTAATGATCTATAGTCAAAATATTAGCAATAACAAAGGTTTGAAAGAAGTTGATTTCAACTCTCATGGATGACTTTGAGGGGTTCAAGACTTCAGTGGAGGAAGTAACTGCAGATGTGGTGAAAACATCAAAAGAACTAGAATTAGAAGTAGAGCCTGAAGATACGACTGGATTGCTGCAATCTCATGAAAAAGTTGAACAAATAATGCATTCTTTCTTAGGGATGAGCCAAAAAAGTGTTTTTTTGGTTAGATGAAATCTACACCTGTTGAAGATGCTGTAAACATTGCTGAAGTGACAACACAGGATTTAAAATATTGCACAAACTTATTTGGTAAAGTAGTGGCAGTAGTTGAGAGGATTGACTCCAATTTTGAAAGCAGTTCTGCTGTAGGTAAAATGCTATTAGGCAACATCACATGCTACAGAGAAATATTTTGTGAAAGGAAGATTCAAATGATACAGTAAAGTTCATTGTTGTATTATTTTAAGAAAGTGACAAAGCCACCCCAACCTTCAACAACCACCACCCTGATGAGCCAGCAGCCATCAACATTGAGGTAAGACTCCCCACAAGCAAAAAGATTATAACTCACTGAAGGTTCACATGATTGTTACCTTTTGTTAAATCAATAAAGTGTTTTTTTAAATTAGGATCTGTACATTTTTTGACATGATGCTATTGTATATTTCATAGACTGCAGTATAGTGTAAACATAACTTGTATACGCACTGGGAAGACAAAAAGTTCCAGTCACTTGCTTTATTGCACCATTTGCTTTATTGCAGTGATCTGAAACCTCTGGAACTGAACCCACAACATTCCCAATGTATACCTACATTTACCTATTATCATAATTCTTTCAACTGAATTCAAAACAATTCCCTGTCATTATTTGCCTACGTGTAGGAAACATTAACTGTAATATCACATATTTGATATGTTAGTTTTTTTTCTACTACAACACAGTAAGACACAACGACTGACATTTTTTAAGTAGTTATCCACATGAAACCTAAAATCATGCTAATGGCTCCTGTGCCACTCCAGAGAATTATACTCCAGGCTCATTCTTCTTCTCGACTTTGCTTTGATTAATAGAATCAACTTTTTCCTATAATATGGACTCAATTTATCTCGCTTTCTTTTTCCCCATCTCTTTTTATTTCTCTTAGTCACATTTCTAACTTTCTTTTTATTACTGCTCTGCCAGAATTTAGGCCTCTATTACCTAAAACCTAAGATATGGAACTTCTGGGGAGCTAAGGCCCCACCTTTAATTCCCCCTATTCATATTAACTGAGCTCTTGGCCAAACAATTGTCAGAATCTACAATTGTGAAGATAATAGCCTTTTTCTGACCGCAGAGCATTTTACAATTTAGTGAAGGACTCATTCTCAAACAGTATTCACTTAGAACTCAGATTAAACACTCATATGTCTGAGAGCTTAAGAGAGACATCACAGTTTTCTGATGAGTGTTCAGAGTCCGAAGATTAGGCTGGAGTTTTCTAGGCAAAGAACAATTAAGGAGTGGAGGAAGTATCAGTAGATCTGGACGTTTGCAGTTGTTGATGCCTTCATTTGATTTTTGAGGATAACAGAGGCTCTGAGACGTGCCTGAGGTTACCCTAGTTCATTGCCATGATACTAATTATACTTTTGATCATGGCTTCCTCAGCCTCCATTCCTCCCAGCAAGAGCTTGTTTTGAATTAAGGTAGAAAAAAACAAACAAACATCATTTGGTAAAATCAGTCTTTCCTTCCACCTGTCCTATCTTTCCGTCATCTTCCCTCCTTCCTTTTCTCCTCTTTCTTCCTTCCTTTCCTCCTTATAAATATCAAATAAAAAATACTGGGCCGGGAGCGGCAGCTCACGCCTGTAATTCCAGTACTTTGAGAGGCCAAGGTGGATCACTTGAGGTCAGGAGGTCGAGACCAGCCTGGCCAACATGGCAAAACCTCATCTTTACTAAAAATACAAAAATTAGCCATAATCTCAGCTACCCAAGAGGCTGAGGCAGGAGAATTGATTGAACCTGGGAGGCAGAGATTGCAGTGAGCCAAGATTGTGCCACTGCACTCCAGCCTGGGCAACAGAGCAAGACTTCATCTCAAAAAACAAAACAAAATGGATTTGACCTCTGCCTTTTAAATATTAATAAGAGTATAAGAGTCTGCACCCAAATCTCCCTTGCCTTTGTCTTCTTATCCGTTCTTAGGGGAATCTCCCTTAATCAGTTTCTCACCTCTCCCACCATGATTGTCAGCTCACCTGACTCACCTGGACATACAGGGGTCTACTGAAGCCAATGACTCCCAGTCATGTATTTAAATCACACAACAGCATTTCTGTTCATGTAAACCACCTATCAAAGCCTTCAAAAGGCCAGCTCTCAGTTGCCTGATCTAAATCTATGCTTGATATTGAGGACTGAGGGTGGAGAGTTAGAAACCTGCAATCAGGCTACATCATTCTGCTTTAATTGTGGGATTTAGCATCCAGGGATCTCTCCTTAAAATCTTATTACTAATTGAAGGACTTGGTGCCGCCCAGTCAGCACTAAGACAAAGTGTACTATGATCCCTAGACAAAAGAAGTGCTCAGAATATGAAGTTCTTCGGACTACATGGCAGATCTAAGGGTTAATTCCTTCCTGTCTTTCCACTCAAATCAGGCTTTGTGAGTGATTATTGAATATTGATGCATGCATGTTATCTTAGGTATTATTATATTCTGAACATAATATAATGGGGACTATTTCTTAATGAAAGCTTTGACAATGAAGACCTCAAAAATACATGGAGGCGTGCCACAACATAGATGAACCCTGATGCATTACGTATGCATTATGTAAATGTCTAGAATACGCAAAGTCCACAGAGACAGAAAATAGATTAGTGGTGGCTAAGGGGTGGAGGGAAGGGGAAGAGTGATGAAAGGTTGATGGTTGTACAACCTTCTGAATATTGTAAAACCAGTGAATTGTATAATTTAAAAGGGTAAATTTTTGTGATATCCAAATTGTATCTCAAGAAAAGAAAAAGTTCACAGATGAATTTCTAAAATCTCAAAATGCTGTGCTACCAATTCCAAAATTAATATTCTTGCATAGGTTAGCACTCTGGGATTAGTCTCACAATAGCTGTGTGATTGTTTTCTCTCTCAGTAGTACCAAAGTAATGCTGTATCATAAAGTTCATGACATTTTAAAGTTGATAAAATATGGTATATTTCTGATTTTACTTATCACTAGATACAAAGGCAACTATTGCAAATCTGTATTTCAAAGAATTTACACTGGACAAATTGTTGGATAGATTTGCCTCAGGCTCCTGAGTAGCTGGGATTTCAGGTACCAACACCACTCTTGACTAATTTTTGTATTTTTAGTAGAGGCAGGGTTTCACTACGTGGGCCAGGCTGGTCTCGAACTCCTGACCTCAGGTGATCTACCTGCCTCAGTCTCCCAAAGTGCTGGGATTACAAGCGTGAGCCGCCATGCCCAGCCATTGATTTCTTAATGACCACAAATCATTAAGAAATCTGTAGCCGTCATCATCTTTACCAAACAAAAACCTTAACTCTCTTTTTATAAGGAGTTGGACCCTATATTTCTTCTCTTTGGGCCTGGGTAGACTAACTGCTTTCAACAATACAGTATGAAGGAATTGACCCTGGGTGACTACTAAGGCTGGGTCACAGAAGGCCATGCAGGCTCAGCTATCCTCGGGTCTCTTGGGGCACTTGCTCAGGGAGGGAAGCCATTTGCTGTATAAGAAGTCTGATTATTTTAAGAATACAAAGCTGACGAAGCCACATGTAGATGCTTTGGCTGACAACACCAGCTGAGTTCCCAGCTGACAGCCAGCATCAACTGCCAGCCACCTGAGCAAACCATCTTGTACGAGCAGCTCAATCAACCACAGCCCAGAAAATGTTTGACTGTAACAGTGTGAGGGATCCCAAGAGAGAACTGTCCACCCAGGTTCTTTTATAATTCATGAGCCACAAAATCATGAGCAAAATAAAACAGTTGTTTCACACCACTAAGTTTTGGGCTAACGTATTACACAGCAAGAGTTACTAGAACAAAAAAGCAGTGAAGAAAGTTGTTTTTTCTGACAATGAGCCATCCAGACCACTCAGCATCCAGTACAAATAATGGACACATTTTTATCCCACGTCCTTCATGAAAGTATGTTGACTACTATTAACATTTTCTACCCAGCTCAGACTCATTGCAGCTCTTTGTTTATCTGGGCATGGGTTCCCTCCCTTTCCACTCGCCAAATCATGATCTCATGTGTTCTTAATGGAGTGCTAATTTATTATTTATAAATATGTTTGAAAACATATACACAAGCATTATCCAAATCACTATTGGTTTCTTCCAACTGCTTTATGCTTATATGCCACTATTAAGTAACTTGTAAACCTGCCACTGGTTTGAAATACAGTTAATGAAGTGTTCTTCTGTGCAAATAAAAAGGACTTATCTAATTTGGAAATGGTTTACTTTAGACCTAATTATTGCAGTAATTGGTAGACAGTCTTGATAACTTGCTCAGAAAATTTTCATTCTGACTGTAAACCTTCCATAGCTTTTGGACTGAATTCTCCCTGCCATAAAATAAAAAGGTCTAAACTTCTTAAAATACAAGATCCCCTATTACATCACCTAGGTTTCCCCATCTATCATTTCCCTTCAGATACCCTCTGTGCCACTCTAAGCACAATGCTGATATATGGCATTGTATATAGTCACTTATCAAAATGAAATTCCACATGTGGAAAAGTTTCCTCATCATGTCTATAGAATTAGGATTTATAGATTTCCTATTCCGCAAATTTTTTCAGAAATTCTCAGCAATAAATAATGTCTTCCTCCTTGGAAATACAGCACCACTCTTAGTCTATGTGACTTCTTCTCTCTTGCATTATTATTATCATGGTATCTACCTTACATAAATAGTTTTCCCAAGAGCTTTTCTGGGCTAGATGATTAGCAAATGCCACTGAGGAAAATCACAGAATAATTAAATAAATGAATAAGAATATGTATATATTATATATATGAAATGTATAGTTTTGTTTGTCATTTTCCTTGAGAAGAGTCAACATGTTCTTGAAACATTCAACAAGAATTGGAGTATAGCTCTGTAATATGTAACAACTTTGTAAATTTAACTACTTAACTTCATGTGAAAAGATAACTCTTGTCCTAAATTGATCTATTTCATGAACTAGTTAAAATATCATGTCTGAAAAAGGCACATTAATCTTTTACTTAAGGAGAGCTGAATTGAATCATGAACTCCTTGATGAAACATCAGTTTTAAGTGGTTTTGATCACGTCTCAGAGCCTTTGCACAGGATATGCACTGTGCTGAACAGCCTTGACCACAGCATTTGATTACACAATGCATACTCTTTTGGGGGCTTTGTGTCAAGTATCCTCTCAAAAGGCCTTCTCTGACCACTTTAAGTACGTGTCCTCTCTGTTTTCTGTAATAACATCTTATTAGTTTCCTTCGCAGTATATTTCCAAATTGTTACTTCCGCTTTACATTTCACCTCAATATCCACCTTCCAGGTTCAAGCGATTCTCCTGCCTTGGCCTCCTGAGTAGCTGGCACTACAGGCACACGCCACCACACCTGACTAACTTTTGTGTTCTTAGTAGAGACAGGGTTTCACCATGTTGGCCAGGCTGGTATCGAACTCCTGACCTTGTGATCCACCTGCCTTGTCCTCCCAAAGTGCTGAGATTATAGGCGTGAGGCACCACCCTCAGTCTATAGTTTTCTATTTTAACACGTACACTTCTTGAGGAGAGGGATCTAATTTCTCTTGTTCTCCACTGAATCTCTAGCTCCTTTCAGATTGCCTGGCAGAGGGAGCTCAGTATACAGTAGTCATAAAAACAAAGTAACAGTGACCAGCAGTCCACCCACGCGCACCTAGGGTTGACATAAATCCATCTTTAAGCTAAACTAAGCATAGTAACGCATTACTTTGTGTGTCTTTATTCTCTTTACATCTTCTTTATGAGGGACAAAGTCATTTTCCCTTTTGAGTTAAATGAGTTAACATTTAACTCATTGAGTTAACATTTAACATTGACAGATGAGTTAAATGAGTTAACTACCACACAGAGGTTCCTTAACTTTTAAACAATCACAAATTCATAAGTGAGAGTGTTGAGGTTTGAACTCAAGATTATCTGATTCAAAAACTCAATCTTATCATCACTTTGCCCTTCCATTTAGAGTAGGTTACCTCTGTATCCCACTCCTGGTATACATATTCTAAAAAGAGAATTCCTGTTGAAGGCAATTTAAGGATGAGAAAGGCTAACATCTTAAAAAAAAAAGTATATGGAAACAGTTCACACAGTTCATACCTGTGTGATTCCAATTTTAATTGTTCTTTTCTGTTTCTCATTTATGTCTAATGATGGATTCTAATCTCTATTTAGGCTGCTCTCCTCATGCTATTTCTTATTGTGATTCTCTAAAACTTAAGCAGGATCAAAACAAAAGACACTGGAATGGCTGGCGGGGGGGTCCCTACAAAAGGTTATTGGGGAAACTAGAACAAGAAAAAAAAAATAAGAGGATCTAGAGATACCCTGGATATGAAAATAATAAAAACAATAGTAATGATAAGAACATCCCAGTTTGAGTTCTGGAAATGAAAGGTCCATAAAAATAAATTACATCCTAGAGAATATTCATAAGAGAAAACAATTCAATTTTGTCTTTCGATAGAGGAAAATGGTACCAGTCTCAATGTAAAAAAGACCTAGCTGCTAAGTCAACAAGTTCCCAAGCTCATGGAATTAGTGACAATTTTTATATACTCAAAATATTAATAAGAAAAAAAACCCTCAGAAGTCAGAATGTAGTATTCTATCACTTTCTCTGACTGAAGCCACATTATCTCCCTGCACCTAAGTTTCTTTGTCTGTAAATTAGGCAATTGGTATTTGTATTATCCAAGTTCCAGTGTTACTGCTGGGTTTCAAGCACATAATGCAAGGCAAGGTGTGAAACCTTTAAGAGACTGAGCTCTTGAGGTAGAATTGAGAAGTGACTGAAGGAGAAGAAGACATGACTAACACAAGACCTGCGTTTCCATGAACTTGCAGTGGAACCAGGGTCATTTAACTTTCCCAGGCCATTCTCTTTCTCCCTCACTGGTTTGTCTAATGGCATATCTGAAAGTGCTCTGAAAGCAACAATGTGCTGTAAAGATATGAGGTATTATCACTGTTGTTGCTATTTACATTATTTCCCATAAGTTCTATGATTACTTTATCAGAGGATTTAGTTACGTCCCATGAACAATGGAAAAGTTGTGTCCTCATCTGCAATTATCCCACGTCTCCAAATACTTTCACATGTGAATCAGCAATATAATTGTTATGCAGAAAATTAAAGTAGGCTTAACATCCAAGTCATCCAGCCCCCCTTATATTGAATTGTGCATACTTCTTCCTGCTTAGCAATCACTTTAACTCTTGTGACAGGGTGTCCTAAATTACTGATACTGTTTGAGGCATCACCTTGACCTTCTATCTCCTTGCCTTTCCACAATATTGACCTTGATATTAGCAGCAATGGAGCAATGCAAATTGTTTTTAATGTACCATATTCCAGAGCTAATGATTGGCCAAAATTAGAAAAGAAAATGATTCAAGCAAATCAATTCAAATCTGAGAGAAAAACTTTCTCAAACCTAGTTTTGTAAGTTAACTTGCCAGTCTACTCAGGGTCCCATCATTTGCAAAATATTTTAATAATCATTCTAAGCCATAAGATTGAGATCACTCCAGGCCAGGCGCAGTGGCTCACACCTATAATCCCAGCACTTTGGGAGGCTGAGGCAGGTGGATCACCTGAGGTCAGGAGTTTGAGACCAGTCTGGCCGACACGGCAAAATTCCAACTCTACTAAAAATACAAGAATTAGCCAGGTGTGTTGATGCACACCTGTAGTCCCAGCTACTCAGAGGCTGAAGTATGAGAATCACTTGAACCCGGGAGGAGGAGGTTGGAGGTTGCAGTGAGCCAAGATCATGCCACTGCACTCCAGCCTGGGCTACAGAGGGAGACTCCGTTTCGAAAACAAACAAACAAACAAAAAACTACTGAGATCATTCCAAAGATAGAAAAGGTACTTCCATGAACAACCACTCTCATGCCATTAATACGTGATCTCTTCCTGCTCTACCTTTCACTCACTTTGTTCCAGCCACCATGGCCATTCTTGAGGTTCTCAGGCAAAGCATGCCACTCTCAGCACAGGGTCTTTGCATGGGCTGCTCTCCCTTGGATGTGCTTGCCCCTGGTATGGACACATCCTTCTAATTCACTCTCTTCCTTCAAACATCACCTTCATATATCTAATATAGTATGTGACTTGCCAAGAGAGGCCTTGTTCCACCACTTTTCTGAGGTCTTTTCCACTTTGCTTAGTAACCCCATTGTCCTCAACCACACGCCATCCCAATTTCCTTTGGAGCACTCCTTCATTTGTTCCAAATATTCATCAGAATGGAAACTGTGGATCATTCTTTCACCACTCTTGACGCAGCTGCTAACTCAGTGCAGCAGAGACTTAAGCAGTTGGATGAGAGAAAGATTTAATCCACTCATTCTCAGCAAGTCTTTGTAAAGCACTCTCGCTGTACCAGAACCTGTGCTCCATGCTGACAGGGAAAAAAAATGGTAAAATGAAGAGTATGCTATAATCTCAAGGTGTTCTCAGACCAGTTAATGGCATGTAATGCAAAAATGGTGTCCTTTCTGTTTACAACCATCTTCGTTATAGCGCATTAACTCAGACCCCATAAAATTAACTGTAATAGACTCCAGTTATGACATGTGGCATCCTATCTTTGAAAATTACTAATTCCTTAGCAAACATACAGAAATAGCTATCTCAGAAATATTTTCCCATAACTTAGGAAAGCTTTTATGTAATAAAATATCTCTCTATTATCCATTCATTATTCATTCATTCAATCATTCATTCAGCAAATACGGTACAATATAATGATTGAGATAGCAGGATTTGGAGTCAGGAAGTGTAGCTCTAAACTGCAGCTTCTCTATTTAGTAATGTAACTTTGGCAAGGCTGTGCCTCAGATGGACTGGTTGTAAAATTGGATAATAATAGAAGTGAGATAGTAGGTGAGGTTAAATTAGGACCTCATAGTCCCAGCAGAGACTAGCCCTTTAAGAGCTGCATCCTACCCAGGCCTCTTACTAAGGTCCTTGTGGGGTGGCATAGTACCATGCCACCCTTTGCAGTCCAATGAGTACCAAGAAAAACCCTCCTGAAGGGGTGAGCAATGCAGTCTTACACAGGTTTGTGAATTTGAATGAACCAAGTCTTCCTATTCTGTATTCAGACTAACCATTTATACTAAGGCTTGAATGCCTTCTCCCTAATTGTGATAAATACTTAGAAAGAATAAAAACCTAAAATGTTAGAAAGCAAACAGTCTTGAGCATGAATGGCAGAGCTTACTTTCAGCCTAGAAGTTAGTATAATTCCTATATCTAAACCTTTAATCTCACAACTTAGGTCAGCAAACCTCAAGTTACAAAATTCTATAAATAATTCAAAGCATACAACATTGTTTTTCATGTATTAGTTCACTTTTAAACCCCCACCCCCAAATATTTGTTGAGGTTGAGGGTTTCCCATTTTACAGATGGGAAAACTAAGACCTTGAGATTTAGCATTGTATGTCCAAAGTCACATTATTGATAAGATATACAAATGAGCCCAGAAGGTAGGTCTTATAAAGGAGAGTTCATACCCCAGTCTGCCATTGCCCTTCTATTTCTAAATAAGCAAAAGCAAGCACTTTACAAAGAATTCTGCACCCTCTTGTTTTCAGTTCTAGAAATATTCCCAGGCAGAACCATATGAAAACTTCGAGGCTGCTATTTTTCTTTCAAACTATCTTTATTTTATCATGTGCATTAAAATAGATGTCATTGGGGAAAATGTTTAAATTTCAAGACTTAAAAGTGATTTTGAAATATGTATGCCCTTCTCAAGCTGACGAGGAAGAGTGACACATAATCTATAAATTATAGTGGAACCTTGTTAACTCTAATGAGAATCCGGAAGGGCTGTTGCCAATTAATGAATCTTACAAATAATTAAATGACATAAAATGTTGGCTAAATGGCAGTTTTTCTGAGTGAGGAAGGAGTGTGTACTTTTGCTGCTGAAGACAAGATGCAGATGACAATCTGGACCCTATTCCCAAAAAGACTGTGAAAGGATTTACAAGGTTTGGAAGATGGGATGCCCAAATGAATAGAGAATGCACTGAGAAAATAGAGTGAACATTTCATCATTAAGTCAATGGTTTTATGAAGTCCCATGGAAACTGCTCTGAAAATAATTACCTAGCATGAAGGCTTCCTTGTGTCTTCATATGTTTCAGACACGAAGGCATGTCACTCCTTTTCTGTGGCTGTATATTACTCGTTCTTTACCTCATCCTAGGAAAGTTATTTTTGCAAAGATCACCTAGATTCCTTTAAATTACAACAGCTATGAACAACAGTTGCTTTGAGTAAGCTATCTTTCTTAAAAAAGTTAAAAACAGATTTATAGAGATACATTTCAGCTGTCATTTCTGTCAAAATCAAAAGCAAAAATGACAGAGAGGATCTCACAGAAAATAGCTTGGGACCATGTCCAAAAACACAGAGATCAATTTTTGCTGGAATGATGTCTTCAATGTCCTTACTAGCAGGTACACACACTCACACATGCACAGGCACCCACATAGACGTATTTGAGCCTAATTCTGAATGCCAAATAATGACTAAAAGTTTTATTGATTTATTTTAAAATTTAGATAACAGAGGATATTATAATAAGATTCAAGTTAGTGATACTGAAAGAATTCACTGCACAATTCACAGGCTGTCCCTGGAAAGATGAAGAAGGAAATCAATAAGTAAAAAAATTCTCACATAGTAAATGTGATAAAGTTCTAAAGCCGCACCATCTGGTCTGTTATACTGGGTGGGTCAGTCTGTACCTGAGGAACCTGCTTGAGCAACAGCTGAAAATAAACAAACAAATACCAAATAAAAACACTTCTTTGGTTAGAAAAGGAGAAAAGCTTGCTTTTTCCCCCAAACTCAACCTTCTGATTACTGACTAGACACAGCTATAGATATGACTTTATTTTCTTCTTGGCCTGAAATTTCAGAAAGTTCATGGCTGAATATTGTGGTTAACAGAAGTAACATTCTCTTGGGGGAAACATAACCACCAGCACCCTTATTTCTATCACTATATATTCTTAATAAATAGTATTCTTAATTAATGTATAGCTTCTCAATGACTTCTTTAAAATAGACATGCCTCTTATGAGAACATAAGAGGCTAAATATTTATAATCAGAAGATTTCAAATGCTTTCTTTCTAAAGATTTTTCTTAGAAAATGTCAATATAAACAAATAAAATCATAATTTAATTATGAGGTTTTATCATAACCTAATTTGATTACTTTTGATATTCCTTAATATCAGTTGCATTTTATATTAATTGTATTGCATATAAACTTTGTTTTAAATAACTGAGTAAAGCCAATAAAGAAATAGAACATCATCTTACAAACTTCTAGGTGCTCTCGTATTTTTATTTTCTATGACTCTAAATGGATTCTGATATCTGATTTTCCAAATTACTGCCAAATAAAAACTTTCTAAATCTTAAGAAAATGCGGTTGAATTACTAAAGGCAAATATCAAAAGCAATTTAATTCAAATAAAACTGAAATAAGAACATCAAATAATTCAAATAAATTATTTTTGTGAACTGACAAGATCTAGGGCCCTAGGTATTCTAAGATCAAGAATTCCATGGCCCCTATTATTAAACTTTTTACTAATAAGTAGAGAAGCAAATTAATAAGCTACTTTAAGTGTCTTATATCTGGGTGCCCCTCATGTAAGAGAAGGGAAGAGAAAATACTGTGTGATCTATGTGACCTGTGGAAACAAAGTGCATTCAAAATATCAAGCTGTCCTGTGATCCTGCCTCATACTGTATGGAATCTGTGCATACTTCTCTCTATCTAGAAGCAAAAGATAGATATCAAAATATATGTGTGTGTGTGTGTCTATATGTGTGTGGGAATATTCACATACCTATTCATATACATATATACATACAATGTATATACATACGTTATATATAGATACATACCCATGTACATGTGTGTTTGTATAAATTTTGTATATTATAGATTTACATTACATATATATACAATATAACATATATAAATACACGCACATATACATTCTTATGTGTTTATGTGTAAAATCTTCTTCCATCTTCTAGGTTTAGCTTACCAGACACCTCTTTTTGGGAATCATCCTGACTTACCCAGTTGGAATTACTCATAGATATTCTGCATCCCAGGAAGCCCTTAGTGGCAGATACGGTGGTGGAATTCCTCTTTGCCTCTGACTGAGAGTGTGTTGTCATTAGTACTGGGTCTCATAGTCATCCTTGTGCACATCTCATTCCCTCCACTAAGCTGAACCCCTAAACCCAAGGAAGAGATAGCACAGGGTGGCAAGATGCACTTGCAGTTTTGAACTAAACAAATAAAGTTTGATCTTTTCTCCACTGAGAGTCAATCCGGGCCAGGCATGGTAGCTCATGCTGGTAATTCCAGCACTTTGGCAGCCTGAAGCAGAAGGATGGCTTGAGCTCAGCAGTTTCAGACCAGCCTAGGCAACATAGCAAAACCTCATCTCTGTTAAAAATAAAGTTTTAAAAAATTAGCCATGCATGGTGGTGCACGCCTATTGTCCCAGCTACTCAGGAGGCTGAGGAGGGAGGATTACTTGAGCCCAGGAGTTTGAGGTTGCAGCGAACTACAATCACACCACTGCACTCCAGACTGGGCAACAGAGCAAGGCTCTGTCTCAAAAAAAAAAAAAAATATATATATATATATATACACACACCTCATGTACTTGACCGAGTTACTTTACCTCTCAAACCCAGCTCTTTTGTTTGAATCAGCACCTGAAGCTTGTTAAAAACAGAGAACCTCGGGTTCCACCTAGACCTAGTGAATCTGAAGCTGAGTTTTAACAAGATCAATAGTTTATTTGCATGCAGATAAAATGTTGAGAAGCACAGTACTTAGGAACCATTCATATTCTCACCTATACAATTTAAATAACAGCAGTCAACATACAGGGATGCTGGAGGATAAAGCATACATCCAGTGCTTAGCCCAGGCCCTTACGCATGTGTGTGCTCGAAAAGTGGTAGCATTTTTAGTTTTTATTACTAACATTACGGACAATGTTGTTTATTATTAGACAGTTTTATCACTTAAATTCTCTGAACTGCATCTCTAAAATTGGGATAATTATATATGTTATCTATGCTTTGCTTTCTTTTTCTAGTGATTAAATTATTTAATACCTGTAAATGATCAGATATGGTGTTTGCTCACTGTTAGTTATCTTCTCCCATCCATCCTCCCTTAAGGGCAGACATCAATTTGAAGGCTTTCAGAGAGCAGGTATTTGCTGAATGGCATACAAATACATCAGAGGAGTTTTAGATGCCTCCATAATCCTATTTCTGTAGAAAAATTTACATATTTCCACATGGTAAATTAAACAGAGGCAACAATTAGCAAATGCCTATGTGACAATAGCCGTATTGATGACTTGTCCTTGATTCTGCTTTGGCTCATATAAATCTCCACTGTCAATGTCTTACTGTTGTAGATCACATATTTGTGTCCCCCCAAAATTAATATGTTGAAACTCTAACCCCCAATTAGATGGCACTAAGAGGTGAAGCTTTTGTGGGTAAACCCCCTAGGATAGGATTAGTGTCCTTTTAAGAAGAAGAAGTTAGACTTTTATCTTTCTGCCCCGTGAAGACACAACTAGAAGTTGGCAGTCTGCAACCTGGAGGAGGACCCTCACCAGAACCAGGCCATGTAGGCATCCTGATCTCAGGGATCCACTCTCCAGAGCTGTGAGAAATAAATTTCCATTGTTTATAAACCACCCAATGCATGATATTCTGAGATAGCAGTTTGAACTAAGACACTTGCCTATTGATACTCCTAGAATGGGAAATAACAACCGTTTTTGTTGTTGAGTTTCAGAATAGCTAAATTTTCTTCTGACATTTTAAGAAAGATATTGTGTATTATACTTGTATTTATTTACACGTGCCCTGGGTTTGAGTTGGTGTAATTCCTTTCTATTTGGTACATCTAGAACAAATTAAAAAAAAATTATCCTGTCGTTCATCATCACAGTGGTCATTTTGATCTTTTATGTTTCTTTGCTTATTAGGTGAACTCACTTTTTCAATGAGAAACATTTGTTAATTACTGTAATTCTAAATAACTAAAAAGGAAGCATGTATCCCAGATAGCACAATGAGTAACTGTGCTAAGAATAAATGGCAGCCACAGTCAGCAATGTCAAAATTAACCACCACCTGTCATAGTCTCAGAAATTGTAGAAGTTGTTTAAGCATATTTCAATACAGTCTTGCATTAATCCTTTAGAAATACTCTAAGCAATTGGTGTATCCTGCTTCCCTCTGGACTTAAGGGGTGGGTGAGAAACTGGCAGTAGGAGAAATGCCCTCATCAAGTCAGAAAAGCAGCTCAAGCTGATTCCTTCTGCCGCATTTCCAGGGCATCATGGCAGGTCCTGAAGCCCAAGAGTGATCACCAGTAGGAATTTTTGGTACAACCTTAGGTTTGCTTCTCTATATTATGTACTTAAATTCCACTCACCCTTGCTTTGCTGTAAATGTGCACATTTGTTGGGCCTTTTGGAAGTAACTTTTACCTTTCCTGTTTTCTGAAGCACATGTTAAAATGTCTATTTGCTTACTTACTATGCCTAAATTCAACTGGGGAAACAAAAAAAACTTGTTAATCTCTTACTGATTTCACATGTGCCACGCACACACTCACTCTCTCTCTCTCTCTCACACACACACACACACACACACACAAAGTCAAGATGACTAGAAGATCCCAATTGGAACCTAAGTTGTTTGATCTCACTTGTTCAAATCAGCTTAGCTCTCTTCAAAACTCCTTTTAAAATCTGGGAGAGGCTATATTGACCTAACAAAATGTATTGAACGACCCAAGCCCTGGCTTTTCAGTAACCTTCTCTAGATTGTAATCACTTCCCTTCTTTCCAAAACCTCTCTCTTTCTCTTGCTCTCCATAGCTGACCTGTGAGCTCCTATTTGGTTTCTCTCCCCATAGTCTAGCTCTTTCACAGGACTATTGCTGCTGAGTCTGGCCTTGACTTTCCTACTACCCTTGATTCTGTTAGTTCTAAGATCCAAGGGCCACTTCAGCCAGCCCTGCAGGCCTAGCCCAAGCCCTGGGTGTCTGGCACTCTGACTGTTGCATAGATTACATCCCATTGCCTAGAGGAGAGTTTCAGAGAGAGTCTAGCCTAATGATTGACAATTCAGAACTGGCCTACTCTCCTTGCATACACTGTAAGTGCTTAAAGACAAACTGCCCTTTGGGGGTGAGAAAAACAGCAGGTGTCTCCAAAACCAGCAGCAGGAGGTCTTCCTTGACCTTTCTTTGCCCCTCTCTCAGGAGGCAGCTGGTATTTACCTTCTACTCTACTCGCTGGGATAAGATGGCTCTCATTAAATGTCTGAAAGATAGTTTAGAGGAGACAACAGTTACTCTTTTTTCTTTGTGAAGAGGGATGTTATCTATTTTAAAAAGAAAAACATTGGTTTAGCCTCCTTACCACATATTTCCTGGGAGAGTATGGTATTTTGCCCTTTTGCATTACAAAGTGTCCTTGTAAAAATAAGGTAACAAATTCATTTTTGACAGGCATTTAAAACCTTGGCATTTAGAAGCTGGCCAGTGGCTTTTGCACTGACTCTAGATTAGAAATGTCTAAAAGATACTAAATAGGATAAGCAGAAAGTGTCATGAGTGAAGGTTGTCACAATGATACATATTCAGATCGTTTCTTCCTAATTGGCTCACTGTGTTCAATTTTATTTCTTGCTTAGACAAAGCAAGACATTGGGACCATGTTCTCACTATGAAATGCAAATGTTTCCTTTCCTTACAAGATGAATTTGCTTTTTAATGTACACATTTCGTATTCTAAATAACGATTCAACTTCAAGATTATCGACATAATTTGGGAGCACCTTTATCTTCCCAGTGAGCATTCTAAACCAGGCATGAGGTGTGGCAAACCAGATTAAACATTAATAGCAATAGCATTGAAAGTTCCAGGCTGTGGAGGCAATAGTCTTAGGAGTCTAGACATTTGCAAGAAGAGAACAGACACCCTGAGAAAAGTAAGGAGGCAAAGGGAGACCATCTCCTTCCAAAATGGGCAAATTACTACTTGAAAACTCCCAGAGGGACACCAATTGCCCCACACAGGGGAGAAGGATGACAGACACAACAGAAAGGCACAAAGCTCACAGGAGAGGCAGCTCTCCTGACTTTGGAGACTCACAGAGAGACAGAAATGAGAAAAGTTACAGGGCCTGTGATTTAGAAACAGAGACTACAGATTCTAAGTGGCTGATAGCAAATTCTTCAAGTGACTACATCCAGCAGCTACAAAGCATTGCTATTACCTTTATAGGAAAAAAAGACTTAGAAATCCATAGTTTAACCACATGCACACACACACACACACATACACATACACACACACGCACAGAGAGAATGAGAGAGACAAATAAATATGGTCAGTCCTCACTCAGCACAGTTTAATTAAATAACATCAGTCATCCAACAACACAGTTCAAATTTAAGTTACTCCATTACCTTAATTGTGAGTAATTACATAAGCTGCAAACTTCCTTGCTAGCTCTTCAGTCAACAAATCACTATGCAAATAACAAATTCATGACCAATGACCAATCACATCACTTCTTTCTAAGTCAGCGATTGGTCTCTGTACATATATTTGTTCATGAGTAGACAGCAAGTGTGTAGCTGTGTTGCCTCCTTCTTCCCCAGGGATAAACTCATTTAGAAAATGGATAATTGAAAAAGGAAACTGGTCAATAAAGATGAAAGAACAACAAAGAAACAAAGAGTAATAAAGCTGGAAGTGGAATTTGAATTAAATGTAAGTGAAATCATAGGAGCAATAGATGACCTTGGAAATATTGGCACTTCTGCCATGTGGGAGTCCCTATTATACAGCTAGAGGCACTTAGTAAAGGCAAGGTTATTGATATAAATATGGAAAGTGGTAGTGACAAGATGGATGAAAAAAATGTTCCAGAGGCAGCAAGGGAGGACAGCAAAAGAATCTTCACATTAAGAAAACTCTTGGGGGATATTTCACACCATGAAAATCTCAAAAGGATAAGATATTGGAAACTCATCCAGTCTTTGAAAGGAGTATGGCAATTTGCCAAGGCTTAAAAAACTCATTCCCTCCATACTATAGATTATGTAACTGTGAGAAAAAGCCAAGCACTGTTCAAACTGCTCCTGATAAGATTTTAATAAAGAAATAAAATACTTAAATTCTTAATGTTTCTAGTATGTTAAATTACATTTTACATTTTACTAAATAAATATCAGTCTTTCTATTTTTTTTTCATTTCTCTGTATCGAATGGTAACAGCATTTTAAATGTTTTGACAAAAATGTTTAAAGGTCATGGAGCAATAATAATTTATCTTATTTATTTTAAAATCACATTGTACTGACTCAGCTTTAATTGGTCATGTTTACATTCCCACATGACTGTGGAAAGCAACAACGCCTGGATTCCTAAATGGATGGATGGGTGGATAGATGGATGGATGTGTGGATGAATGTATGGATGATGAATGTATGGATGATGAATGGATGGATGATGGATGGATGGATAAATGGATAGATGGATGGATGAATGATGGATGGATGAGTAGATGATAAATAGATGGACAGATGATAGATAGATAGATAGATAGATAGATAGATAGATAGATAGATAGATAGATAGAAAGATAGATAGATAGGAAGAAAGATAATGCCATATTGTCTATAATTTACTTTAAAAGATTTTGGCCTAGATCAGGTAAACTATAAGTCCATACTACTTATTCTGGTTTTACACAATTAGGATAAAGATATTATCCCAGCTGTGTGTACCTGACATATGGACAGTCTACTAAGGGAGGGATCTATCCCTGAACTTCAATCAGGTGAGCAGAATCCTGCCCTGATCATATTTTCACATCTCCGATGTGCTTGGTGGAATGTCTAAAAGAACTGGGTGTATAATTTCCTCTGTGCTTACTTGCTGGTATGTGGTTGTATATATGTGCCTCAATTAACTGTCACCACAATAATGTGCAACAAGCTTGATATACCAGTGACCTACACCATATTTCCCATGGCTTATGGAACTGTGGGCTAGTTGAGTTTCAGCTGATCTTGCACTTACGGGATGTACTTTGAGAGTATCATTTCACTGAAGCAGCAGCAGCTATCTGGCATATGTTCTCCTCATGGTGGTGACAGAAGCTGAGAAAGCAATTCCAATTCATGAGCCCATTTCAAGCCTCTACTTCCAATTATCTGCAGACTTCCCATTGACCAAAGCAAGTTACACATCTGAACCCCAAATCAAAAAGTGGGGAAATCGTGGACCCACTATGAAGCATGGCTAGGTTGTGCTTAATACTACTGGGAAAGGATGAATTTAGACCGATAATTCATTCCACAGAAGCACAGAAGAGTTCAGGCTAAGACTTACTTCCATTGTAATATAACACCTGGCAGTTGCAAGGCTGTAAGAGAGAAGACCTCAGGCCCTCATCTACCACTATGAAGGCTACTGTGGGGAGTCAAAGTAACTTATTAGTTATGACAAACCACATTAATTAAAGTCAATTTGTAACGAATGGTTTGAGTGCTATCATTCTAAAATTACATATTCTCTGCATTTTACTAATGGTTTTAAGAAAATACTGCTGATATGAAAATTAAATAAAAATAGAAGATTGGCTGGGTGTTTTAGCCAAATGCCATTTCAGAAGCTCTGTTGCTTTTCCCTAGCTCTGTGCACCAAGTCGTGTTTGAGGAACCACAGCAAAGAAGAGAGTAGAAATGGAAAAAAGGGTCCATTCCACAAATTTCTCACTATCCCAGACTGTGGATGTCTCACCCTCTAAATGGGAATCAGGCCGACAGTGAGTTTGCTTCCTGATTTGTTCCTCTTGTGTCTACCCATTATCTGTCCAAGCTAATACATGAGGGGGCTTTGCTTTGGCAGCCTGCCTAGGGAGGATGCTGGGCACATCTCAAGCCTCGTGGGTGCCCGCTCATCGTAGTCCTGCTTTGTAAATGTGCTCCTGCATCTGTTCCTTAGAGGATTGGAGAGCATGCCAAGCAGAGTGTGACATGAGAGAGGAAGAAGAAGCCCCCTCATGCTCAACCCAAAGGGAAATGCTCTGTTTAGGCTTCCTGTTGGCTCTCTGTGTCTGCCAGCATATTGGAGAAATAGCACAGTGTTATGGAGGGGGACCTGGGCTCGGAGACACAACTGGAGACAAAGCATACTAAATAGCAATGCACAACCTATACACTGCAATAGGATTTGTATGGGAGTGTGTAGGTGCAATTACACATAGGATATTGGAATAAAAAGGTGAGTAATCACTTGGCAGGCACATCGAAGTATCTCTGACCCCACAAAATACCCTCTGCATGCAATAAAGGGAAGAAAACAGTTCCAAACATAAATTATCATAGAGTGGGCAGGTACCAGCAGTACAGTAAGTAGATCCCTAACAGGAGCTTGCTGATGACCATTCCATTATTCTTTTAATAAGCACTCATGAGAACTGACCAGGAGTCCACATCTATGCCAGGAGCAGCAGTCTAGTTGCCATGCATATGCTGTTCCTCTAGAGCTCTACTCTTGGCAGTAGAGGTGAATCGAACAGCTGACTCGCTTATGTTCCTGGTGACATGATTATTTCTAGTTTATCCTTCCAGATAGCACATGCATTTCTGAGGGACAAGATGAAGATGGGTTCAAACACAGCTCTCTATTACCTTATCCTCAGCATGGCAGATTCCTAACTTCCTTATAGTATTTCTTTCCCACTTTGGTACATCACTTCCCTCCTGGCAATGACTTCTGTTGTTCTCTTTCCAGGACTTTAATCCTTTCTGTCAGTCAGTCCATGTCAATCAGTCATATTGAAACAGCCTAAATGCTACCTGTATGCAGAGCTGAGTCTTTCCCACAGGCCTCCTTCCTGAACCCCATGCAAATTACCGATGCACCTGCCTCCTGGGTCTTTGAAAGTGAGATGAGAAGTTACAGCCATACAGTATCATAATCTCAGCATAATCCAATTAAGACTCATGTCTGTCTTCTGTTTCAGTTTCTTTACTTCTGAGCGGTCTTCTAGGAAAACACTACTTAAGGCAGCTACATAATATCCCCTCCTACTGACAGCTATACCTTTGTCTTAGTGTTGATACTTTGAAGTGCCAAAGGGTCCAGAGGGGTTCCATGAAACAGGTTTGGAAGTATAGACAAACCATACTTAAGAAGTAAGAGCATTTGATCAACATTCCATTTTAACCCATTCCTGCAGAAAAGTGAGTTACTCATGATGTCAAGAAATTATCTCCAGACATTCTTCAACTAACAACCTTCTTAATCTTTCAGATTAAGAAAATGGCCATAACTGTCACTAAAATCATATGAAGCCTGCAAAAAATACATATATGATCTCACCTCCAGAAATATGGGATTTGAACAAACACTGCAGCCTGCAGATAACACTCCTTGCAGTGTGGAGTCCATTCAGCACAGCTTTTCTTTTTCCTGGTTAGATCAATATCTCACTGATACATGTTCTGCCAGCCAAGCTATAATGCTGCATTCTTCCAGGTCTCAGTAATATAAAGTGATTTAGTGCTTTCAGCTTGAAAGATATTGCAATGAACACTGTGATTTATAAAACAAATGGGCTATTGTCCTAAATAAGTTTAAAATTATATAGACCTGAGGAAATAGAGTTAACTAAAGTTTTAATGCTCTTAGCCTATTTTCTGCTTAGCAATTTATACAGACACATAAGCAATTCAACTCAGAAAATGCAACAGTAATTTATCGCCAGACTCCTCCATACATAATTTCCTTAACCTAATGTACCTTTTGGCATTTATTAGTACACAAAGTCAACTTCCTGCACACCCTTCTTTCATCCAAGCAACTGTCTATATATTTCCTGGACCTATAAATCATTGCATCCTAAACACTTAGTCTATCAGAAAAAAATATGCTAATTGTAGAGGACAGCATATCCTGTATTGAATGCTAGCGGCATTTTGGCATATTATTTCTCACTTTATCATAGAAGCGTGGTAGGAAATAGAAATGATGGGAGCACTACAAGCCAGAGGAATCTAGGCAATACATTGAAAAGCTGCCATCTCTTATTCTCAGTTCACATTGGTGAAGACAGCAGAGTGTGATAACAGTAGATGGGATATTTTCATTTAATCTTTTAAATGTATTGGCTTTGAAATGTGAGTGGAATTCACATGGGGCAATTCTAATGCTTTTCCTAGTTTCGTGGGTTTTTTTTTTTTTTTTTGCATGTGCCTGAAAGAGGATTCAAATTTGGCAGCACTGTTGATGAGAATTGTTACAACCGAGAGACAGCAAAAAGAGGCAACCTGGATGAGAATTTTAAAAGCAACTTGGTCACAATCTGAAGATTGTATGGCTGCTTTTGAAGAAGACCCGTAGGTACCTAGAAAGGGTGTGTATTATGTAAGGTCAATTTCAACTGCTGTAATATAGAGACTCTGAAGGAGAGTGACTAAAAAAAAAAAAAAAGAAAAAAGCTTATTTCTTTCACACAGATATGTGTTTAAATCTGGATTGGTGAGTGGACCCATTTGTTTCCCAAATGTTTATTCTCTTGAGCATTATCCTCATCTGCATGATTGGAAGGTGGGTCATAGACATTCCTGTGATCACACATGGGAAGGGGGAAGACAAAGGGATTCTATGGCAAAGAACTTTTATTTTATGTGGAAAATGCCCCCAAATTACACATATCACTCCCACTTATGATCTGTTGGCTCTAGTTTGGCCACATAGCTTCACTAAGTTGCAACCGAGGAGAGGAAATGTGGCTTACAGCGGAGTGGCCAGGTGTAGAGCTGACACATTGCCTGTTGACTCCTTGCTGACATTTAAAGAGTATTTCTAAACTGATAATTTACTTTTCAAAGTTTTTTCCAGGTTTCCTTAACCCCTTATACCTCTGTTGTGTTCTTTCTGTTCTGGGCCTTCCTTTCTGGCAAGATGGTATAAAACGTAGCATATTCCTTCTCAGACAGAGAGGCTTTAAAAGAAGCCTCACGAAACTACCTCATACCCAAACCAGGGCTCTTTGAAAGTGCTCTCAAGTGTTTGATAAACAGACATGTTGAATCACTGAATTAGCTACTGGTAGCAATGTTGTCATAAGTTTATGTTTAGATTTCAATCTGGCAAAATGCTTTTGAAAGGAAAATCTTTGTCACTTGAGCCAAAAGCTAAAAAATGTCCTTGTTTAGTAATTACATAGACACCCACACTATTCAAAATCTTGTTTTTCCAAAAGTATATTTGTAGTCCGGAAGCCAGGGCCCAATCCACCCACTTCATCTTTACCATTACTCCCTCTCCACTTTCCCCTAAACTGAATTCCACAGCCCTGGCCACATCAGAGCTGTCCCCATATTGCACGAGTGTGTCTGCGGGCTCACTTCACCATGCTCTCTTCTGCCACTATGCACTTGCATTATTGATCACACTCTCCGTTTTGTCCAATTACAACCTGAATGCAAAATTTGTCCATTTACCAGTCCTCTTCGGCAGAGAAGTAGAAAAATTCCTCTTTTCATTTCCTAGAGTTACTGTTTTTGGTCCCCTAAACTCTTGATGCTAGCAGACCTCTAGGTCAAGACAAGTAGCTTTCTGCAATAAGGTGGTTCATACACCTTATTCAAACTACATATTTTTGAAAGTAAAAGGGCATGATTAATAATTATGTAGGTGTGAAAGTGTAAACAAGGAGTGTCGTGGGCAAATCAGATGCATAAGTAGGTCCTCCTAGTTAAAGAGAATTTTCCCTAAATGATTTGTAAAGAATGTAATTCTTCTTCAAGATTTATTGAAATTTCCCTCCTAAGAATCCTCTTTTACCTAAAAGCTTATGCTGGAGAATGTCAGTAAACCATTTTGAGAACAACCCCCGCCCCACCCCCCAAAATAAACACAAACAAACTTGACTTTAACTCAAGTAAAATACGGCTTTCCCCTAAATCATATCACCTAAGCAGTGACATAGGGAAATGCCATTAAAGAAAGTAGAGGCCAAAATTTCAGAGATGGCCTTTTGACAATGGATCACTAAGAGCCAGAAAACTTAACCACTATTAGTGGTGAAGGAAGGTGACTTAAGGTAAAAAATATCACTAGTGGACAGATGGGTTTGTACTCTTGTTTAATTCCCATAAAAACATATTGAGGTAGGTATGTTCAATGCACTACATAGACAGTAAATTGAACATCAGTGTGGTTAAGTGACTAGCTGTAGTTTTGACTGAGTGGAGATTCAAATCACGGTTTATCTGACTTGTCAGAGACAGGCCACAGTACAATAAATGGCCCACGTAGCCGCTCTAATGGGCCTGTCAAATAACATTTCTGACAGAATTATCTTTCAAAATTGAGAGTTGTTGTTATCATACATGTTAACATCAATGACTTCATAAAGTCAAACTCTACATGTATTCTCATCTCCCTAAGACCACCTATTGTTCTGGTACATAATGGACACTTTTTTGAACCTATTTTAAGTCCAGAAACTACCCATATATACGTATATGAGTGTGTGTATATGTATAAAGCTATTTATTGGATATTATCTGTAATGTTGATTTCAAAATGTGTCTTCATTTTATTAATTCAGAATATTAACTTATATATTCACCAGTTACCCTCGTTTGTCTACTGCCATATAAAAAGTACACACCAATGTTTGTAGTTTTTCTCCCTGTTAAAAATAGCTAGCTGGCTGTTGAAAATATATGTGGGATACTTGTTGCTTATATAAGTTAATCTGAACAGAATGTTCTCTGAAGAATAAATGAGAACAATGCATAAGGATATGAGAATGTGAAGCAAAATGAGAAAATCTCTTTTAGTAAAGTATTTGATGTCCTATGAATCCTAGGCAGTGAAAGGCTGAGAAAGGCATGACCTTCCACTGCAGAGCAAGGTTTACTGAGGCACTGACTCTTCAAAGTTACACTAACACAGTGATTTTTATTTACAGTGAAGCTATTCCTATCAGCATGGACAAAGCAGAAATTTGCGAGTTGAATTCTGATTTGCATTGTAGCATTTTATACTTATATATATACATATGCTCCCACCTGCTCATCAACAACATGTTATACAACTTTGTTCTTTGCCATTCTGACAGGTAAAACTATATATTATCTCTGTATAAATGAAGTGGATCTGCATTCTTTCCAAAGCAAACAGAGCATTCCTTCACATAAACAAATGCAATTTCTGGCTTTATATTAATGTTAAAATAATCCCTTTGTCTTATTTTGATTTAATTATGAACTTACATTTTTAATGGGAAGTCATTCTAGAAGAAAGATGATGGGTGAGTTCATGGTCAGGGAGGTTAATGGACAGCCAATTCTGAGGTCATTGCTGATGCATGTATAGAATCCACTGTCCCATTCTAATTGACTTGGTAGGGACAGCTAATTTGCATGCTAACGTGAGGGTTCATCTATTAAAAGTATTAAATTTACATCTGTTTTCAGTCTTTCCTTTTCTTGTTTGTTAGGGTACATTCACTGGCATTCTGAAAAACAAGAATGTAATACTGCCCACAGCTGGAAGACGGGGGAAACGGTCCATGCGTCGCCTATGACAATGCCAGTCAACCAGCCTGGCAGTGCCATCACATGCGTAACTGGAAATAGAAATGACAATCAAAGCAGTTGTGTGCATTCCATTCTTTCCTTGAAAATACAATTTAAGACAATGAGGGGATTGGAATTAAAAGCATATATATTTGGGTGTTTTATGATAAAATATAAGAGGAGTTAAAACAAGTCAATATAAGTTTAAAAGTAAAAGCAGTTCTGTTTTCATTTTCCACAAGAAAAAGAAAATAAAATAAAGCTAAAGTATGTAACACAATTGGCAAAAATGAAATATGACATGGTGTATTGGAAAAACCTGTCAAGGCCAGGTGCGGTGGCTCACGCCTGTAACCCCAGCACTTTGTGAGGCCAAGGCGGGCAGATCACTTGAAGTCAGGAGTTTGAGACCAGCTTGGCCAACATGCTGAGACCCTGTATCTACAAAAAATAAAAAAAATTACTCGGGCATGTTACTGTGTCCCTGTAATCCCAGCTACTCAGGAGGCTGAGGTAGGAGAATAGCTTGAACCCAGGAGGAGGAGTTGCAGTGAGCCAAGATTGTGCCACTGCACTCCAGCCTGGGCAACAGAGCAATTCTCCATCTCATAAATAAATGATAAAAGAAAAAGAAAAACCTGCCAAGACTGAACTAACTCCTGTGTTTAGAACAACAGTCTCCAAGAAGTAATTTGATGAGACATATTAGTGGGTAGTTATTTTTAATGTGTCTTTGCAAAAGTGGATCTTTCAGAGTATAAAGGAAAGTATTAAAAAGATCTTTGATACGAGTCAATTTTTCATGACCTTTGAGATGAAATGTTCAATAAGATTTCTTTAGAGAAAATGAGAAAGAAATAAGAAGAGGAGAAGAGTTGAAAATGTTTCTATGAAGACTCTTGTCCTTACCTTAATTTAAACCAAAATTAAGAATTTATGATGACAATGAGACCTAGGCTGAATATTTCATTCTCCAGCTTAACTTCTTCTGATTTATGATTTTTGATAAATACACAATTAACAGTTTCATATCTAAATAAACCCATGCTATTCTATTGTTAATGTTTGTATTATTTATCTTCTTGCATAAAAAAGACTTTTAATAAGGAGCCATATTACAAGTAATGGTACATATAGCCAAATGCCAAAGAACACTTTCATGCTTAAGAATTTATATAATTAAAGTTTCAATGCTTACACAGTTATTAACTTTTCATTTTCCTTTAAATATGTATGGCCTTTTAAATACGCCCATGTTAGACTTATTCTAGACCAGAGAAGGTAGAATAATGAAGAAAAAAGTAAACAAATGTGCTTAAACTATATAAAAATTTATATTTGACTGAAAACCCTCATGGAAAAAATGATTTCACTGATGTGATTTTTTTTTTCCTTCAACTGAATTACCACTTGCTAGTATTACTCTATATATATCTCTTTATTTTGTAGTTAGCAGTTTTACAATCAAATACTCCTAATTGCAAAAATGAATATCTGCTCATTTTAAGACAACGTGAGAAGCAGAAATGTGATTTAATATTCAAAACATTATGTTTGGCTTTTGCCTTTAAATTTTTATTTTTCACTATACCTCTTGCCCCTTTACAATTTTCAATAGGACAACCCATTTTATAAACACACCTTACTAAGTATTTTTAAATAAAATTTGTATCCTATAATTGTATCTGAAATCATATAAATTTACACTCTATAGCAACAATCCCTTCTTTATAGCAAAAATCCCCAATTTCATATACTTTCATATACTTACCTATAAAATATTGCCCCTTATTCTTTGTACAGATTCTCACCATTGTTAATTACGTTTAATCTAATTCAACCTCAGTGAAGAAGAAAAACTATGAGAAATGTTTTGGAAAAGGTGCTTGTTCCACATCATTTGAGACCTGCCTACCAGTGAATATCATTCTATACACTTTGCATATTAATGGCACAATAGTTGCTCAGGAAGTATTTTTTATATCTTTCCTCCAAGAGAACTTTGTAGCCATTATTGTTATTCTTGATTGTCTGAGAAGAAAACAGGTAAAATAAACACAGTCAATAAATCTAAATATATAATGAAGAAAATAAAGAGCTTCTGCACAGCAAAAGAAACTATCAACAAAGTAAACAAACCATCTACAGAAACAGAACAGGAGAAAACTTTGCAAAGTATGCATGTGACAAAGGTCTAGTATCCAGCATCTGTAAAAAACTTAAACAAATTAGCAAGAAAAAAATAATCCCTTTAAAATGTGGGCAAAGGACATGAACAGACATTTCTCAAAGGAAGACACACATGTGGTCAACAAACATATGAAAAAAGCTCAACATCACTGATCGTTAAAGAAATGCTAATCAAATCACAATGACATAGCATCTCATACCAGTTAGAATGGTTTTGTTAAGAAGGCAAAAAGCAACAGATGCTGGCCAGGTTGTGGAGAAAAAGGAATCCTTTTACACTGTTGGTTGGAGTGTAAATTAGTTCAACCATTGTGGAAGACAGTGTGGCAATTCCTCAGAGACCTAGAGGCAGAAATACCGTTCAACCCAACAATCTCATTACTGGGTATATACCCAAAGGAATATAAATCTTTCTACTATAAAGACACATGCATGTGTATCTTCATTGCATCACTACTCCCAATAACAAAGACATAGAATCAACCTAAATGACCATCAATGATAGACTATATAAAGAAAATGTAGCACATATGCACCTTGGAATACTATACAGCCATAAAAAGGAATGAGATCATGTTCTCTGCAGGGACATGGGTGAAGCTTGAGGCCATTACCCTTAGCAGCTGAATGCAGAAACAGACACCAAATACTGCATGTTCTCACTTATGAGTGGGAACTGAACAAGAACACATGGACACATAAGGGGAACAACACACACTTGGGCCTGTCAGAGGGTAGGGGTTGGGAGGAGCAAGAGAATCAGGAAGAATAGCTAATGCATTCTGGATGATGGGATGATCTGTGCAGCAAACCACCATGGCACATTTTTACCTATGTAATATCCTGTACATGTACAGGATTTTACAATAAAAGCTGAATTTACAATAAATTTGTAAATTTACAAATTTACAATAAAAGCTGAAAATTGAAAAATTTAGAAATGAAGTTTTATAGTTTTAAGTTTTACATTTAGAAAGAAAGAAAAACCCAAACAACCTAAAGACATTTTTCAAATGGAGAAAATAATCAGATGACACAAATGTGAATAAAATTAAATAAGCCTGTCAATATTAATATAATGGAATTAAGGTATTAAGTGAATTAATAATGACAGTTTAAAAAGTGATAAAATTATATTCAAAATCATCTGTCAAAAAGGTTTTATTTGAAAGGAATAGCAGATTAATGTTTAGTGATGCAGTAAAATTGTTTTTAAAATATTTAAGTATAGGAGAAGATAAATTATCATAAACACATCCACTTGATAAAAATAAAAAGACATAAAAGAATGAGAAACATATTTAACCAGGATAATTAAATAGAAAGTGTTTGAATTTTGTATCTGTGTACATTAAGTTTTTAATAAAACATTTAGAAAAATTATCATTTATTTAACCATTGTGAAAATTCTTCCTTGTTCTAAAATCAGCAAATTTAGCTGTAGAGATGTATAAATGCAGTCTCTATGCTTATAGACCACATAATTTTAAATAGTAATACCCTCTTTTATATTTTTAAACTCTTTACCAAATAACAATTGAGTGAAGGAGAAAATAAATAATAACGTAGTAACAATTCTATTAAATAAAACCACCAAACAAACAATTATACACAACTCACCCAAAACAATCATGGTGTTAAGTACTTTTATTATTAAAAATGCAAAAGCAAACAAAACATGTAACCTAATTTAACCAAAAATTACACAAAAATGAGTCAATGCTAAAGAAGATGTATTTTTTTGTAAAAGGAAAAGCATAAATCGTTTAAATAAGTAAATAAATTTAGGCATGAATTCATGGAATTTCTGATAGTATATGTAACAACCTACTAAATACACTCATTTTGGGAAAGAAAATCTTACACATTTAGGAGAGAGAAGATATAAACAAATTTTGATTTTATGAAAAAAATTACATAAATGTATAATGCAGTCCTGAATTATAGAAAAGAAAAATGTTAACAGAGATGAGAATTGGGAAGTTGTCAAAAAATTACCCTACTGAAAACAAATATGGTAGATTCATTTATTGGAAAATTCATTTAAAATATAAACAAACTTTAATACCATTGTTAGACAAATTGCCAGAATATGTAAGGAATAAATGAAGGCCTTTTTGAAGGTATTCTGTGAAATAAAAGCCAAGTGATATCTAACGTAATAAAGCTTTAATAAGAATGAGGTCAGGCCAATTTCACTAATGAATATTAAATTAAAGTCTTAAGTACATTATTAGAGGTTGCAATTAAGCAGTAGGATTAAATTCATCCTATGAATACAAGAATATTTCTATACGGGCAAAACTATTAGTTTAATACACTATATGAATAGCTTAATGAGAATAAAGTACTCCACTGAATGGGTTTTGATAAAAAGGACTATGTAGAAATTTATGTCTATGCCTAATAAAATATATATTTATACATCTGCATTATGTATAAAATGCATAGATAAGCACTTTACAGTCCTATACACAATAAAGGTACTTTTAATAAGCTTTATCATATTTAATATTGGTTTTGACTGCTGGATCAATAAAATAGTATGTGAGAACTGGATTTTTAAAAAATTAACAAAAGTCTATGAAATAAAGATGCACTATACTTACATTGCAGGATTACAGGCCTGCAAAAGGCAGACAATTCAAAATCTATCTAACAGAAATGTTTAGTACATAAGGTAACTAGATGTAAGATAAAAATACAAAAATTTGTGCCTTTATCATTGTAAAACACAAATATCAGGGTTATCACGTACTAGTTAAGCAACGAGAAGATTCGTGATAAAATAATTATTAAGGGATTTGAATGAGTCCATAAAAATCTATAAGCTACTAAAGGGAGCATTATAAAAACATTTGAATAAATGCACAGAAATACTACATATGAGAAGGATAAAATGAAATATTATAAAGATGAATATTACTGACCAAGACTGGAAGGCAAAGCTATTAATAGTAATGATCTCATGGGTTCCAAATTTTTCTTTTCAATGTGCACTTTATAAACATAATAAAATTGTATTTCTACACAGGTAATATAAATAAAACAACTATAAAACAGGAAAATAATGTTTTTTAAAAATTTTAAATTATCAAATTATATTTGGATAAATTATAACAGTGAAGAAAAAGAATTTATACTGCTAGGAATTAAAATCTCCTAAAAGTAAAGTTAATTAAAGCAATATGAAATGGCATAGAAGAGCAAATATGGTTTAAACTAAACTAAAGAGAATGTTCATAAGCACACACACACACACACACACACACACACACTAACTCATGTGATAAGCAACACATTAACACAAGAAAGGAAAGAATTCATCAGTAGTGGCCTTGCTGTGTTATCACCTTCTTGCTATGAAAGGTGACCATGTGCTCCAGTTTGTCCAGGACGGTCCCAGCTTATGCTTGTTTTCCAAGATTATTGTTTATCGCATCCTACTCTCAAAGGTGTCTCATTTAGTGTGATAAAGTCTCCCAACCCGTGAGGCATAAGTGATAAAATAAAATAGGAGAAAAGTTTATTAAGATATAAATCTCACAATTAGAGTAAAATATTAACTACAAAGTTACCCAGATGTAAAAATCAAAGCACAGGCCGGGCGTGGTGGCTCACGCTTGTAATCCCAGCATTTTGGGAGGCCGAGGCGGGCGGATTACGAGGTCAGGAGATCGAGACCACGGTGAAACCCCGTGTCTACCACACACACACAAAAAAAAACACACACACACACAAATTAGCCAGGCGCGGTGGCGGGCGCCTGTAGTAGTCCCAGCTACTCAGGAGGCTGAGGCAGGAGAATGGCATGAACCCGGGAGGCGGAGCTTGCAGTGAGCCGAGGTGGAGATCTCGCCACTGCACTCCAGCCTAGGCTACAGAGCAAGACTCTGTCTCAAAAAAAAAAAAAAAGAAAAGAAAAGAAAAGAAAATCAAAGCACAAACAAAATAGCTTTTCAGCCTTTCAGAGGTAATTTTGTACACATTGAGAATCTAAGCTCCTGAGGCTGATTGCCTTCCTGCTCTGTCTGTTGGATAAGTTACTTAACCTCTTTGTATCTCAGCTTCTTCTACTATAAAACGGGATATAATAGCAATGTTTATCTTAAAGGATTTTTATAAGGATTAAATAAGCATTTAGAATAGTGTCCAGAATACAAAAGGATCAATAGATGTTAGTTATTGTTATCTCTGTAATGTTGTCATTTTCCATTACAACATATACCATTCTCAAAGAAGATCTTTAATCATTATCATTATCATCATTAACATCACCATCACATACAAAAACCACCTTGTTAGAAAACGAAATGTACTGGATTCAGGAGCCCTCTATGCATCTTTAATTGATGGAATCTTCTTCCTTCCCCCAAAACACCAACTATTATCCTGCCTTTTCTGATGACTGTTCCCTTGCTGCTATTTATAATTTTACAATATCCTATTTTGACTGCTTGCCTTTTAACTTTGCCTAACAGAAGTCATACTGCATCCTCTTACAAATCTTGCTTTTTGCATTTAATATTATACCGCTGTGGTTCATCCATGTGGTTACCTGTAGGTATTAGCATTGCTGATGGCATTCCATTGTACGAATGTAATCTGCCTGGTGTTCTACTATTAATGAAAATCTTACTGTTTCCATCAGGGATTACTACAAATGTTTCTTCTAGGAATTCTTGTCCATGTCTTCTGGAGCGTTAATATTAAGAATTTCTCTGGGAGAGCTAGTGATTAGTTACAGTATAGGTACATGTGCAATGTGACTGGTGGTAATAACAAACTGTTTTACAAAGTTGTTATACCAACGTACACTTCTACTAGAATCCCTCAAAAATATGTTTTTCCAGTCAAATAGATACATGAAGATAATTTGTTTTAGTGTTAATCTGTACTCATTTCCATACTTTCCCACCTTTAATGACCCTTTAACTAATTGAAATCTGCCACCTTACCACATAGTACAATTCAAACAGTTCTTATTAGTTTCTCAATTGACTTCTTGCTAAATCCATGGGTATTTCTACTGGATTGCTGCGTTTGACATTGCTAATCACTCCTTCCTTCTTAAAATACTCACTGCCTTTATTTTTCACAAAGGCGCTGTATATATAGTAGTTAGCACATTTCTGGGCAGATTATAGAATCTATAAATACTGGTTAACTGGAATTTAATTACCTTTTTTGTGAATAAGTTCCAATAAATCAAAAGTAATACATACTTTTAAAAGTTTTACCACAGTGCTACGTAATTGAAAAAAAAAAAAATTCTAAACTGCTTGTGTATAGAGAAATGGTTAGAAATAGTGTGTATTTTTATCTGTGGAACATAACAAAGTCATTTTAAGAAATGAGTTAGATCCTGGAAGCCATAAGTAAAAAGCTCTACATGTACACTAAGTAAAACACATCTTTTTTTAGACATAAAAAAAGAAATGAGGGTAAATATCCAACAAACTGTGGTTAAGCCTTGGTGAGGAGGATTGAGGAATGGCAACAAAACTTTTGCTCTCCTATTTCACACAATGTAATATTGAGTATTATAAAATTGCTTTTGAAAATATTATAAAAGTAGTTGAATTTGTGGCTTTTTTGTTTTTCTTTTTCTTCTTCTTCTTCTTTTTTTTTTTGTTTTGGATTGTTCATTTTGTTGAATCTTCCTACCTTTCTTCAGGAAACCTTTTTTTATGTCCTACAGACATCACTGTTAAGGCTTCCATTCCACTTGAAATCTCCTGCTACAATGTCAGAGACAGTTTATGCCAAATCTCTGGTTTTATACTTCTGGCCCAGTTAACGTTGAGCTTCAAATGTAATATACATATATACAAAGATACTAACGTCCAATTAGAATTTCACACTCAATGTATTAAACCAGAGTCCTTCTTCCCCAAATTCTATATTTGAATCATAATATAAAATTCCATAACAGTGAATATTTATTATACTCAATGTCTAAACACATTATAGCTTATGAACCACATATATCAATTCATTTAATCCTCATAATAGTCCAGTAAAGCAAAGATTGTTACTACTGCACCCATTTTTCTGTGGATTATCTTTTTCAAATCTATCTAGTGTTCTCTCTTTCAGTTCTCACTTCTTTAGATCATTGCCTCTGTCTCCTTTCCTTGGTCTAAAGATTTTCTCTAATTCATGTTTTTTTGAAATAGTGCTGCTCTTCTGTCATTATTTGGGCCTGTGAAGTTCATTTCCCCCCAAGTGTTGGCTAATTTTTCAGGCAATGAAAATGTAAAAGGGGCCATGGTTAGACTTCCTTAGACTTGCAGTCCTCCGGGGGTGTTAAGAGTAGAAATGGGATGAGCTTGAAGTGAGAGTCACAGGTGGCAGGAAGTCACAGTTAATCCCTCTCCACACTACCAAACCATTCCTTAGGTCCAAGATTCATGTTCAATCTCCCAGGGGGAACATCATGAGGAAGAAACACTCCTTCGGCTGCGGTCCATCACTTATCAGGATTTGGAGAAGGAAGGATATGGAAATGTCTACCTGAGCCTAATTAGCCCCCATCTATGTCCCCTCTGCTCCCCATCCAGGAATACTACTCAGATCTTCTAGTGGCCTTATCCTTATAGCCTGAGCCTCCCTGGTGTGAGTAATATAGCACACCAGGCCACAGAAGGGGGGGAGCAAGAGAAAATTCCATCAGTGGCCAGGTGCCATGGCTCATGCCTATAATCCTAGCACTTTGGGAGGCCGAGGCAGGCGGATTACCTGAGGTCAGGAGTTTGAGACCAGCCTGACCAATATGATGAAACCCCGTGTCTACTAAACGTACAAAAATTAGCTGGGTGTGGTGGCATGCACCTGTAATCCCAGCTACTCGGGAGGCTGAGACAGGAGAATCGTTTTAACTCAGGAGGCGGAGGTTGCAGTGAGCTGAGATCGTGCCACTCCGCTCCAGCCTGGGCAACAGAGTGAAACTCTGTCAAAAAAAGAAAAAAGAGGGAAGGAAGGAAGGAAGGGAGGGAGGGAGGGAGGGAGGGAGGGAGGAAGGAAGGAAGGAAGGAAGGAAGGAAGGAAGGAAGGAAGGAAGATTCCATTAGCTCTTTCCCTATGTTACAGGGATCCAGGCTTAAATGTACAAACTGGAGAACAACCCAGCTGCTTCTGCATTGCCATATGGTAAAAGTGGACCAGTCTTTGCTGGCTTAGAGCCAGAGCTCCAGAGCCCCATAAGCTGCCTCCTGCTCTAGGTTTCAAATCACACATACTCCAAGTTCACAACAGTTCCCAACTCCCACAGAAGTGTTTCACTGGAGTTTCTCAGAATGTTTTCCATGTCTTAATGCTTTCCCTCTGTAATTTTTCCAGGTTGATGTTGGGGAGTGTGAAGGAGGTTTAACATTTAGGTAGAAACTCCTCCAATACATTCTCTCCCCTACAACTATGCAGATCTCCCTGAACAAGTAAGAAAAAACAAACGAAACGATCCTGTATACATAATTTAAGAGAGTTCTAAAACCTCCACCTACCCTTAGTGACTGAAAGCTCAAGATTTCCCCTTCACTGATTATCTAGATATTAGATTTGTTTTCACTTTCTAGCCCAAACGCCTAGTAAAAGATACGTGGCTGAATCTATCAGCTACACTACAGCAAGTGTTGTTACTGTAGCATTTGCCACAAGGTGGCACCAGTGAGAGAAGTGGTAATCTTCCAGAAATCCCAATAGAACCTGATTTGTAAGCTTTACTTGCAGAAATCCCAGCCTCCAAGGATTATATTACACACGCTCAAAATCCCAAAGCAGGGAAGCCAGGAAAGCCTGATTCACTTTTACCATGTGATGATACAGAAGCAGCGTGACTGTTCTCTAGGTTTAGATTTAAGCCCGGGTCACCATCTGACTCTTTCTAAGTCTCCTGGTCAGCTTCCCTTTGTGCTCTTGGTGTCCCTTCCTGCCATTGATCTCAATCAAGTCACTGCTCTTCTCAAATAAGTCCTGTTGACTCTGAATTCATAAGGACACGGTTTAGAGTCTTGGTCTCTACCCTGCCAGAACTTGAATATTATGTTACTGCCCTTGCAGGGCAGGCTGACGAACTCACGCATGCGCGCACACACACCTCTCTCGCTCCCTTTCTCTCAGATTACTTACCCTCATCCTGCAGGATCATGATGCATGTATGTCTCATATTTGCAAAGCTAAGAGGTTCTGGTTAAATCAAAGAATACTTGCTGCGAGGCATCCTTGTTGTCCCTGACTATATAGAGAATGAACTGGTAGCTTCTGAAGATGAAAATATGTGACACGTGCCTAAAATGAGCAAGTTATTCCATGGTTTAATACTCTTTACTGGTTTCTCACTGCCTTTAAAACACTCACTATTAAAGTAAAAATAAAAATTTAAAATAAAATTTAAATTCTTATAGCTAAATAAAGAATACAAAGAATACACATTAATCAAAGACATAGGCATTAAATAATAAGGAGGGCCAAGCTTACACAGATTCAATCAGCAAATAGAAGCTTCCTGAATGCAGGCAAGATGGATTTGGGTCAAGAGTCATGAACATATTCATGTTCCTGAACCAAGTAATTTCACTTTTAGTATTCAATTCCAAAGAAGTAGTAGAAGATAAGTACTTCATCCATGTACAGACTGCAATGAAGCACCTAGCATAGGCTAGACAGAGAGCAGGCACTCAATGAATATGCATAGAAGGAAGAGGCAGAATGGAAAGAGCGAGGATGAGAAGGAAAAGGGAAAGATGATCAGAAAGCTTGTCAACATGCAGCCATGGGAAACTTCACTAAACTTGGGTACGGTGACCAACACGGTAATAGGTAACTTGAAGGTGACACTTATGGAGACCCATGTAGCCATGGGGAAATATGCCACAAGCGGTGTTAGTGGTAGCACTGGTACTTGGGGAGCACAATAAAAAGTCAGTCTCCTTCATAAGGACCACTTCTGGAAAATTCTGTGAGTGTGTAAAAGACCCTACCAGATAAACAGCATGATCTCTTGCCACAGTCAGTTTCACTCTACTGCTCCCTTTATGGTAAAGTGAGGGTGAAATACCTATTTTGTGTTCTACCGTTGTGATAAATGTGTTCATAACTAACCGAAACCCAAAGTTTCAAGGACTTGTGAAGCCCCAGTGGAGGCCCGTGGCAGAAGGGTAGAGCAGGGATTCTCAACCTGGGCTGCCAATGGAAATCACTTAGGCAGCTTTAAAACACACATACCTTAGTCCCACTTACAGAGATCCAAATTTGTTTGTTCTGCATGTGGTCTGCTATCTGAATGTTGAATCTGGGCAGTTCAACTCTGCAGCTAAGGTGGAAGAGCTCCGGTGTAAAGCCTTACTAGACAAGGCCAGGTCCACATTCAGCAACACCCCCTGGCACCCAGAGTCTTGTTAGAAACACAGAGTTTGAGCCCTACCCTAGACCTACTGAAACAGAATGTGAATTTTTAAAAGCTGCCCAGGTGAGTACACAGACACGCCCGTCTGTGAGGCACTGGCATGAAGGTCTAACAGGTTTTCTTTGTGCTGTCTTTCCCCTGACAGTCACACCCTTCTTAATTTGGCATTTTATATTTTGTGCTTCAAAACATAGAACAGCTATGTTTTCTCATGAAATACTTGCTCTTTCTGAAATGTCTCCACTTTTCTTTGATAGAAATGCCATAAACGCATATACTGAAGCAGATGAAATTGCGAAGGATTACCTTGTTTCCTCATCTGAATTTAGAATTTGAGGAGACCTAGGAATTATGTTCAATCACGCCATTTCACAATGAAGAAATTATGGTCCACTGGAGCTAAGATATTACCAAGGGTCACCCTGCTAGGAATCAGAAAAGCTGAGGTTTAGAACAGATTTCACTAATCAGAATTGTCCCTTTGAAAAGTCCATGTTCCATTGTGAAATTCACTTAGCGTTTTGTCATGTTTACACATCACAGCTTTCCTAGTTACAAAAAAATCAGTAATTTTTTAAAGACTCTGGTGAGTTATCCTAGATGAACCTAAGTCCTGAAGAGGTGTGATGACTGGCAACCTCTAAGAAGTGCTTCTTCATTCATTTATGTGAATGCGGCAGAGAACATTTTTCCGCCAACTTAAAAGTTCTATTGTTTGGGAAAATACCAGTTGTCCAGCCTAAACCTGCAAATAGCAAATGTGATATATAAAATCCCCCTGTTATAACAGAAACCTATGGAAACAGTTGGCTTATAAAACCATCGTGGATGAGATGGGCATGGGATGAAGTTGTGTTGCAGGTACCCAGAGATTCTTATTTGGTAGGTATGTGAACTAGCAGGGTAACCAATACAGATAAACAGAGGTTTCCATAAGCTTCACAAACATACTTGCAAGTGTATGCAGGAAAGCTTGCTCTGGCATAACTGCTGGGCTGCACAGTTGGAGCTGGAGGGTGTACGGTAGTGGCAGAATTACAAAAGGACCCCTGGGGTGGGAATAAGGGTGCTATTGTGAGGTGAGCAGCAAGGCTTAGTTGCTCACTGCTCCAAGTGTGGCTGTGGACCCTCAGCACAGGCATCACCTGCAACCTTGTTAGAAACACAGAATCCCAGGCCCCACCCCAGACCTACCACTGTAGCTTAATCTGCAGTTGATCCCCACAGGATTCATACACTCACTAGAGTTTGACAAACATTACTATTATTCACTGTTTCCCAAATTGGTCTCAATAATGAATGCATGATTACTGGGTCCCAGTTGATACCTAAATTAGAATCTTCAGAGGAAGATATTAAGAATCTATATTTTTAACCATGGCCTTTGGAGATTCTTATAATAAAGCAAATTTGACAAGATTGGAGGATCGAGAGCTTTATAGTCAGGCAGAACTGAGACTGGTGATCAGTCCTCCTACCTACTGGTGGGTGTCTTTGAGGAAGCGACCTTCCCTCTGGGAGCCTCCTTCTTGTCATGTATCAAATGTGGATACAACATTCCTTTGCATATTTAACACGAACACAAGGTAGGCAATTATGAAGCAGTGTAGAAAGGGTGTAAGCTTCTGCCTTGAGCTTAGTAGGTTTGAAATAGAAGATTGATATTAACATTTCTGTCTCCTCTTTAACACCTCAAATTTGTCCTCTAAAAAATGAGGGTGGTAGGTATTTAGCGTATTTTTCACTGATTCAGTTTATCTTCACTGAGTAGGTGGTAGGTTCCGGAAGCACAGATGAACTCAAAGCCTAGTGGGAGAGTCAGGTAGATGAACAGAAACATTATAATAGATACAGAGGTTTTGTTCACACACGAATCATTTCATACATCCAGATAATGTTTTGGTTAGCTTGTAGGGGGAAGAGATCAAAGCTACTATTTAATATCATTAAAATAATCACTATTTCTTTCACATATGTTAACCCAGGCAGAAAAGAAAGAGCTTTCTAGTGCACTGAAAATAAAACCTTGTCAAAGAAAATAAGGCTTCCATGTGACTTTGATTGTGACTATAAATTAGCACAGGAGAACACCCCAAAGTGTGGCAAAATCATGACCTTATTTAAAGTAGATGCTTTATCAGCTCATCTTTTCTGCCAATTCTTTCCAACCTCATGTTTTTCACTCTCCCTTGTCCTATTATTAGCCTCAATTTCATAACTGCTGTAGAGTATGTTTCCTCCAGCAGTGGAGCTACCCACTGATACACTAGCCTGAGCCTCAAAGCTGAAAGCTGAGAGTTCCTAATTGAATTTCTGCCCTTCAGGAGCACAGGGTCATTGGGATTCACCCGCTGTCAGAGGACTCCAGGGAGGCCAGGCTCTGAGCATACTGGCCTCTTGGCATTGCCTTTGCCTCTCCACATCCGCATCTCCAAGCATCCCGACTGCCCCTAAGCCTGGGGTCTGTTTGTTTAATGTTCTACTGCTGAATTAATAACTCCTTTCTCTGACGTTAGCTATAACTGTATTTTGGATTTGTTTAAATCAGAAAGTAGTATTTGAGAAACTAGAGAGCCACCCTGTGTTAGGAACTCTTAACGGACTTTCTTTCTCTGATCTCTGCTGTATGTATGTGTTGCTATAGGTGCCAATACGGTAACCTGCTGCCTGACCCATAGCAAGGTACATCCTTTACAGTTATCTTACTTTCACCCTACGGGAGCCTAGCAGCAGCTCAGTTAGAGAAAAGAAATACTACCCAGGAAAATGTAGAACATTTCCATTTGAATGTGCCGGTAAGTATCCCTAAACTTTCATTATTCGACAATGATCAGGTATCAACACAGCCTTGAATGGATATGTTTAATTCCTGAGGAAAATTTTAGAACTGAAAAATCATTTCCTACATCTAAAATGTTAATACAGTCCAGGTGTGGTGGCTCACGCCTGTAATCCCAGCATTTTGAGAGGCCAAGGTGAGTGGATCACTTGAGGCCTGGAGTTTGAGACCAACCTGGCCAACATGGCGAAACCCCGTCTCTACTAAAAATACTAAAATTAGCTGAGTGTGGTGGTTCATACCTGTAATCTCAGCTACTCAGGAGGCTGAGGCAGGAGAATTGCTTGACCCAGGGAGATGGAGGTTGCAGTGAGCCATGCCCCACTGCACTCTGGCCTGGGCAACAGAGCAAGACTCTCAAAATAAGTAAATACATGAATAATAAAATGTTAATACAATTAATGTTTGACTGGAACTATAAAATCTTCTTTGCAAATATCCCATATATGTGGATAAAAGTTATACATTAATTTTGAATTTAAAAAATCTTGATTTCATAATTTAATCAGTGTGATATACTTGTTAGGCTTGAAGAATCATACTATTCTCTATACTTTCCATTCAGACAAATTCAGAGCTTGAGTGAAAGAAATTAAAAATGTCATCATCTTCTGATATGTTTATGAGAACCATCTGGACATGAGAGAAAAAATAATTCAGAAAGGAAGGGACCAATTGCATCAAAAATTTATGATATGAAGCTGATTACTTCTAATTGCATCTAAAGTAATTTTGAAATTTCCCTCCCCCTTGGATTTAAAGAGAAACTTCTCCAATAGCAGCTCAACTCTCCACGCCTTTGTTGATCAGCAAGAGTAGGTTTCCAAAGGAGAAATAAAAAGGCTCTTATCTTTCCAAATGCAAATTAATGTGTTACCTCCTCTCTGAAGCACTCCCTGACTTCATGAGCATTGATTTTTGGAATCTTCCATGCACATGTGAGTTTTATGATTTGGATATGGTTTGTTTGTCCGCACATAATGTCATGTTGAAATTTGATCCCAAGTGTGGGAGTGTTGGGAGGAGGGGCCTATTGGGAGGTATTTCAGTCAGAAGAGCTGATCTCTCATTAATAGATTGATGCCTTCCCTCAGAGGACAGTGAGCTCTCACTCTTTAGTTCCCAAGAGAACTGTGTGTTGAAAAGAGCCTGGCACCTTACCACTGCCTCCCTCTTTCCTTATGTGATCTCTGCACACACTGCTCCCCTTCACCTTTCTCCAGGAGAACCTGAGACCTTCACCAAATGCAGATGCCCAATCCTGAACCTCCCAACCATCAGAATCCTGAGCCAAAAGAATCTTTTTTTCTTTATAAATTACCCAGCCTCATGTATTCCTTTACAGCAACACAAAACAGACTGAGACAATGAGCATAGCTCATATCTATCACGGAACTTGTCATATTAAATTGAACTAGAAAATATCCATCTCAACCCCTCTCTTATGAGTTTTTCTGAGAACATCCATCACTATATTCTTACCACTTTACAGTGGACTCAGAACATTGAAAATGCTTAATAAACATTGGCAGAATGATAAAAGAATGTATTAAATTGCCATTTACTTCTGAGTGTACATAAAATAGAACAAGAAGTGCCACTCTATAGCATTCACATATGGCATGCATATTTCTAAAAACATATTCCCCAAACCAGGTGTAATGCTCTCATCTTTTTTATTCTTTTCATTTTATCCTTAATTTCTCATCTGATAGAACTTGCATGAAGGATTTTATATACTTGAGGTAGATATTTTCCCTCAGTTTATCAGCCTAGAATACATTTCCCTATTATCCCAAGTGTGAGCTTCACTGCCCAGTATGGCCAGGGTCTCTGCCCTTTGTGGTCCCTTTCACATCAGAATCTGTTGGCTTCCCAGTGCTCATACAGCAAGTTATTGACAGGAAGGAGCTTTTGGTCTCATTTACCACTGAACCTCAGTGTCCTGCATGATGCCAGATACCTAGTAAATAGACTGTGTATGTATACATGTGTGTGAACATGTGTGTCTCTGTGTGTGTGTAAGGTAGATTTTGTTTTAAGTTGCCTCTAGCAGAAATATTTTCCTGATATTCACAAAACCACCAGAATCGCTGTGAGCATTTAAAAAAACCGATACTTTTAGAAATTTACTCTGAGATAAATTTTGGAAACATGATCTTTGGCCTTTTTTTTTTTTTTTTTTCTATAAAACAAGGAATGCTTGGCCGTTCTGTCAATTTTTTAGTTTTCTCAAGTAATAGGCAGGTACAAAGGCAACTAAATAAAAGAGTACTTGGATGTTAGCATGCACTGACACAGAGTTGGGGTACAGTGAAAAGAATGGATTCTAGGGCCCTCTCTTCTACCTTATTGATATGGACAGGAAACGGGAAAATACTGAGTTGAAGAGGGTGGTTCCCTGGTAAAGGCCCCACCTTTAAGCCTAGATACCCACGTCCCTGAATGAGAATAGGCATTTCTGTTTTCATGCCCAAACAGTTGCCTTTTGGTTCTCCATTCCCCTATCCTGCCCCCATATAAACCCTGAATCACAAGCTCTAGAGCAGACCAGCAGACCACCAATGGCAGAACGACATGGCAGAGAAAGAGAAGAGGAGGGATGTCTGGATGCCAAGGGGAGTTCAGCAGGGGGTGGTTGGAGGAGTCTGGCCGCTGGGCAGCCCCACTTCAGGGGAAGATCACCTTCCCACTCCATCCCCACTTTCAGCTCCCCATCCATCTTGCTGAGAGCCAACTCCACCACTCAACAAAACCCTGCACTCATCCTTCCAGCCTGCATGTGATCCAATTCTTCTGGGCCACTGGGCAAAAGCTTGGGATACAGAAAGCTGTCACACTGGCCCCCTGCCCTTGCAATAAAGCAGAGGGTCCACTGAGCTGATTAACACTCAAGCCATCTGTAGACAGCAAAACGGAAAGAGCTTTGTAACATGGAGGGCTGCAGGCATAGGCACCCACCTCTAGACAGTACTGTGGAGCCAGATCACTTGCCCCAGCCTCTGCATTGCCTGTCTGTGTCTGCATGCTCCTGTTTCCTTCAGGGGTTTCAGCTGTGAGGCCACCAAACAGGCGAGCCACACCCCTGTCATATGTCAGGGAACTCTCCTGTTCATTATCATCCAAAGCCTGCTAGTACTTAGTGACTCAGGAAATTCTCAGCTAATTTCTGCAAAGTGGGGATAACAACACAGAGGTTGTAGATTCTGGTGAAAGTTACATTAAGAAAAATCCACACAGTATATGATAGTTTTGTTTTTCTATGAATTTGAGTGTCACCAAATTGTAATTAGGTCAAGTATATGTCATACTCATCATGGAACATCCTTGGATTATGCTTATTTGACAGAGAAAGTTATTAAAATTTCCCATTATGCCTGAACAGTTTTGGGAGCTAAGCCAGGCACAGTGGCTCACACCTATAATCCCAGCAGTTTGGGAAGCCAAGGCAGAAGGATCACTTGAGGCCAGGAGTTTGTGACCAGCCTGGGCCACATACTGAGATCCCACCAGTACAAAAACATTAAAAAATTAGCCAGGCATGGTGGTGTGCACTTGTTATCCCAGTGACTTGGGAGGCTGAGGAAGAGGATCACTTGAGCCCAACAGGTCGAGGCTGCAGTGAGTCATGACTGTACCACTGCACTCCATTCTCAGCAATAGAAGAAGAACCTATCTCTAAAAATAAGTAGAGTACATAAAGCCAGAGTTTAAGTGTCTTATTTTCAAGCAGTTTGAACTGCTGAACCACTGGGACAATAAAGGAGAGAATTTAGTGGGGAGGCAAAGCATGTAGAACCTGGTGTCAGCCTGCCTAGTCTGGTACACAAACACTGACATTTTGGTTTATGCATAAAAATTGTGATTTGGCCCTTAAACCATCGTTTAGGTATTTAAATGATGCTCAGACCAAAGTGAATTGGAAAGAAATAGCATGCTCAGGAACCCAGAAGTGCTGCCTGATGCTGTGAAACTCAGGCTGGAGCAAGAATACTTTCAGTAGCCCCAGAGCTGGGCAGACCATAGAGGGACATGACAAATTCCCTCACTGCCTCAGCAGAGTCCACAGAACAGCTGAGCCATCTTCATCCTGTTTTGAGAAGGTTTTATTGAAATATTTACCCAAGAAGCTTGCACGGCAGGGCCTGTGGTACCACGGTTACTGTCTACATTTGTACTGATAGATCATCTCTGGCTAAAATAATATTTATGGATATGTTCTTAATTTTTAAAATAAATTTGGTGAAACAACCCATAATCCACTTAAACTATATAATTTTATCTGGGGCACAAAATATTGCATAATCCTCTCTCTGTCTGCATGGGGGAAGCTTCCAGACTGTTCCATCCCTCACAAGATAGGGAACCCCTCATGCAGGAAGCAGGTGCCCAGTGAGGCAGCTCCAAAGGGAACTCTCGAGGACGCATCTGAAGGGTCGACAGCAGGAATGGCCTAAACAGTAGGTGGCAAGGAGTGTTTTTCCCATGTTTTTTTCTTCAGAAACTGTCAAAAGGGAGCGTTCCTCTAACAAAAGGTGGCCTCTTATTTCTGCTTATCTTTTAAGTTTACTACCTGAATAATTACAATGATCCTCGATTCTAAAACGTGTTCTTGTGTACGATCTGGTATTACTGTGTTTTTAAATAATGTATCTGTGCCTGTTTTCTTTTATTCCCATTAGTGGATCTAAATTGAACTCTATGCACAAGGCTCACTATGCTGGGAGACTCTGAGTACCTACCAAGGAGTCCTGACTCAAGTACGCTGATCTGTCAACAAAGCTGTGGAGGTAAATTAACAACACCTGTAACTTACTATATTATACTGCACTTACTCTAAATTCCCTGTGTTTACTCAACACCAGGCACCTCAACTTTACCTATATAAGCCTCAAATAATCCTGGGAAGTAATAATATTGCTTTTCCCATTAACAGATAAGAAAACTGAATCACAGAGAATATGTATAGTATAATTTATTTATTTATTTACTTTTTTTTTTTTTTTTT
>NW_012113141.1:15637246-15665564 GCF_000951035.1 Colobus angolensis palliatus | reverse complement strand
CACTCTGTCACCCAGGCTGGAGTGCAGTGGCATGATCTCGGCTCACTGCAACCTTGCAACCTCCACCTTTTGGGTTCAAGTGATTCTCGTGCCTCAGCTTCCCAAGTAGCTGGGATTACAGGCATGCACCACCACACCCGGCTAATATTTTGTATTTTTAGTTGAGACTGGGTTCTCCATGCTGGCCAGGCTGGTCTTGAACTCCTGATATAGGGTGATCTGTCTACCTCAGCCTCCTAAGTTCTGGGATTACAAGCGTGAGCCACCACGTCCAGTTCAAGAATATGTATAATTTGTCTCCTAGTAGCAGTGGAGCATTGAATCCAACCAGCCAGACCAAATAAGAATTATTAAGAAAAACAGAAGACAAAAAGACAGCACTTTTTAAAGAGTCTGCAAGGAAATAAAAATATTTTTATTTATCTTTTAAAAAATTTATCTTCTAAAAATATTTTTATTTATCTATTTAAAATTAAATACTTTAAAGACATTATTACATAGTGAGATCTTCTTTAAATAATCAGACTAGTACAAAGAAAGTTTGATAAAGTTCTAAACGCTATATAATTCTGGAGTCTATTGGCTATAAAAACACTCCAGTAATTTTCAAGGTGTTTTAGTTGCTAGTACTCTCATTATAAGGGATAAGGGACAGACCAAAATCAATTAGGTAATTTTAGGCTTTGCATAGCTACAATACCTTGCATTTATATAGCATTTTACAACTTCCAATTGACATTCACATATATTGTGGTCCAATGACTGCCAGGAAGGACAGTTATCATCATCCTCATTTTACAGCTGGTAAATAAATCATCATGGGAGCAAACAAAAAGAGTGTGTGCATGTCTGCGTGCGTGTATGAGATTGAATAGTTGTACATAAACAAGCCTGGTCTTAAACCTTACAAAGGAGAGCAGCTAAAAGCTACATATCCAAAGCAATGTACTAATTGCCAGAGATGTGACACTGTCTAGGTAGAGTCAAACATGCCTTGCTTATCTTGGGTTCCATATTCGCTGCTAACATATCCTGCATTTAAAAATATTCTTTTTTTTTTTATCATTTTCTGTAGGCTTTCATAAATCAGATAATTTTTATTTTATGCCATTAAGAATTTTAGTGCCTACATATTTTAAACATTGAAGCATACAGATAGCCAAACTTTCAGAAAACTATATTGGGAAAGAATTAAGAAAAAAGTAAATCACTTCATTTTTTTAATCATATATTTTCCACAAGTAAAACCTATAATTTTCAGTGTATACACTTTCACATGACAGTGTATTTTTCTTTTTCACACACACAAGAAAAGTCAACAGGCTATTGTATTGTGTCACAAAATTGCAAAATCCACATCAATTTCACGTTATTGACATAATTATGGCCCGTTACATTAAGTAAGAAAGGAAAATATTTATACATAAACATGCTTATTTTATATGTATATTATACATATAGATGCTTAAATATTTCCTTTAAACCTATGAAGAGTCATTAAGAAAAGAAATCTGGGAAAAATCAAGAAATGCCTGCAGAATGTAACAAATAATAGAAAATTGCTAATTTGTCAAAGTATTAAAATTAGCAATAGGAATTCTGAGTCCTGAGAATATACAGTAGATATGAATTCTCTGACATGCCCCGCCCCACATTTAAACTGAAGTCTCCTGTTAATTAAATAAGGCAGATAATACTGATACAATTTCTCTCACAAGATTCTTGCAACATGCTTTTTTCCTTGGCTTCAATATGACCATAAAGGAGAGAGGAAAGAGCTATCATATATATACATAGTATCTATTTAACATTCATAGTTTTCTATATGTTGCTTTCAATTCTTGCATCAACCTTTTGGGGCAACTATTAGACTATCTTAAAAAAATTAAGTATTGAAGGTCTGATTAAATGACTTGCAAAAAATCATAGTCAGTAGAAAGCTGAGTAGAACTTTGAACTCAGGTCTCTCAGCTTTGAACACTCACATTTGCCTCCTGTACGTCTTACCCCAACTCACACAGCGAAGGTATTTTACATAAACATATTGGTGTCAATTCTTGGATACAAAAGCAAACCCAAATCATAATATCCTCCTTAAAAAACACCATTTCCTGCTTCAGCTAGAGCCACCAATCACAGAAGAAAACATTAAAATAAGGTAATCTTTGGCTAATAACTAAATCCCAATCACAGAAGAAAACATTAAAATAAGGTAATCTTTGGCTAATAACTAAATCCCAATCACAGAAGAAAACATTAAAATAAAGTAATCTTTGGCTAATAACTAAATGATGTGTTGGTTGAATGTGCTTTTTCATTTTTTTGCATGATACTTAAATATCCATATCCAAAACAATGTAGTAATTTTAAGTCTACCCGCTGGTCTGAAATACAAAGAGGTCGAACTAGAAGAGGCAAACCACTGCTTAACTGTCATGGAATTACATAATTACGTTCATTGTGTTGTTTGTTTGCTTGTTTTCTGAGTTTATAAGACTATCATGACAAACTATGTCCACAGAGAAGAAGAATCATTACTTTGTTCATTTCCTCTTATCAAAAGCAATCGGCAGACCACCTGTTATCAATAAGGCTATTGCAAATTACTTAAATTATGTCTGGGCTATGGCAAACATTCTCATGAACATTTCTTTGATGAACTTGAAAATTCTTCTAAGGTTCTTCCCCTTGTTATTAACACCATTCTGCAGGGACTCTGCAGCCTGGCCTGGATTTATAGATATTTTAGCCTTCATTCCCTCCTGTTGATGGAGTTCAGGGATGTGTGCCAAAACTCCATTTTCATTCTGACTTGCTTCAACCACAGGGAATCATTAGCTGCTGCTCTCAGAGCACTTACTGGAGAACCATTTGATAAAGAGGACCCTCACTGAATGGAAGAGCTAATGGACCTCCAAAGTGACAGAGGAAAGCACTAACTGGGATGGTCCTATTATATTGTAGAAATGTCGTTACACAATGACCAATCAATTCTCTTAAAAATGGAAGCTTTTATTTCAAAACCACCTCAGAGAGAGCCAGTCATAATAGGGAGAAAACACTACTCTTAGGGTTCCCTTCCCCCTTCTCAATGGCTGCCCTCACTCCCCAACTCCTATCAGCATGTCAGATTGTGACACAGGCCATCAGTCCTGTTACCAAAGTATCACCCTGGGCAGTGGTTGCTATTGGGCTGCCTTACTCTTTTTCCAGCAATTCCATATTTCAAGTGCTTCAAGTATCTTCAAGTGAATTGCTTGGTTGATTTCCAAAATGGTCAGTACAGGTCAAATTCTGCTCAAATGTTATCCTTTCCAAAGTTTTGAAAATCCATTTTTGCAGGAAGGCTGGTGAAACATTTAATGAGCTTCAATTCACAAGAGACACATCCTTTTTACTTGAATTTGGCCTTAAACACATTTGGTCCATTCAATCATGTAGCAATCTTTTCTATTACAATGGCTACCTCTTTTCACTCTAGTGCAATATATTATACATAGCACCATTGCCAAAATTTTTTAAGTTTCTAAAAATGGCATAAAAATGAAAAGATCACAGAATATTCTGATTCTATTCAGAATATTTTGATTCAAAGTGTTTCCGGTGACTTATTTTCCTTCTTTATCCAGCTTCGATTCTATAGGGTGTATCTACCTTTTATTAAATCCAATGTTTTTAATGTTTTCAAGACATGACTTCAACATGAGAAAGAATTATTATAAAAAGTACCAATGCATTATTAATAAAAGAAGGAACAGACACATTCAAATAGACTTAGTAGTGCTTAATCTGAAAGCACTTAAAGTTCTCTTATCAGCTTAATAATAGTGAATAACAATGATTTTACAGAGACAGGGACACTATCCATATTTCTTAATGGAAAGACTAGAGGCAGGAGTCAACTCTCTTAACCAGGTGTTACAGAAATGAAATATATGTAATATAAATATAATAATATTTATATTATTATAAATATTATAAATAAATATAAAAATAAATATGTAGTATATTTCATTTATGTAATATAGAGACCTTAGAAAATTCACAAAGTTGAAAGAAGCAAATAGTTGTAAACTATCAACCTTTTTAGTTTTTTTTTTTCCAGAATTAGGATTCTACTGTATGTTCAAGTTTGCAATTTCATATTAAATTTTTATACCTAAGATGACATAGTGACCGTTGGATATCCTCAAAATACTGTGAAAATTCATCCAATGTACAAATATATTCTAATTTATATAGACATTTAAATTCATAATTTCAGACTTGTTAAAAATTTTTGCTATTACAGATAAAAATGTGGTGAGCATCCCTATAAATAAATCTTCACAAGCATGTATGTGGGTTGGACACTTATGCCTGTAATCCCAGCACTCTGGAAGGCTGAGGCGGGCGGATCATGAGGTCAGGAGATTGAGACCATCCTGGCTAACATAGTGAAACCCTGTCTCCACTAAAAAAATACAAAAAATCAGCTGGGCATGGTGGCGGGCACCTGTAGTCCCAGCTACTCGGGAGGCTGAGGCAGGAGAATGGTGTGAACCTGGGAGGTGGAGCTTGCAGTGAGCCGAGATGGCACCACTGCACTCCAGCCTGGGCGACAGAGGAGACTCCATCTCAAAAAAGAAAAAGAAAAAGAAAGAAAGAAAAGAAACACTCTAAGGCTTTTAAAACACACTAAAATATTACCTACAAAAAATATATTTAACAAACTGCACTCCCTCAAGTAGCATTTGAGGACATGTGTTTTCACAGCCTCCTTGACAAACTGGGTACAGTAGTCACTTTAAAAAATCTTTAAATAAAGGATAGGGAAAAAAATACCTAATTTGCATTTTTCTGTGAGGCTGAGAATATTTGTTTGCTGCTTATCTGTATTTCTCTTTAGGAAGATTATGTTCCTTCCCTTTGTCCATTTCCCTGTTGAGATTTTATTTTAATGTTACCCCTTGATCTACGTGACTTCTTTGGGGTTTTAATTCTTTGCCATATTTGTTATTCAGTTTCCTCATAGCTTGTCTTTTAATTTTGTTTCTGATTTATGATATTCAGATAAAAAACAATGCTATGTCAAAGTTGTTAATTTTTGCCTTCCATTGCTTTTATTTGCTCACAAGGTCCTTAAAATTGCTGACATAAATAAATACGTAATTTTATTTATTATTTTCCTTAGGCTTTATTTGTTTATTACTTTAACTTTTGAAATCATTAGTATACTTTTGGTATAGAAAGAGGGGTCAACATACACTTCTGATACTATGTACCTGACAGTCAGTCATTAATTGAAAAATCGTTCCCTCATTTTCCTCTGGTTTATGATCAATCCTTGTTCTGTACTAAGTCCCACAATATACCACAATCTGTTTGCACTAATTAGCCTGTGGATGGTCTGTGGATTTATATTTTGAGCTGGCTATAGTAACTCACACCTGTAATCCCAACATTTTAGGAAGCTGAGGCAGGAGGATCACTTGAGGCCAGGAGTTGGAGACCAGCCTGGACAACCTAGTGAGGCCTCATCTCTACAAATAAAAATAAAAATAAAAAAATACAGAAATTGTCTGTGCACGGTGGTGAGTGCCTGTAGTCTCAGCTACTCAGAAGGCTGTGTAGGAAGAATGGCCTGAGCTCAGGAGATTGAGGTTGCAGTGATCCAAGATCACACCACTGTACTCCAACCTGAGTGACAGAGCAAGCCTTCCTCTCAGAAAAATAAATATATACATACACACACACATATATATATATATAGATACACGTTATATTTTGAATTTAGGAAAATCTATTTTCTCTATTTCTTGTTCTTCAAAATTCCGGCCAGGCGTGGTGGCTCACGCCTGTAATCCCAGCACTTTGGGAGGCCGAGGCAGGTGGATCACAAGGTCAGGAGATCAAGACCATCTTGGCTAACATGGTGAAACCCCACCTTTACTAAAAATACAAAAATTAGCCTGGCACAGTGGGAGGCTGAGGCAGGAGAATGGCTTGAACTCAGGAGGCAGAGTTTGCAGTGAGCCAAGATCCTGCCACTGCACTCTAGCCTGGGCGACAGAGGGAGACTCCGTCTCTTAAAAAAAAAAAAAAAAAAAATCCTTCTGTCAAGTTTTTGTTTGTTTGTTTGTTTTTTTAATTAAATCGCTTTATAATTTCTAAGTACTGGTACCACAAATGTTTCTTGAAGAATTGGAATAACAAAATTACACAGAAACAAATGTGTCCCCCCCTTTCAACACCTCCCTTTTCTGGGATTATTATTGTTTTTTTTGAGCATGTACTTTCAGGATTTCTATCACAAATAGTTTGGTAATTGTGTACCTATTGTTCCTTGAGAAGAAAACAGAAATGTGTCGGAGCATGGTCTATTTTCACAACATAGAAAACTACTTGATGCAGTTTATTATAGGATTACAAATTTTTTAATCCAAGAAATAGAATTTTAATTTCTTTCAGATTTAAATGTCTAATCTTTTGAGACATATAAAAATAAACTATTGAAAAAGCTAGGGTCACACACAAGCCTTTATACTGCTGCTCAGATCTATTAAATGGCATCTTATCTAACTTGAAACAAAATCCAGTAACTACTATGTCATAAAGATACTCCTTGTAGTATGTCAGTCACTCTGAAGTATTTTGCTTTTTAAAATTTCCTAATGATGAAGTATTTTTCTTACTCCACATTATGAAGCACTGTGCCATTTAATTTTTAAATTCATTTCTGTATTTATTCAACAGTATCTTCGCGATAGGAGGTGCTCAGTAAACATTTGTTGAATAGGATAATGACTGAAACATACTACTTAAATAGAGTGCTGTACAGAATGGCACATTATTAATAACTACGTTGGAATTTTTAGAAGTGGCTGATGCAGGAACAAATGCAAGCCTTTTATTTGCAGCAAAGCTTGAGAGATGAATAGTAGGCACATGTGATGTGTGATTTATTCATACACACTAGTAGGAGATTTATAGGCATCTATTAACCTACTCGAGCTCCAATTTTGTCTTAGGCTAGTCTTTTGTCATGATTAGCTATGTTGTGAGTCTGTGTTAAATAACAGGCTGTCTGTACTGAAATATGCAAGAAATATGAAGACAGAAGGCCAAAATTATTAAATATGTACATCATTTCATTCAAACTATATATATATATCTGCTTATGTGTGTTACAAAAATTAGAGATGTACATGCATATGCATAAAAGCAAAGGATTTTTCTTTGATGGACATGAGATTCATTGTTATGGACTGAATTTATCTACAAAAATTAAAATCCCTACATGAAGTAAACTCCGGTTCCTCAGAATGTGATCATGTTTGGAGAAAGGTCTTTACAGAAGTAATGAAGTTAAAATAGGGTCATGAGGATGTGCTCCAATCTAATATGGCTGACGTCCTTAGAGGAAATTTGGAACACACACACCTACAGAGGAAACATGATGAGAAGATACATCTCCTTGACCATCTACAGGCCAAGGAGAGAGGCCTGAAAAGGAATCAACTCCGAACACAAACACCTACAGAGGAAACATGATAAGATACATCTCCTTGACCATCTATAAGCCAAGGAGAGAGGCCTCAAAAGGAATAAACTGCTGACACCTTTATGTTGGACTTCTGACCTCGGGGACTGTGAGAAACTAAATTTCCATAGTGAAGCCACCCAGTCTGTAGCACAATGTTCCAGCAGTCCTAGCAAATTAACACACTCATGAAGTACTGAAATAGACAGCATGGTCAAACGACGAAAAAGAAGAATTACTTTGTTCTCCCGATAGTCTCAGTTTTGGAAAAGATGAATCATCTCAGCCTGCATACTGTGGTGGGACCTGATCCAATTCTTCCTCCGGGGAAAACACCATCAAAGAAAGCTACTGCTTTAGCCAATGCTTCCGATTCATCTCTTCTTCAATTGATTACAAATTCAAACATAATTGATTGCATTGCCCACTTCCAAATGATAATCTCATTAGATTGATCAAGGTAACTGTAACATGGTTGAGGAGCTAAAAGGGCTTGCATGCACATCACACTTTGAAGGAGTAGTTCATTCCTAGATTTTCCCTTAAGGTCTTAATAACACTTGTGTGCTTCGTGTCCATACGTGCACAGTCACAAAAAAATATGAGAGAGGAGGAGTGTGGAGAGGAACAATCCCCACTCCCCTTCTTCCCCAACCCAGGTTTGCAGAGCATAGGAATAGGGTGCAAATTTTGCAACTCGGGTAAATGCAGTGGCTCTGCCAAAGTCATATATGAACACCACATGTCAGGGGTGAGGAAAGGTCACAGTTCTATTTGTCCTGACACAGGACATATGGTAACTTTCACAGAGCTCTCCTACCATATCATGTATCTGTTCTTCCAAACCTGTGCCATTGCTCAGTGTGGCAATACATCTTCCCTATGGACTAAACCTGGCTCTTGGATCCAGGCAGCTTCTGCAGGCATGGCATGTTCTAAGTTTGTAACTATACGATACATTTCTCTACATCATCTTAGTGAAACAACATGGGAATCGAGTTTTATAACAGTAATAGAAAAAAGTCATAATTTTCCATGCCTTATGATTCCAAATAATTAATTTAATAACTGTGTCATATGAGAAGAGCAAATAAAGAGAAGAAAAGGGGTGTGGATATATATGATCACTGATGCATATACAATTGCAAAGAAAAACAAATTACCAGGGTAATACTTGAAGTGAAAACTTGGTAAGAAATATTTTTCAGATGTTAATTTGATTCTTCTATGGAGTCTTAAAGCTGCAGTGTCTGTAAGTGCACTCTTTATCCCCCCTTGTTTTTTCTTTTAGCAGTTACACAACCTTATGTCTCTAAAAACCAATTGAACACCTTCCTGATCTCTACTGGGAGTTTTCCCCAAGTAGTTCTCTACTTAGACTATAACAGGACTGCTATTTCATTTACAACTTCTTGCTGGAGAGTGTTTCATCAGAGGTGTTAAGAGAAAGTATTGAAATTAATAAAGGAGGGCAGAAACAAAATAAAATGCAGTTTTCTCTGGACACAGTTAAAGTCTCTGGGGTTGGTTCACAAATAAACACTGAGATTCTAGATCTTAGATGAGCAGTTTGCTTCTCCTGCCACAGTCAGCAGGTTCTCAAGAACAGATTATTTCTGAGTACTAGGATATATGCCTAAGTTCCACATCATAAATATACTCTTCTAAAGTATGTAAATAATTATTTCCATTAACTTTGCAGATCTAAAGGTAAATCTTCATTTGCTTGGTCAGGTAAAACTTAAACAGTGACTACTTTGTTTCCGTTTTGTCTTCTTCAGCTGTTAAAGAGACAACAGCCTTGCCCTTTCCAAATTAAAACTCCCAATTCTGCTATTCAAACGGTGGGACTGTGTGTATCCCGGACATGACACATTACAGATGCTGCCAGCACCCTCCACCCCCAGGCCTTACAGAGGGCCTGCCCTTTCCACCAGTGTCCTCAGTGGCTTACCGACAGTGTTTATGGGATCCGGTCAGGGTTTCGATCACAAAGCACTCGCCATCGTTGAGACAGTATGCAAGGTCCTTGTCTCGGCAGGGTTTGAAGTGCTCGGATCGCTCTGTGGAATATGTCGTCGTATCTGTCAGGGAAAGCACAGAGGGAAATGCTGTCAGCAGTACATTCTGACACCAACAACTCCTGTCACTGGCCCTGGATCTCTGTATGGAGGCCTTCTCATGGGCTGTGACCTCCGGGACTCTAGACAGACAGCTCCAACCCTCCATGGTACTGACCAAATGCAGCTGGCTGTAACCACTGTATTCAATTGTCTTATTTCTCCACTAAATTTTAACTATTGGAGTCACTCTGGAGAAGCCCCATTTGAGGACACGTAAACACTAAAAGCTCAATGATCCTGAGTCAAACACCCCAAATCCACCCTCATCAATTTTAGTTTTAACAAACATGTTGTATGAAGGATTGAAACAACATTCCCTTCCCTTTATTGCTGCCTAATATAATTAAACATCTGATCAATGTATATTGTGACTATTCTGTGGAATCCAATGTCAGTTTGGGGGATTTTTTTTTAGTTACAGCTATAATTGGCTAATAGCTAAGCCAATTATTCTTTTACTTTCTCCTTTTATTATGTAATTAAAATGCAAATGTTCTAAATTCTGAACCAGATTCTCAAATATGAAGAATGTTTCTGGTAAATATTTAACAGGACCAATTATTGTCATTTTTTAGCATTATCTTAAACATGCATTTTTAAAATCATAATTACATACATTTTCAAATTAAGTTATACATCAATATCTGCATCCCAAATATGAGACTAACCATAAATATATGCTATCTACAAGATACAGACTCTATTACCACATGTAGACATTATTCTAATTACAGTTTTAAGCAACTATTAGCACCAATTCCACCGTAACATTCAACAAAAAATATACTTAAAAAGTCAAAGAAGAAAAAATTATTCAGCGCTTAAGCTTTTAATTTCCTTTACAGATATTTAGATTAATAATAATATTCAACAGCACAGGATATTACACCAGCTTATTAATCGCCCTTGTTTGAATGTGTCTCCTAAATTCCATGTGTTGGACACTTAATCCTCAAATTTTTATGTTGATGATATTTGAAGATGGGGCCTTTGGGAGGTAATTAGGAATAGATAAAGTCATCACGGTGAGGCCCCCCTGATGGAACTGTTGGCTGTTTAAGAAGAGAAAGAAGGACTGATCTGACATTCTCTTGCCCCCATCCATGCGATGCCCTGCACTGCCTCAGGGCTTGCAGAGAGTCCTCACCAGCAAGAATGCCCTCAGCAGATGCAGCACCTTGACCTTGGACTTCTCAGCCTACAAAACTGTAAGAAATAAATTTATTTTCTTTGTAATTTACCCAGCTTCAGGTATTCAGCTAAGCAACAGAAAATGAACTAAGACAGTAAATGAAGGTCACAATGAGCTTCTTCCCTGATTATCGTCACAACTGATGGTGAGTGATCGTTTTAAAAGGAAACTCACCCCTGTCTCTCCCACATCTAAAAATCCTCATGGGGCTCTCCTGTGGGAATAACTTTAAAATCCATAGTAGGGCAAACCAGGGCATGGGCCATCTATATGTTTATCTGTCTGATGGTCTCTTCTTGCATTCTAAAACTTTATGCAACTTAATTTTCAACTATCACTCTATTTTCTCAAAATACCAAGAACTGTCACACTGCTCCTTCTTCCCAGACCTTCATTCTTTGTTGAGGACACCCAGAAATCCTCAGAACTTAGATGATCTCATCTTGTGCCTCCCAGTGCCTCTTACCACTTTCCTCACTGCATTCAAAACTGCAAGTAATCCTTTCTTTGTTTTATCTGTTCTTTTCCTCTGTAACGTCTTTGAGGGCTGGCATGGAGGCTTGATAAGAATTGGTGCTCATAAAAATATCTTCAAAATATCTGATCTCTCGAACATCAATAATTAAATGCTATAAATGAAAGCTATAATTAAAAACCTCATTACAATTTTATGAAATTTAATGCATTTTGTACAGCAAAAAGTGAAATATAATTTAACATTTATGTTATCATTTTAGTATTCTTTTTGTAATATTGATAAAGACTGCAAAAGCAAGGCCTTCAGATTCACACAGACCCTCACACATATGTTACTCATATTCCATGAGCACTGAAATAAACCACTATTGATGTTGCAATGGGAACTTATGTTTTCTACTTCAAAATATCTGCTTGTTAATACTTTGGCACAAAATAAAGGCTCTGCAAAACACACACATTTTCCATCTTGCAGGAGATTCTCTACAATAAAGATCTGTTATTCAAGACAGTATGTGATAAACAGTCACACAGAATCAATCTCTCTATGGGAAATATTTAAAATTCAAGAGCTCTGAGCAAAAAATTCAATATGAAACTGTGCACAGTTGACTGCTACTCTGGCTGCTGAAGTATATTAACTCATGATCAGTTAGTTAACTTTTCCTTTAATTTCTTATTATCCATTTATTGATATTCACTGATCATGCTTCTAAGAACAGCTTTTCATTAACATAATCTACAGCATAGAAAGTGAGATCCTTATTTTATAATCAGTGGTTTTAACAAGCTACAGACTTCAAGTGCAATACAATGGCAAAGCAATTACAATCAATTAATTTCCATCTGACAACTGCTGTCTCTAGTGGTTACCGCCCCATTCTACCAACCGATTTCTCCATCATGTTATCATCTATCAGCACATTACAGAGGATCAGAGACCCAAGTAAATGGCTCTGCAAAAGTCTGGGGTGGGAAAGCTCAGATATCAGGCTTAACATGTACTGAGGCTTTCCATTTCCACAGCTTAAAGAATCCCCAAATTAATTTAAAATACTCATGCTTAACCTTCACAATGTCTTTACTGAATTCAAAGAAAACATCATTATCATAATTATTAAGTGACAATATAATAAACAATAAAACATTGGGTATGATCATTCTTTAAGTAAATAACTGTAATTATCAATACATTTGAGACCTTAGAATGTACCTAAGCATTTTACTATATGTTATCTATATAGTATTATTACCTGAAATCACAGAGGCTTTGGGTAGGGTAAGTGTAATTCATCATCAGGCGAAATTTTATTCTTGAAAGTCATGCAAAAGATGTGTATGGAAATATAGGCAAATTCTGGACCCTTAATAAAATCACTAGGTTGCTATGTTAACTCTAAGACCACCTACCTAGATCTTTGTTGAATGAATAATAAGCATACTATGTCTAAGTCACTCTTATTCAGGTTTTCTATTACTTACAACCAAACAAAGCCTAATAAAGAGATGCTAATAATTTTGGATGATATTCTCCTATATTGGTACATCTGATTAAAGTGCATGTATGCATTCATACATCTATTTAATTTTCAACACATAAGATATACTACAAAGCACATAAAATACAACATAAATAAGAAAGAGCCAAAAAAAAACTATAAAGTGCAATTCTTTATTTTCTTTCTGTGCCCTAAGGTGGCATAGTGTGCTCTAACATATCCAGCTGAGTGTTTTATTCTGAAGAACGAACATGGAACATTTGTGAGAATGAGAACGTGGATAAGATCTAATGCCAAACTATGAAAGTTATGACCCTAAACAACCTTGGTGTATCTTTGTAATCAGATATAAAACTCTCATCTGTGAGCAAATTCAACACTTTTGGAAGCTTGTTTATATTTTTTAAAGCTACGCCACTTTTAAGACAGTCCACTAAGCTGGCTATACTATATGGTACTATTTTGGCATGTACTTAATCAAACTCCTGTTTCTAGGAATGTAATTTGGTAAATAATTTGTTATAGAGCTATTGCCTTCAAAACAATTATATGGATGAAGATTCCTGTAAGTAAGCAGGAGGGGCCTAATGTTCCTGTGAATTCCAATTTGTATTTCAAGGCTTTCTTTAAGTTCCCTTATTCCAGAGTGGGCCTTGCTATCATTAGTCATTCTCTCCACATTCATCAGCTTCTGAAGCTCCCATATGACTGGACCATGAGCTTGCTTCCATGGAGCAGAGAAGTCTTCACATCTTTAATCCACGGGCTTATGGAAGGCTTGACACAGAGGCACAGAATAGGTATTTATCTATATAGTATTACATAGATAGAAACTTTGGTCGGGCGTGGTGGCTCACACTCATAATCATAGCACTTTGGGAGGCCAAGGCGGGTGGATGACCTGAGGTCAGGAGTTCCAGACCAGCCTGGCCAACATGGTGAAACCCTGTCTCTACTAAAAATTAGCCAGGCATGATGGCAGGTGCCTGTATTCCCATCTCCTTCGAGGCTGAGGCAGGAGAATCACTTGAACCCATGAGGTGGAGGTTGCAGTGGGCCGAGATTGCACCATTGTACTCCAGCCCGGGCAACAAGAGGGAAACTCTGTCTTAAAAAAGAGGACAACTTTTTATATAGCATTTTTCTACTTGTTGGTGTTAAAAAGTGGTATCAGAGGCCAGGCACTCAGGCTCACATCTGTATCTCAGAACTATAGGGACCAAGGTGGGAGGATCACTTGAACCCAGGAGTCTGTGACCAGCCAGGACAACATAGGGGGACCTCATCTATACAAATGATAATAATAATAAATTAGTCGGGCATGGTGGCACATGCCTGTGACCCCAGCTACTCAGAAGGCTGAGGTGGGAGGATCACCTGAGCCCAGGAGGTCGAGGTTGCAGTGAACTAGTATTGTGTCACTGTACCCCAGCCTGTTTGAGGCAGGGCTGAGTGAGACCCTGTCTCAAAACAGAAAAAAAAAAAAAAAAAAAAAAAAAAAAGTGTTATGGTGAACAAAAACTCTATTTTAAAAATATCTGGGAAGCGAATTAAGTTAGGATACAAGAAGGGCTCCAAAACACCTTAGGGAAAGAGCACAGAATTTCATTAAAGGAGGGAAAATTCAGCTCAGCAGCATGGAGGACAAAGGAGGAGAAAACAAAGCAAAACAATTGGAAAGGATTCTCCAGAAACGAGGGACAGGAAGAATAAAGGAGTGTTAGGATTAAGATGAGCAGAGATTGCGCTGAGAAAGGGTTTTCCAAGCACCGTGACCAAGGTCTAGAGATGAGTTTAAGGAAGTACTACTGCTGACATTAGAAATAGTACCCCATCACTTGGGGCCACAGGAACTGTGCAATTATCTGGATCACTCATCTGGCACTTGTTATATATAGTTTATGTGTTTTCTTATTTTTTTTATATGTTTCGGTCTCTATCCCCAGGGAGGTCAGGGAGAGTGCTTTGCTTTTAAGTTTTCTATTCTTTCCACATCATGTAGCATACATAGTAAGTAATCAGTACAGTAATTAAATGCACAGTGAGAGGTGGTGGTGGTTAATTCATTAAAGGCAAAAAGGGAAGAAAATGTTGGGTTGGAAGACAGAAATCCCCGCAGATTTTGCAATTAAAGTTAATTTATTAATGAATTAAAACGATGACTGGGTTCCCCCTTAAGTACTGAATTCAACCTGAATATTACTTACGGAGGTTTCTGTGTTGCCGGCACAATGCAGCACACTGTGGGAACACATATTTTGTTGCAGGAACAAGAGTACTAAATTGGTTATTACAGTTAATAATTGCATGAGATAGTCAAAGGAAGGGAGAGCTTAATTCAGGCTACAGTTATCTCTGAGGGTTTCTTAAAGTGTTGGCATTGGAGCTGGGCTTGAATATGTGTGATTGAACTGGCACAGGAAAAGGAATCCTGGATGGGAAAAGCAAGGTCACCCCCCACTCCCCGCCACAAAAAACAAACAAACAAAAACAAAACAAAACAAAAAAACACAAAAACAGAAAAACATTGAGACTCAGATTAGATCCTAAATAAACTCTTCACACTCCTGGCTTAAAAATGTCAGATTTCCTCTTTATCCACTAGAGTTGGGCAGTCGGACGCGCCACTACTTTGTAGCGGTTTCGGGCGGGCCACGAGTGCAGCAATAGGAACCCAACCCCGGCTGACCTTGAGTTCCAGGAGCTCGTTTCTTATGTCCGCGGAAGTGCAGCGGCCTCAATTTTTAGTGCAATTTTCAGGTGCAGGTGACAAGCAGCCTTATGAAAAGAAGGCTGCGAAGCTGAACGAAAAATACGAAAGGGATACTGCTGCATATCGAGCTAAAGGAAAGCCTGATGCAGCAAAAAAGGGAGTTGTCAAGGCTGAAAAAAGCAAGGAAAAGAAGGAAGAGGAGAAAGATGAGGAAGATGAAGAGGATGAAGAAGATAAAGATAAAGAAGATGAAGATGATGATGAATAAGTTGGTTCTAGCGCAGTTTTTTTTTTTCTTGTCTATAAAGCATTTAAACCCCATGTACACAACTCATTCCTCTTAAAGAAAAAAAATTGAAATGTAAGGCTATGTAAGATTTATTTTTAAACAAACAAACAAAAAAAGTCACATTCCTCAAGCAGGTGTTTTTTTTCCTCTCCCATAGAGTTCATGATATGACGATTCTCTAAGAAAAGGTAAGAATCTGGCAATGCAATCTAAAAGCTTTTGGGATTAGCAAACTACCTTTATAAGCCAGAAGCCATTTAAATATGGTTGTTGACTCTGGCAGCCTCTTCTGTAGGAATACTGTAAATGAAACCTGCTGCCATATATTAAAATTTTCTGTAGAATCTGTCATTTATCAGGCACCCAGGAAGGCACACTGGCATGAGACTGAGTTATAAAATATTTAATGGTAAAGGGAAATTGCAAGAAGAATGCAGTGGTGTTTGAAAGGGAAACAAACCATTTCTCAGCTGGCAAGAGGCAAAGATAGCTTTCTGCCTGCTGCCAAAGATCAGACAATTGTTCACTTTGCTGGCATGGGAGAAATGGGGAGTATATGGCGAGGATTTTAAAAGTTCAATTGATTCGTGGGGCTACTATGAGAACTGACAGTTCTTGATGTATCCCAGAGCGGTTAATTCTTGCAGCAAATATAGAAAGGGCCCTTGTTAAAGTTGTATGACATATCTGCCACGTTGCAGTTTGAAATCCTGCTTTTAAAAACTGTTTCAGCTGTTTAAACCTGAATGGGACATAGCTTGTTCAATGGAAATGCATTTCTTTGGGAACTGCAGAGTTTATGCTCAACTGAATGTATTTCCTTTACCCAGCATGCGAACACATGCATATTACAAACTGCTTTGCACTATGATAATAATAATAGCATCTACCATCATTGGAGCCCTTGGTGTACGCTAGGCTCTGTGCTATGTGCTTCATAGACACTATCTCTGCACCCCACATCGCTTTCCTGAAACGGCCTATTTTATGTTACTAGCTATCTCTAAATCCAATAGTGGTTTTTGTTTGTTTGTTTGTTTTGTTGTTGTTTTTTTGGTATCTCGTTGAAATTCTCAGAAACAACTGACACTCATAACCACTCTTGCCTTTGTGAAAACCCTTCTTTCCTTGGAATCCATGTTATCACATAGTCTTCATTTTCCTCTTGACCTTTGACTTTCACCAACTTAGTATCATCTAATCTATATTTAAATGCTGGATTACTTAAAGACTGGCTTTCAAATAACCCCAAGCATATACTTAATATCATGCTAAGTGTTTTCCTTTAGCTGTCTTTTTTGACCTTAAAACAACACTATGAATTTGTGCTATTTGTATTATTATTACTATTATTTTTACAAATAGAGAGATTGAGTCTTTACTTACTTTGTTTGCTTCATTGACCCAAGGGTTCATGGCTCTTACCTGGGAGCTTCTGAACACAAACCAATGCAGCTTGACTGACTCTGTTATACTGTTTCCCATAGGTCACATTTTTATTTCCATTCTTTCTTTTTTATTTATTTATTCTCTAGGTGAGTGCTGTTCCCAGGTGGTACTCAAATTAGCAGCATCAGAACCATCTCTGAGTGAGTATATTAGAAATGTAAAGCATGGACTCCATCCATGACCTACTGCACCAGAAACACCGGAGGTGGGTCCTGGATGTTGCTTTTGAAAACTTTCCAGATCGTTCTCATGAACCCTAAACTCTGAAAACCAGCTGCATGGATGATCCTCTCTGTTATTTACATGCCAATAACTTTGATTTTACACATCCAGCTCACAGGTTTCTCTGAATTCCAGTCTGCCTATCTCTTCCCTCTTGATGGACCTTCCAAAAGCACCTCAGAATTTGCTTATAGAAAATGGAACTCCTGTTCTTCCTCAACAAACCTGCTCTTCCTTTAGCAATCCCAGTCTCAGTTAATGTGACACCACCGATCCCATTGTCCAGGCCAGAAACCTAGTAGCCATTCTCTTGATCCTGCATGTGCAATCACCAAATACTCTTGATTCTAACTCCTAAATATCTTTGGAATCTACCACTTCTTTCCATCTCATCTTAACTGGAATATTCCTTACAGACCTGTCTGTGCACATGCTAGCCACCCTAAAATGAATTATTTACAATAAAATCTGTTTCCACAATATATGCAAAAAAAACAAAAAACAACAACAAAAAAAACATAGCAATCGGTCACTGCTGTTCAGAAAATCATGTCATGGCTTATCTAGGCTCTTACGATGAAGACCAAAATCTTACCAAGCCCTCTGTGTCTCTCACTCCTCATCTCATACATAATAACTGCCCCCCACTTTCAATACACAAGCCACAATTGTTCAAATGTCCCTTCTGACATGCTTCGCTCTGCAGGCCTTCTGACATGCTTCGCTCTGCAGGTTGCCATCTTTACCCCAACAATCCCACAGTTGTCCACAGATTTCATCCAGAGAACATACTATAAGACAGAGAAAACTTCAGCAAAAATAAATTCCCATTGGATATTTCTGTTCTCTACAAAACTCTCTATAGTGTTGCCCAGTAAAGGCTTTCTTCTCTGGGGACTTTTCATCATTTAGGTCACAGAACTACACCCCTCTCTTTCTGCTCTTTGGCTCTCATTCTTTCAATCAGAGCTATGACTGCTACTCATAGTCTTGAGCCACAGATAACACACATGTCTGGGAAGCCTAGCCTTTGAGATGATTTATCAAAGTCTAACAAAAATGAGACTCACCCTATGGGATACTCTCAAACTTGCTACTAGAAATAATAACCTTCATTATTTCCATTTGTTTATTCCATAAACCATATGCTTCTGGAAGATACAAACATGTTTTATATCTATGTGTGTGGGTGTGTTTGTGCATGTATGTGGGTATACGTATTCCTAATAACTAATTCATCACCTGCTATCCAATAGTTATTCAATAAATACTTATTGAATGAATATCCTGACACTAACCCTAAATTATGGACTTTTATCTATTGTAGATGAGATTTTCAGTATACCCATAGAGACTTCATTCGTTCTAACAAAACAGTCTCCCTGGGAGTTTGAACTACTCTATAGGCTAAGAAAAGCAGGAGTACATTAAGGGTTGAATACTATGTAGAAGTGAAGACAATTGCTAACCGAGTGGCCTAAAAATCCAATATGCTGGAAGACTGTAGTAGGGCTTGCTATTGACAGAGAAGGAGCAAACACTTACCTCACATAGGTCAGAAGTGCATGCTTATACTTTTTCATGGGTGTACAGTGGCCTTGTCTCTGCCTCATTCCATAAAAAATCATGAAGTAGGTTGGTTGACTATTGTGTGTGCTTATTTAGAAATATTATGATCTGGATTACAGTGGGGTCATTTTCCACTTGCTCAAATTTTACCTTACTTACACATAAGCAGTGAGCAGCATGTACGTAGAAACCCCAATACTTTCTGCTAAGAAAAGAACATGGCCATTTGTAGATGGATCTTAAACTTCAAAGAGAACTGAGTCTATGTTCGTGGGACTCTTTTCATGCTTCTCCAGCACAGAGAGACCTCAGCTAACAGACTGATTCTATCTTCTGAGTCAGGTGCATTGGGAAACTTGAAAGAGATGCCATCACAGACTTGAATTACATGGCTCTCCTTCTTCTGACAACATGTTTCCTAAGCAATTTTCTAATTGAAATTTGATTTCCAGCATTAATCTGGATGCTATCCATGGTGGGGATGGTGTTCCATTCTCTACAACATCTTTATTTCCCAAATGTGTCTTTATATGAAACTTTTAGTGGATAAAAGTTTCTCACACATAGCAACAGCCTCCTGTCTGGTCTCCCTGTACCTCACACTGGCTTCTACTATTTACTCAAGAGTTAATACACCCACCTCAAGAGCACACGTGAGCTCTCTTCATCTTGTGGCTAAAACTCCATTGGGTCTTCATTACACAAGATTAACAAACACTTCCTAGCTTATTCAGCAATTCCCCACACAAGCCATCAGAGAAGGCTCCCTGGGACTGCACTTACTAATCTGTCTCTCACACTCCTTGAGCTCCAATAGTACTGGAACACATACGGCCACTTTTAGACTATGAATTTAAATGTGCTATTCCCTTTACGTTGTACACAGCTACATATCTCTGCCTAACAAATATTTTCTAATTGTTTCAGGTTTATGTGAAATGTAAGCACATACTGAAGTCTTCCCTAGCTCCTCAGGTTAGAAGTGGCTGAAAGTATTCAGAGCTCCAGGCACACTTCCTATTCATCTCTAATACTGTGACGATCATTCTGAATTGCAGTTTCACTGCTTACATGTTTGTTCTCCATCCTCTTCTCAAACTAGATTATGGGAACTTAGGGACCTAGCAAGTCAATCTCTGTATCACCATAATTTATTACAAAGCCTGACACACAATAAATGCTTAATCCATCCTTTCTGTGACTAAGTATCATAATGGTTATAACAATGAAGATTATACCAACATCATAGGCATACACAAAACTTCAGAATGATAAGGTAACAGCATCTTGTTGCTCCAAATCTGTAATAATGTTTTTGGAAATGAATGATGAAAAACATATCTATACTTCTGTGAACATACCTGAAGCTGACTAATAATCAAGGGTTTTTTGTTCTTTTTTTAATGTTCATGGGTTCCATGGGTTCATTTAAAAAATAAAGCAGTTTTTTAAATGAAAATTAATGTGTTTGTTTATTAAAGAATTTTCTCCCACATCCAAATTTCTTGACTGGAAAGTATGTATGGATGTGATGTTCAAAATATTTAATAAGTCATATGAAAATTAGAAGACTAATCAGAATAAATCTGTACCGCCATAAGAGAGAAGCAGGGTCCTGGAGGTCCCTCTGGGGCTATATGTTAATTCTTGTTTCTGGATTAACACTGAGGAGGTTTGGGAACCCAGGCATCCAGGGTGGCATAGGTGGACAATTTTCAGGGGGATTTGAGCAGTGGTTATTTACCACATAGAATCAAGTTATTGTAATTTCTTAACAGTCAGTACAATTAATGAAGTGTACTGCTGTACATCAGGTCTACTTTCATGGTCTAAATCTGTCTTTAGTATAATTTGAAGTCAGGCATGTGATGCCTCCAGCTTTGTTCCAGTTGCTTAGGATTGCTTTGACTATTAAAGCCCTTTTTTGGTTCCATATGAATTTTAGGATTTTTTCTTTCTAATCCTGTGAAAAATGAAATAGGTAATGTAATGAAATGGCATTGAATATGTACATTGCTTTGGGCCGTATAGTCATTTTAATGATATTGATTCTTCAAATCCATGAGCATGGGGTGATTTTCCACGTGTTCATGTCATCTATGATTAGTGTTTTGTAGTTTTCCTTGTAGAGATCTTTCACTTCCTTCATTAAATATATGCCAATGTATTTTTTTGGTAACAATTTTAAAGGGGATTGAGTTCTTGATTTGGTTCTCAGCTCGATTATTATTATTGGTGTTTAGCAGTGCCACAGATTTTTCCATGTTGATTTTGTATCTTGAAATTGTATTGAAATCATTTATCAGTTCTTCATTCTGTAACATTTATCTATATGCTTATTTTTTATTCCAGTACCATACTGTTTTGATTACTATAGCATTGAGAGCCCTAGATTTGACAAAGTCACATAACTGTGACCAACTGACCTTTGACTAAGTCAACAAAAATGAATACTGGGGAGAGAACACTCTGTTCAACAAATGGTTCTCGAAAAATTGGATAACCATATGCTGACGAATGAAACCATACCCATATCTCTTACCATATACAAAAATTAACTCAAGATGAAATTAAAGACTTAAATGTAAGACTTGAAACTGTAAAAATTTTAGAAGAAAACCTAGGAAGACTTTACTGAACATTGGCCTAGGCAAAAAAATTATGACCAAGTCCTCAAAAGCAAACATCAAAAAAACAAATATATAGGCCGAGGCAGGCAGATCACAAGGTCAGGAGATTGACACCATCCTGTCTAACACAGTGAAATTTCATGTCTACTAAAAATACAAAAAAATTAGCCAAGCATGGTGGCGGGCACCTGTAGTCCCAACTACTTGGGAGGCTGAGGCAGGAGAATGGCGTGAATCCAGGAGGCGGAGGTTGCAGTGAGCTGAGATCACACCACTGCACTCCAGCCTGGGAGACAGAGCAAGACTCCATCTCAAAAGAAAAAAAAAAAAAAAAAAAAAATATATATATATATATATATATATGAGAGTTAATTAAACTAAAAATCTTCCACACAGTAAAATAAATGATCAACACAGTAAACAGACAACCTACAGAATGGGAAAATATTTGCAATCTATGCATCTGACAAAGGGCTAATATCTGGAATCTACAAGGAACTCAAATAACTCAACAAGAAAAATAAATAACTACATTAAAAAGGGGGCAAAACATGCAAACACACACTTTTTAAAAGAAAACATACAAGCAACCAATAAACATTTGAAAAACATTCTCAACATCATTAATCATCAGATAAATGCAAGTTAAAACCACAGTGAGATACCATCTTACACCAGCCAGTATGGTTAATATTAAAAAGTCAAAAAACAACAGATGTTGTGAGGATGTGGAGAAAAGGGAATGTTAATATGTTGCTGATGGGAGTGTAAATTAGTACAACCTTTATGGAAAACAGTATGGAGATTTATCCAAGAACTAAAAATAGAACTATCATTTGATCCAGTAATCCCACTACTGAGTATATACCCGATGGGAAAGAAATCATTATATCAAAAAGATATCTGTACTTGTATATTTTTGGCAGTACTATTCACAATAGCAAAGATCTGGAATCACCTTAAGTATTTATTAATGGAGTGTGTGTGTGCATATGTATAATATATACGGTATGTGTATACATATACACACATATATAACATAAATACCATATTCCATATATATATATACACACACACACATACATAATATACACACATACACACGCCAGAAATACCATATACCATAAAGTACTACTCAGCCATAAAAAAGAAATCATATCTTTTGTGGCAAAAGATTTATGAAATCTAGGACTCTCAAGGCTTAGTAACCAAAACACCATGGTACTGGTATAAAAATAGATATAGATCAATAGAACAGATTAGAGGAACTGGAGGCAATGAGCCTAAGTAAAATAACTCAGAGTAAAATACTTTATGTTCTTACTTATAACCTGGAGCTAAACAAAGGGTACATACACATGGACATATAGCAGTAAATAATATACAATGGAGACTACAAAAGATGGGAACATGGGAGGAAGGTAAGGGTTGAATAACTATCTATTGGATTACCAAATCGTTTTTTGGGTGATGAATACACTAAAAGTCCAGACTCTACCACTATGCAAAATATTAGTGTAAGAAAGCTGCACTTGTACTCCCTAAATCTATAAAAATAAAACAGATATCTACATATAAAATAAATAAATCTGTCCTTAGGAATTATAGTTTTAACAATTCAAACCAGCAACCTTGGGATAAGAGAAACTTTAGAAGTCAGCATGCAATAATAATGCTTGGAATAAACCTATTAATACAATATAAATATCATTTTCATTTTACAGAAGAGAAACTGAACTATGGAGGGCCCACACAGCAGTCTTATTATTTCACACTTCATCCATAGCAAGGCAGGGAAAAGCCAAAAAAGCCCAACTCCATAAAGAAATCTCTTTAATATTCTGCATTTCCAACCGGGCTGAGTTTTGGACTCTTTTAAGTTACATATATTCAAGCTTCTGCTTGCCAAACACTCTATTTATCACTCCAGAATAATAAACATAAGAGCAATTAGAAGGCACCATTTTTTGGTAGTTCATTCATCTTGGAACCCATCTACCCAACACCATTATTAAAAATATTTTTATTTTTAATTTCGGGGGGTACATAGCAGGTGTATATATTTAAGGGGTACTTGAGATGCTTTGATTCAGGTCTATAATGCATAATAATTACATCATGGCAAATGGGATATTTATACTTTGTGTTACAAACAATCCTATTACACTCTTAGTTATTTAAAGTGTACAATTAAGTTATTATTGACTATAGTCACCCTGCTGTGCTATCAAATAATAGGTCTTAAACTTTCTATTTTTTTTTTGTACCCATTAACCATAAAAACAGGGAACGTTTCACAAATTTGCATGTCATCCTTGTGCAGGGCCATGACAACTTTCTCTATATTGTTCCCATTTTAGTATATGTGCTGCCAAAGCAAGCACCCAACACCCATTTTTTTGAGCACACACTAAAATACTGTGCAAAGCAGGCATTGGGGTGAGGTAGGTGGTTACAAAAATAAAGACAGTGCTTGACTCTGGGGATTTCTATTACTTTCTCTTTCAAATTTTCTTTTCATTCCATTATGGCTTTGAATTAATGTGTAAACACTGACTTGATCAATATCACTCACTTTAATTACTTAAAAATCCTATTTTTCCCCTTAATAGTCTTAGCTTTTATTTGAATCTTTTATTGTAGTATTCAGAAATCCAAGCACTTTCTTCTCTGCCTGGGGCATAAAGAAGGGATAGGCATCGCAACACAAGCGCCTGGCTTGAAGCCCTGCTTATGCATTTGCTAACTATGTCAAGTGTCATGGCAGAAGTAGAAAAAAATATTCTAGTAGAGCTCATGGAGAGGGCACTTTTGTAAGTAGTGGTGTGTGGTGGCTCCGCATTTTACACAAGAAAGGCTTAGAGGCTTAGAGAGTGGGTTGAGGTGGGAACTAGAGATATCTTAATGCAGCCTTTGCATAGGATATATGTTTTTACTTCTATGGTGTTCTCCTTTGGATGGGTTGAGAAACTCAGATTAAAACAGGGCTAACTCTAACACTAGCCCCAGCCACCACCTCCAGATTCTTAGTATCTTGCCTGCAAACCACGCTGCAAAAAAAAGTCAATCAAGAGAAGTTTCCTCCTCAAAAAATAAAGCCAACTGTCAAAGACACTTTAGAGATTATTCACTCTGGCTGACTGGAAAAGTTATGAAAATTATATTAAAGTACTTTAAAAGATGGATAGTTGTTTAAGTAAAAGGACTATATCTTTTAGCTGTCTTATATCTCCAGCCCCAACCTAGATGACATATTGAGAGCTGCACAACAGAAGATAAAGAAATGCTAAATCAGGTGGAAAGGATACAACTTCCTAGACACGGCACATGAGAAGTGCACACAAGCAGGAGAGGAAATGCAAGCATGCAACCAAAGTGTTAAGAACCAAAAAGACCAAAAGGGACACGAGAAATATATTAAAAGTCAAAAGAGCACTTGGAAGCTTAAGATATTTGAATCTCAACACGTTCAAACTTAAAAAAAATAGAAATTTTAAAAATTTTAAAAAAAGAGAAAGTTACTGATATGGTTTGACTGTATCCCACCCCAAATCTCATGTTGAATTGTAATCCCCATAATCTCCACGTGTGGAAAGGATCTGGTGGGAGGTAACGGAATCGTGGAGGCAGCTTCCCCCATGCTGTTCTCATGAAAGTGAGTGAGTTCTCACAACATCTGATAGTTTTATAAGTCTCTGGCATTTCTTCTGCTGGCCCTCATTCTCTCTCCTGCCGCCCTGTGAAGAGGTGCCTTCTGCCATGATTGTAAGTTTCCTGAGGATTATCCAGCTATATGGAACTATGAGTCAATTAAATCTATTTTCTTTTTAAATTACTCAGTCTCAGGTATTTCTTCACAACTGCGTGAGAAGAGACTAATACAGTTACTGCCTAAAAATATAGGAAATCAAGAATGCAGTATTAACCCCTAAAATGTCACATTTGTTTAAAACAGACAACTAGAATATATTCAGTCATTAAGTCATTTATCATTTCGAAAACATCCAGGTCTTAGGGATATGCAATCAGATAATAAACCAATTACATTGTTCTTCAAATCTTCTCACATAAAGTACCCAATATATCAATCATTTCACTTCTTTGAAGAAGTCTCATCCCGTGCATGCACCCCTGTTCATTTTCTTCATGACAGTGTTAGTGTCATCTTAAGCAAACGTGGGAAAGGCTTGTTTCTTGATATTACATTGGGACTCTGTGTTTTAGCCTCAGATGAAATTTAGTGTGCCGAGTTCTGAATATACAACTTAATGCATCGTAATGTACTTTTGCAGATCTGAGTTTACATGACTACTTTACTACTTGCTGGCATTCTGAACATGAATAAGGTGAATATATGAAAGCATATAATTCACGGGGTTTCATGAAGCCTAAATGAGAAAAAAAGACAATGGGTGGTAGAGGGATTTTCACAGTGTTTGGCACCAAGCACATCTTTCCCATCTTTACTAAATAAGCACATATTTATTGAGTATCAGCTGTATATCTAATTCTGTAATATCTCTGCATGATGCCAATTAAAGTCATTTATTTAACAATCTATCATTGAGTATCTACTATAAGACTGCTGAGTACTATATTAGTTCCTGGGGTGGAAAGTGAGGAAATAGTTCAGATAATAAGGCACATGACTGCCTCCCAGGAGCAACAAGGCATGTGTGACTGTCATGTACCCAATCTACACTCTGCTAAGTGCCAGGCAGGGGAGAGTTGTATCTAGGTGGCTAATATACTCATAATGCTTGCTAACCTCTAAGCACTTGTTTAGAGACACTGGATGTGGTTATAGCATTTTAAAAGATAAATAAACCCTCCATAGGGTAGTTCATGGATTTCTCATGTGCTGTTACATAGACTAGATCAATAAAGTGTGGGATGCCCCCATTAATCACTAGTAAGGTGATGATCTCACGAGTGCACTACTTACAACTTGACTATCATATTGATATCAGAAAGAGAATTGATCCTTTTCTGCATTATTCCATAAAAGTTTTTTTTATGTTTTTACATTTTTCCAGAGAGGAGAGGGGCACACGTTATGCTTTATTCAGTCATGTTTGTCTTATTCATCTCTGTAAGACGTACATCTTCATATCAATGTACATGAAGGATATCTACATGGGACAAAGGGAAGGTGCGTGGATCTTATTTGACTCTTGGCTTAAGCATACCCAACTATTTTCTTTAGCAAGTTCTTAATTTATCCAAATTTACTTATGTAATATGATTAAAATATTACTTATTATTTATTTTTATGAGTAAAGGCCACAATGCATTATAGACATGCAGTAAATATTAATTTTATCATACATCTTCTGTTCTTTAAAATTTTCCTTTCCATTTGAATAGGCATTTTTCCAAAGTATACATACATCCAACAAACACATAAAAATATGTCCAAAATTGTTAGTTTATATGTAAAGTAAAGTCAAAACTACAATGAAATATCACCTCACACCCATTAGAATGCACAATAATGAGTACTGGCAAGAATGTGGAGAAATAGCAACAGTCATACAATACTGGGGAAAGTAAAACCATGCAGCTGCTGCAGAAAAGTTTGATCATTCCTCAAGATGTTAGAGTTACCATATGACCAAGCAATTCCACTCCTCACATAGGAGAATTGAAAACAAAATTTTCATACTTGTTTATAAGTTTTTATAGAAATATTACTCATAGTAGCCAAAAAGTGGAAGCAACTCCATTGTCCACCAAGTGATGAATAAACAAAAAAAGTGGTACATCTATACAATGGAATATTATTCACTACTGATTCATGCTACAGTATGCGTGAACCTTGAAAGCATTATGCTCAGTGAAAGACAGTAGGCATAAGTCTACATATTACATAGTACCATTTATAGAAAATGTCCAGAATAGGCAAATCCACAGAGACAGAAAATAAATTAGTGGTTGCCAGAAGCGGGGAGGAAGAGTGAAACTTTATGTTCCTATCTTTTAACCTTGGTTTCCTATAAATCCTTTTTTTATGTTTCCAATTTAGTAAGAAGTAAAAGGGGACAAATGTGGCTCATTAGTTAAGATTCTGCAAATAAATAACAGTCAATTTCATGTTATGCTTTTGTAAACCATTTGAGAAGAAAAAAAAGAAAAACCCCCATGAACCTCCCCAAAACTCTTTGCCTTATTGACAAACTTGACTCTCAGACCATTGTTTCAGAACAAATATTATTGAGAAAATTGGTTCATTCTCTGTGATATTTGGAAAGCAATTAAAACAAAAATCAAGATCTATAACCATCTGTTCACTTCCAATTCTTATCTCTCCATTTGCAGAAATAACTGCAAATGGAGTATTATACTGCTTGTGAATCATTCAATATTTTAAGTATGAAAGATAATGGTGGTCTTTAGCCTGGCCAACATGGCAAAAGTCCGTCTCTAGTAAAAATACAAAAATTAGCCAGGCGTGGTGGTGGGCACCTGTAATCCCAGTTACTTGGGAGGCTGAGGCAGGAGAATTGCTTGAACCAAGGAGGCAGAAGTTGCAGTAAGCCAAGATTGTACCACTGCATTCCAACCTGGGTGACAGAGCAAGACTGTCAAACAAAACAAACAAACAAACAAATAAAAAAAAGAAAGAAAGAAAGA
>NW_012113141.1:15627788-15636356 GCF_000951035.1 Colobus angolensis palliatus | reverse complement strand
AAGAAAGAAAAAATGGTGTGGTGGTCTTTGAAAGTTATTGCTGAGAAAATTTGGCATTTTTAACAGAAATTCCAATTTAAGCACAGATAGTAAGCTAGAAATCTACTATCTAACCTTGCCTCTCTGATGGTGGAAGCCATGAGCTCCCCTCCCTTTGTGTTGGCTGAAGTTGTTTCCCAATCTGCACTACAAAGTAGGAAAATAGTCATTTTCCTTGTTATCTTAAAGTTTGAGAAGAGGGCGCATTCTCTGCCCCTTCCACACTGCACTCCATATCTCCTTTTCTCTTCTACTGGTGTGACATTTTTTTGGTACACACATAGTAAAATGAGCTTTTACCCATCCTACCTGGCGAACCCTTCACCAAGAATCAGATTTAGTTCATGTAGAGAAGGGTTCAGTATATTATGGTCCCAGGCCCAAAATCTGGTCTGCCACCTGTTTTTGTAATTACAATTTTGCTAAAGCAGTGCTGGGCTCATCTGTTTATGCATTGTCTATGGCTTTTTGGGCTACAATGAGTTGAGTAGTTGTGAAAGAAACCATATGACCAATAAAGTATAAAATATTTATTATTTGACCCTTTACACAATTTACCAACCCTTGATATAAAACATTACTGGGTAAAGTGGCTTTCTCACAGATTATATATTTGAATTACTAGACATTTTTGGCACTTATTTCAGTGCCTTAGTGTGATATATTTCAAAAAATACATGTAGAAGATGTCTAACCACCAATTAACCAGTAGGGTATTGAAGTAAGACAGATTTGATTTTGATCCTAATTCTGATATTTTACCAGCTGTATGATATTCAGTACATTCTTAACTTCTTTTTTGTTTGTTTTTTTTTGTTTTTGAGAAGCAGGGTCTTGCTCTGCTGCCTGTGGTGAAGTACAGTGGCATGATATGGCTCAATGCTGCTTTAAACTTCTGGGCTCAAGTGATGCCTGCCATAGCCTCCAAAAGTGCTGACTGAACTTATTGAATCCCCCAGTTTCCCTATTTGTAAAATGGAGATAATGAGAGTACCTACCTGTCAGTGAGAATGATTTTGGCTGAGAGTTGAAAACTCAACACAAATGGCTTAAATCTGAAGGAAAATAACATTATCTCTTTTAGCAGGAAAGGATTCCTCGGTTGTCTAATATAGTGATTTACCTAGATCCCCCAAAATAAAGGACTCATTCTGGCTATATCTTTAGGCTAGGCTCCCTTGTCACAGATAGCTGCCATGATTTTAGGCATCACGTCTAAATATCATCACTCCTATTAACAAGATTTGAGTCCCATGCCCACCTCTTAAGCATTCTCAGTCTGAACATTGGCATTCCCCTGAGTAGCTTCATGAAGCAAATGCATGGTCATGTGAAGGACAGTGGGCTGATTGTTGGAATAAAACTGAAGTTCAGTTGAAGTAAAGGGCATGGAGGATGAAAAGTGAGCAGTAGCCAATAATATCAGCTAAGATTTTTTTAAATGAGAATTATATAAACGAATACATGTAGCAACATGTAGTGTGTAGCCAACAAATGTTGGCACCTCCTGAGAGCTATGACATCATCTTTTTTGGTAAATTTGTTGGTAGTGTTCTTCCAAAATATATTGTTTAATATAAAGTATGTTTGAATTAATTTTATTAAGAGTTTCAGAAGAACTGCATATTATTCCATTCAATAACTGAAAAACTTCCAGGATGTAATGAGATTGGATAATTATGATTACTCAAACACAGATGGACTCTGTATCATTTTGCAGCACATGCTCACCTATCAGTGATATTTGCATCCACCTCATATTAAATCTGTATCAAATACTTATATATCCCCAAGGTCACTCAGTGTAATTAACTGCAAAGTAAACTTAATTAAGATGAATGAATGTGCTTTTTTCTTTATAAAATCACTTACTGAATGCTCATAATTTTTAAAAATATGCCCATCTTTTTGCCCACCTAATTCTTGCTTGGCTCAGACATCGTCTTCTAGAGCTATTATTTGCAGTCTCTCTTACCTGCCCTCAAAGACACAGGATTCCACATTCCTTTTGTCACAGCCCTTATCATACTGCATTGTAAATGCCAGTTTACATGTTTCCTTCCCCTTCACCAGACTGTGAGCTTTGAAAAGGCAACTCCTGATACACAGCATGTACTCCTTCCCTGCTTCAGGGAAAAAGTAATGAATGAATGTAAATGTCCATTAAGAATGTCCATATTGAGAGAAAGTTGCTCTTATTTACACATCCCTGACCATGGCGAGACTCTTGCTTTCACTCACCAGACTGAAAGTCCCATCCCTTTTCCTCCCTTTCCTTCTCCCACTGTCTTCAATAATACAGAAAGATTGGAGCCATCTGGCAGTGTGCTGTTTTTCTTTTCCTCCTTCCTGGCCAGGGCATGACATTTTTCCATGAGAAAAAAATAATAAGGAGACTGAGACCCCAATCAAAACTGAAAGTCAATGCAGTGGGTACCTATGAACCAAGAAAACTACCTTGTAGGTATTCTGAGTAGGTGTGAAAAGACTCCAGGAACTAAAATTGCTAAATTATGAGACATTTATTTAAAACAATCCCATCAATGATATAAGCATAGAAATCTCCAAAATCTTATCTATGAATACAGTGACAAGACATACAACAAGAAAAAATGTCTATAGAAAATGATGAATACAGAGTTTTGAAAGCCCCTGCTTCCTATACTGAGGGACATTCTACGAAAATGCCTCCATGTAGCAGTAACTCTCCCTTTAATCTCTGCCTTTTGAAATCTCATCCATTTTCCCACACGCAACTCAGAGTCAATTCAGTTGTGTACTCTTCCCCAGTCTTTCACCTGGCATTACCCTTGATCTCCTCTCTGCTTCCTCAGCATTTTGCTGCTATTCTTATTAGAACATGTATCATTCTCTGCCTTGTGCATTGGCTATTTTGTGGGTATTTGTCATTCCTGAAGCCCACTGGGGAGATCCCGAGCTCCTTAAGGACAAGGGCCATAATTTGCTCATCTTTTCTTCCCCATTGTTACGGACCACCTAAGCTAATATAGAATAAAAGACAGGGGTAGATCTTGATTAATAAACATATCTGAATATATTCTTCCCATTACACTTCACTGCAAAACTGAAAGTCTCTTTGTGAACAGACTGTTTTCTTTACGCAAGTAGAGTTTTGAGAAATGAAAAATTATGTTCGAAAACTCGATTGTTGATCCTTTCTGTGTGATCGGCTATATAAGTAGAAAAACATTCTTTTTTTGTTAGGGTGAGAATATTGCACCAAATATAAATGCCTATGTTTGCCTAGTTCTGTTTCTTGGGAAGACCTACATATCCTTCTAATTTAATTGCCTCAAGAGATTGGACTTGGCAGGTAATTTTGGATCCTAAATATCAGTTTCTTTCTCTATCTACTGTCTTCCCAAGCATTTGAGACCAAAATATCACAAATGGATCACATCAGAGCCACGAAAGGTAAGTGACTGATTGTCTCCTTGATATTGATCTCATGCCAGTAGAGAGGTGAGACAACATGGAAATTGCCTTCTTTTTGATTTATTCAGGAAACAGGAATTTCACCAAAGTTTGGATATCATTCAAAACCTTACCATAGAGCTGCTGTGTAGGGTGGTGGATCCCCCATTATTGCAAGTACAGGTTGGGTCAGCCACTGATCATGGCGTTGCAAAAGGATTTCTTACTCTGGTCAGTGTTGGACTAAATAGCCACTAAGATCCTTTCTAGATGTGTTAGTTTGTGAAAGGTCAGCCCTGTATTTAAGCTGGGAGAAAGAGCTAGAGTGGCAGAGGAGGAACTGTCTGCTCCCATTACCCTTGTTCCCCACGACATCAACAGGCAGTTGGTGGTGTCACGATGCTACACAAATGTGAGGCGTAGGCTTCCAGGCTCAAACGCAGCATGTACCAAACACTGACACAGCATCTCAGTCAAAATTTTGAACTGTGAAAACTGATTAATTTTGTATCCAACTAAAATTCTATTTCACAGCAAAGCAGTTCCCCAGCTGTGAGAGGCTGAACACTATGGCTCCAAAGAAATCAATAATCCTTCTCTGGTACTCAAGGCATCTTTATGTTTCCCTTTGGGTGACAGACAACTTTATTTGACCATGGTTCTGATAAATCCAACCTAAGCATTTCAACCAGTGGGCAAAAAATTGCCCATAAAGTTATCCACTTCTCTCTGTTAGGTAGTCTCTGGATCACTGCCAGCAGAGCAGAGTGGCACTCACAGGCTGGGCCTCTGTCTGCTCTCGCTCATGCATACTCCTTGGCATCCAGCTTGTTCCCATCTGCAGAAACATTATAATTTCCAAATGCTGAAGGGGTTCTAATAGTGCTGAACAGAAATGTGTGCACAGTCCAGCTCCAAAATTGGAAAATGTTTATTTTTGTCACATCTTCCCCTTGATGTAAAACCATGGTCCACTTTCATAAACAGGTTGCATGGTCAAACCAGCTTTTTCCAGATAGGTTTTAAGGAAAAATGACTCTAGGTATAGCCATAAAAAATAAAAAGAGAAAAAAAATAGTTCCTCAGTGGGGAGCGACCAAGTTAAAACATATAGTTTTTCCTTCTGATGTCTCCAAACCATTAGATATGGTAACATGAACCGCAAATCTTCAAGAAGACCATTTAGGAAGCACAGTTTGCAGTTTATTTGACCGTGGGAACCTTTGTTCCTGGCTCCCATTGAAATTGAACTGAAATTCCACAGAAGCATGGTTTAGGAAATGCTGAGTTAAAGTAAAACCCATGCATCTACAGCATCAGGGAATTTTCATAGTATGGTCCAGAAAATATCAGAGAACCAAAGCCTTTTACACAATTCAGAGACTGGTAAAAATAGCACTTGCATGGAAATGGTTCCTTTTTATGAAAAGCCTGAGGAAGCTATAAAATCACTTCTACTTACATGAGTGCCAGACCAAGAATAAAAAGAGAGAAGATGAAAAGACGACAGGTGAAAGGAGGGAAAGCGTTGAGGAACATGGGTAGAGAGTGACCAGATTCAGCAGGTATTCTGGGCACAGGCAGAAGGTGTTTTTCCAGGTCTACATGGAGGCAAAGCTGAATTCTCAGGTCAGTAGTAAATAGTGTGGGCCTAGTTTTCAAGACATAGAATAGAGATGACTAAGTTTCTATTCTAAAAGTCCAATCATTGCAGACAATGAGATTTCTCTGCAGTAAATATGAAAGCTAGGAAGCAGCAGAGATAAGCTCAATATGTTGTTCAGTAGAAAACACAGACTGGACCACTAGATGGCCAGAACTGAGACATTAAATGGAACAGTGGGCAACAGAATCACTCCCCAATCACACCTGGTTAATGTCATCAGCAATGCCAATTTAAAAGAAACATAAATTATGCTAAGAACCTCAGTATATATCATTATATTTCAGATGTTAAGTTGGTGCAAATTTATGTTGACAACTTAGTAAGCCAGGTGGACAAACTTGTACTTACAACCAGATAGGAAACAGTATAGAAAACACTATTTATCAAAAGGCTTAAAAATATTTCTAAGTTTTGACCTCATATTTCCACATGGAATCTGTCTAAAGAAAACATCCTAAATGTGAAAAAAAAAATGTTGTTCAAACATTTGTATTGCCATATATCTATATGAATAGAAACATTAAAATGGCATAACTTTCCAATAATAGAATAGTTCAGTAAATTATATTTGGAGTCAAACAGTGGGATTTTATGCAGTTATCAAAGGTGATGTTTATGAAGCATCTGTTAACCTGATTATAATACAATGTTAAACAAATAAAAGAGAAAAACCAAAGTATATTACGTAATCATGACTATAAAAATGAGGTAAATATAGCAAAAATGACCGGAAAATACAGCAAAACAGCAATAGTAGTGTAAAGTTTATATAATTATAATTTTTCATGACTTTCCTTTTCAAATTTATTCAGACGCTTCTAATTTTTCTTTAACAGGTATCATTTCTATTAAGAAGCAATATGTTTAAAAGAATATTAGCTGAGGGAAATAAATATTCTTAAAAATGGTGCCAACACTGAGTCTTCTTATTAAGTTATTCCTAACTACAGATGCATATTTTGGAAAAGATCCATATATAGAAAATCTTTATGGCCAAAATTGTTATTTGCCGTAATGAAATGTCATCAGGAAAGTGGAAGAAAGAGAATCAATGCACACTAAGAAATTCCTACCTCAGGCAGACTGCAGAGGCTAGGTGTGGTTTGGGGGAAACCCTTGGTTTGGTAGCCATGGTCCATAGCTATAGCAGCCCAGGGAGCATAGGACCAGAAGCACAGAGCTCCAGCTTCCTGTGATGAACTGCTTAGAGCGTGGCCTTCCTGAGTAGCCATTTTGGCTTCCAGGAGTCTATTTTACATGCTTATAAGAAAAGATTTGGAAGGGGATTTAAGTGACATTGCCAAGAGAAAAGCACATTAGACGTTTGGTTGGGAGACAGAAATGTCATGTACTTGAGCAGTTTCTTTGAAGGAGTAAGACAGATTATCCTATGTGGCCAATAAATTTAGTCTCATTATTTACAATGATTTAATATGACAAAAGATCTAAAAACATCCTTGCTTTTTTGCTTGGAAATATATGTTGTGTACTCTATAACCCCTGTTTTGGATGTCTTCTTATTTCAATCTGTCCCAAACCAGGTATATGCCCCTGAAATGTAATTTCCAGTGATTTTTTTTTTTTTTTTAAGACCAAGAAAGAAAAACCCACCAAACAAAAAAACTTAGCAAAAAAACTCACCTTTATTTTAGGTGATTGAGGCAAAAGAAAAAAAAGTAACTTGCAATAACTATGAATTAGTATGTTCCTAGAACAAGTGAGATTTTTATAAAAGCGCACAATGGATATAGAATCAAGAAAACTCTTCTTGTATAGAAATAATTCTTTTTTAAAAAGTTTGACAGCTTCTCAATAAAGTAGCACCCTGGCATGAGCCAAGAAGAAAAGACACCACTCTAAAAATATCTCAGTAAAAATGGAAAGAGCTGACATTTCCTTCCAACCTCCTGGAACAGCCGTCTCTGGGACTGCATGGCCCTTGGCTGTCCAGTTGCTTTATTCTCCACTCCCCTGTATACCTCTGCTTTGGAGGTAGGGAAGGGATGCAGAAAATGGCTGAAATGTGTAGTTGGCATGAGCTTGCTTTTACTTTTTAAAACTGATCAGCTATAAAAAAAGCACTAGGAATGAATGCCAGCAACAGAATATATGGCATTCTAAAAATAAGCATTGATGAGACAAAATTCAGGGATAAACACATTAAAACTTTAAATTCCTGGCTCATTAACTTCTAGTATGTTCCCACATCTTCCCCTCTGGCATGGACACTTGAATAGGTGTTATTTGCGCAACCATTTATTTAAATGATTTTATTGAGTGATGATGTGCCAGGAATGCTAGGAGGTTTCTGTGAGAATAAGAGATGACTGGAAATGGCCCAGCATCTTGAAATCACTCCAGGGCAGTTACAGGTCCCCAAACCCTGACTATGGTGAGGTTAACAGAAATTGAGCAATCCTTGCTCAAACCATTTGTGGACTTGACCAGAGCCCACAGGAGCAGAGGTCCATAAACCATGTTCCTCTATATTCATGAATTGGAGAGATGTTGGCCAACCAATCTGTAAAAAATACGAATTGTGATGGTTATGCTAATTATCCTGGTCTGATCACTACACACTGCATAGTATTGAAACATCATTACGTACCCCGTAAATATGTACTATCATCACGTGTTAATTTAAAACTTCAATTTAATTTTAAAAATTCCTTAATCCAGAATGCTACTTCAGCCACTGAGGGATGTGGCTGAAAGTCTCACCCTTTTAAGACACACACATAACAAACATCCAAACAAGACCTTCGTCCAAAATACCAGTGAAGATACTGCCCCTTCTTCTAGCAAATGTTCGTTTCATAAACCTCTGAACCAGAGTGTTGGCTTCTGCAAAATAAGGATATGGAATTTTTGTACAGGAGACAAATTCTATGTAAACACCTATTCCTCATACCACGTTATGAAATAAATTGTGCACCCGCCCAACCCTTGCCAAAATTCATAAGGTGAAGCCCTAACCCCGCAATGTGCCTGTTTTTGGAGACACGGCCTTGAAGGAGGTAATGAAAGTTAATGAGATCCTAAGAAGAGGTCCCTTTTATGATAGGCCCGGTGTTTTTAAGAGGAAGAGACATGTGAGGGTATGCGGATAGAGAAATGCTATGTGGGGACTCAGATAGAAGCAGCTGACTGCAAGCCAAGGCAAAAGACCACTGGAGAAACCACACCTGCCACACCTTGATCTTGGACATTCAGCTTCCAGAACTGTGAGAAATTTCTATTGTTTCAGCCACTCAGTCTATGGTATGGCAGCTTACCTAACTAAGACATATCATGGGATGGTTTACAAGTCATATATGTTAGTCTACATGAGAGAAGAAACATATCAAGTAAATTTCAGCCATCATGTGAACACAAAGAAAGGCAATTGCATTTGGTTTGCAGTTATAGCTGCAGTATCATTTTTTTGA
>NW_012113141.1:15624106-15625803 GCF_000951035.1 Colobus angolensis palliatus | reverse complement strand
AGTAGCATAAATATGAGAAGAGGAGAGAGAACTGAAGAGTACTATGTAGAATTTTTATACTACACATGAAGTGATATATTACTTGCAACTTGACAGCGAAAGCTAGAGGTATATACTAAAACTACCAAACAATGATAAGGCAACCATGAAAAAAATAAAACAAAGAATTAGAGGTAAGACAACAACAAAGGAAATGCAAAAAAAAAAGGAAAGGTTATCATATTGGATAAAAAAGCAAGACCCAATTATATGCTGCCTATAAAAAGCCCACTTTAAAATATATAAACAGGCTAAAAGTATAAATGAAAACAGATATACCACACAAACAATACCCAAAAGAAAGCAGGAGTAGTTACACTATCATCAGACCAAGCAGACTTTATAATCACCAAAATTTGAGGAATGAAGAGTAATACTACTAGCCTGGGCAACACAGCGAGCCCTTGTCTCTACTAAAAACAACAACAAAAAATTAGCCAGGTACAGTGGAACATGCTTGTGGTCTCAGCTACTCAGGAGGCTGAGGTGGGAGAATCTCTTGAGCCCAGGAGATTGAGGCTGCAATGAACCGTGATTGTACCACTGCACTCCAGCCTGGGCAACAGTGTGAAAACATGTCTCCAAAAAAAGAAAAAAAAAAAAAAGAAAAAGAAAGAAAACAAAAGAGTAATGATACAACATAATACCACATAATGATAAAGGGATGGGTAAACTCTTCAAGGATGCATAACAATGATAAATATCTATGCAACTAATTACACAACTTCAAAATACATGAAGCAAAAATCAATAGAACTGCAAGGGAGAAATGGACAAATCCACCATTATAATCTGCTATTTTAACCCTTACCTCTTGACAAGTGATAGTCAAGAAGATAGCAAATCACTTGGGATATAGAAAACTTGAACAAAAGTCTACCAACGTGAAAAAATTCAGTTATGGTACACTCCATCCAACAACAGCAGATAAACATTCTTTTCTAGTGTGCATGCCACATTTACTAGGATAGATCATATTTGGGTTCATTAAACAAGTTTCAATATATTTAAAATGATTCAACTCATACAATGCGTGTGCTCTGAACACAGTGTAATTAAGTTAGAAATTAATAAGTAAATGATATCAGGGAAATGTCCAAATATTTGGAACTAACATACTTCTAACTAACCAATGGAGAAAGGAATAATATAAAAGGTAATTAGAAAGTATATTGAACTGAAAATAAAAACAGAGCATATCAATATTTGTAGGAATTAGCAAAAGTAAGACTTTGGTGGTAAAGTTATAGCACTGGTAACCTGTATTAGAATTTTAAAAAGGCCTCATGTTAATAATCTTAGTTTCCACATTAAAAAAGAAGAAAAGGAAAATCAAATGAAACACAAAATAAGCAGAAGGAAAAAAGTAATAATGAGATCAGAAATTTTTTAAAATGGAAAAATGAAAATCAATAGAGAAAAATCAGTGAAATCAAAACTTGGTCCTTTGAGAACATTAATAAAATTGATTGACTCTACCAAGAGAGTGATGAGGGGAAGGAAAAAGGTAGACACAAATTATTGATAACAGAAATGAGAGAAATGACAGCACTGCAGACCCTAGAGGTGCTACTTTTAAAAATAAGAAATTATATTGAACAAATTTATGTCACCACCAACAAACACTTTGATGAAATAGAAAAATTACTTGGCCAGGC
>NW_012113141.1:15614910-15622296 GCF_000951035.1 Colobus angolensis palliatus | reverse complement strand
TAATGCCTGACTCATTATGGGCATTTAATAACTTTACATCTTCTCATTTTCACAACATAGGCAATCTTTTGCAAGGCATTCCTATTTTGATGTTGCCTCTATGCATTAGATCATAAAAATAAGAGAGGATTCAATTTATTCAAACCATTCCTAGAAGAATAAAAATGCTACTATGCCAGGAGAATAGATACTAATAAAATATTATAAGATAATGGAGTTCTTTATGTTTTTGAAAGTTTCTTACCAGTATGGCAACATGTCATTTTCAGAGCTGTCATTGACCTCATCATGCCATTATTCTCTAATTCAGACAGCACTTGGATGACCCAGGAGGTCTGGCAACAGAACAAATTCTAGTGACTGCCCAACCAGAAAACAGATGTCAGTCTTAAGAAAAGAAGGGCCATGTTAACTAGTGGAGAAAAAGGTTCTATGCCATCAGGAAATATACACATCTCTGCTGCCTTTTAAAACCACTTTGGTGCAAAATGTCATCTCCAGAGAAATGTGTTCTTACATGAGCTATGCATACATGCTTTGTTCCTAGCAAGACAAAGTCATATTATTATTTTAAGGTCTCCTTATAACATACAACTATAGAATAGCCAAGGAGATGGTAGGTGGACCCCTATCTTGTCAAAACTCAAAATCAGGGGGTCGCTATTAGGCAAAATAGAATTTATAGAGGTAGAACAAAGCAGAGATTCAAAATGCAGGACATCCCATTTCTCAGTGAAGGGATCTGGGACAGTCTAAGTCATTATTTTCTCAAATATACAAGAAGGGAAACAATAATCACGTTGCAGGTGGTTTTAAGGAATAGTTGAGGTAATGTATTTAAGGTGCTCAACACAGTTCTTGGCACACTGTAAGAACTCGAAGAATGATAGTTATTTCGGGGGCTGCAGGTGAAACAGGAGAGTTCCCTGACCGCCCCGCCCTGCCCCCCTGCCCCCAGCTGCAGGATGTGTGACAGACTTACCTGTTCAGCCACCATGTGCTCAAACCCCCTACTTGAGGGGAAGCACACAGACAGGCAGGAGCTGGGGCAAATGCTTTTGGGCTCCAGACCCAAGGTAGTGTCTAGGGGTGGGTGCCTGCAACCACTGAAGCCCCAGGGTGCATGTTACGGTGCTATTTTAGCTGGGCTGTCTGCAGACAGCTTAAGTGTTAACCAGCTCAGGGACCTCTTGGTATCTGGGTCCTTGTCTGGCATCCAGAAACAATCAGGTCACATGGACAAATTGAAGGATGGTAAATGCGGGGGATTTTATTGCCAGATGGAGGTGGCTCCCAGCAGAATGAATGGGAAGCTGGAAAGGTGATGGAGCTCTTGGGCTCTTCTGCTCGTGGATCTTGGGGTTTATATGAGCACAGTATAGGGCGCATGGTAAGCCAGGGTGGTCTTGGAAAAGGCAACATTTGGGCATGAAAACAGGAATGCCTGTTCCCATTTAAGGCCACAGGTTTCTAGGCTTGGGGGTGGGGCCTTTGCTGGGGAACCACTCTCTTCTACACAGTATTTCCTTACGTGTTGTCCATATCACAGGGAACTTGGACCTACATCTCTACCCAAGTCCTGCTACCCTGTTTCTGGCTAGTATACATACCCCAATCAGCTTTGAAATAGCTATAATAACCTAATTTAGAGGACAAATAAAATATTTTCTGAATATTGGATTTCAAGGAGACCTCATGAAATTAAGTCCAATGCCTTCATTTTAAGGTATGAAGGAGTGACTTGTCAATTTCACCCAACTAAGTATTCAACCAGTTTTGACCTATATTTAGATCTCTTGATCTAAAAATTGATCTGAAATTGACCTCCAATTTTAGTTAAAATGGCTTCTCTCTGTCTACCTTTTCTTCTTCTCTTTTTCTCCTCTTCCACACCCATTCTCTTTTCCTCTTTGGTTTCTAGTTGGCATATCAAATGACTTAGGTATTTTACTAAGCATCAGAAAAGAACTTCTCAGTCATCTGTAAATTGCCCTGGTCACCCTATACCAAAATTATCCAATATGGTTACAGTAAACATATTGGCAATCTTTGGTCTTCATGACTTACCTTCATAAAACACAAACATGCTACTCAGAAGAAATCATTTTTGAGCAGTTAGAATTTATTGACAGGTGTGCTCCTGTGCACTGCATGCAAAATTGACATTGCCTATCAGATGATAAATGGAATATTAGAAGACAATCAGCAGGCAGTTCTCCTGAGCCCTTGATTTATTTACACATATCCTTACTGTGAAAGGCTTTGAAAAGTAGAGTTAGTACCCATCCCAACACAGCCATGTTCTCCAGACCAGAGCAGAAAGGAAAGTGGTCCATCACTGGAAGATGCAGCCAAGAAACCAAATCCTTTCTGAGGCAACTTAGACGACAGTTCTCTAACCGTCTGTCCCCAAATAGATTGACAGATTGAGCTGTGAAGTCAGCCACAGAAGACTCCATCAGTGCCTCCCACTCTGGGCAGCTGCACGCTCAGCTGGTCCTAACCCTCTCCAGGCAGGTGGGCTGCAGGTTAAGGAGCAGATTCACTAGAAAGACTGCCCTGGGTGCTGGCAGAGGTTTGCCAAACCCCAACTTATGCTCCCAGAAATGGTCAAAGCAGGCTCAGCAGGTTTCTGAAACCACTATTAAACAGGGAGCCCATGGTAATCTGGCTACAATCTCAGAATTAGGCATTCAAAGAACAAGGGAAAATAATTTAGAAGAAAAGCAACACCATGCCAGGGACAATAGATAGGAGGAGAGCTTGAAACCCCCATGCAAATTGCATGCCTCTAGGTACCAATTTGCCTTGCAGCGGAATTTAGGCTTCCGAAAGTTAAATTATGCATACAACAGCCTCATTATCCACAGTGGTATTTTCATATAAAGATCTGAAGACAAAATGTAAGCTTGCCTCTCGGAACCTTTAGAAAAAGCTTAGAAAAAGCGACTGACTAATCCGCATACGGAACAGCTCAGGTTCCACCTGCTGCTGTCTGTACAGATGGGAAGATGTAACCAAGGGGACTCCCCACAGCAGCCAGCTCTGCAGGGCCAGCTCTGTGTGCACCACTATCCTGTACCTCTCTTTCAGATGCTGCAATTTTGCAAAGCATTTTAAACATATTATTTTAAAGTCACAAAGCACGCAGCTGGGTTGCAGTAAGATATGTTTCCTGTAACAATATTTGGTGGGGTTTTGTTCTCACACCAATATACACTTTCTTGTATTAGACCAAAATAAACATGTTTGGGAGGTCTGTTTTCTCTGCACAAGAAAAAGCCGGGTATTTATTACTTATAAAGACATTCTTTAGGAGTTCCTTTCCCCAAGAGGCATAATGTTGTTGCTGGGTGAATTTTTCACTCATTCAGCAAATATTTATTGAGCTGCCACTCAACTGAAAGTAGGAGTTGAAAGACAAACCAGATATTGCCCTTGCTTTCAAGATGTTCACTTTCTATTTGTGAGGTAAAGAGGTCTGATTTTGCTGCAATACAGCATGTTCTATGCTGTGGGGGCCGAGCAGAGACAATTGTGAGAAGAGCGGCAACATTTGAGCTGAGTCTTCAAAGAGCAGTGGATCCGTCCAAAAGACTCTGTGTCCAGAGCGCAGCATTTGCAAAGGGATGAAAGTTGTGTGGACCACAAGTCATGCATAAGGAGGGCCACGAGACAGTCACTATTGCCAGAATATAGACTCAAAGTTTGTCAGATGCAAGAGAAGGGTCCTGAAGAACCTCACATGCCCTGTTGAGTTTAGATTATAAATTAAGGATCACGGGGCGTAACTAATAATTTCATGGAGGAGTGAAACATGGTAATTTTAAACCTCTTTTCTTTCCTCTGTGTATAGTGCTTACGTACGTATGTCACAGGTAATGTGGAAAATAAACCCTATGAAAGGAAATTAAATCTTGGGACCCCAAACTCATTAAGGTAATGGGAAGAATTAAGCTGGGAACTGGGTCATGGAAACCTGCCTCCACCTTTGGTTCCTAAATAAGATGGCTACAAGATGAAAGCTACATGCTCCCCTACACCCCCACCCCACCCAAATTTTGCCCACGAGGAAATTCCTAGTGAGCTGCAAGATCTTTTAAGGTGCTTCTGTTGAAATTTTGCCATAGCAATGTAAATCAATAGCTTATCTTTATACGTGCAATCACCCCCTGCCCACCAGACAGAAAGGAATATCTCATTGTTCTCCTGCCCAATTTTGTCTGTTATCTTATGTAAAATGCAGATTCCCTGAATTTTCCCTGTGCCTCATTTGTCTATATCATCTTATGTAAAAAGAAAAAAAAATGTAGATTAACTGAGCCAGACAAAGGCACGAATGACTATTTTTTCCCTGCCTTCCTCTTACATGAAATTGTCTACTTCTCAATATTCCACCCTTTCCTCTTTAAATTTGGAGCCCTCAAAATCATCTTCAGAGAAAGGCATAGACCCATCTCCCAGGAGCTGTCCTTAACTTTGGCAAATAAACATCCTCCTAAAATGATTGAGACTTGTCTCATTATTTTTCTTGATCAACAGCACTAAGAACATAAACCACCTGTGATGCCACAAACATGATCATATGCTTATGTTTCATCCAGCACTCTTGAAGCACTGTGGAGAGCCTATTGGCCAGAAGTAGCTGAAAGTAGGTGACTTAGGAGAAAATTGTGATAATCCAAGGAAGAGATAAGAAAGAGAAAAATCAGTGAGCAGCAGCACAGACTGAAAGGATGGAAGGATTTGAAAACAAGGCCTGCAACCACATAGAAGATTCTTGAAGACTGGATGTAGAATATGACCTAAAGGGAAGAATATTAATTTATTCATTAACTCACCAAATATGTCATGCCAGTAATGTGCTAAATACCTTTCTAGGTATTGAGGACAGGACTAAAGAGAAAAAAATTCATTTTCTTCCTGAATCTGACATTTAGGTGAGGAAAATAAAATAGTGTACAAATCTTTAGCTTGGCAAACTAGATTACTGTTGTATCATTGAAACACAAAATTCATTACAACAACCACAAAAAAATCGATTCTACCTTAGACATATTGAATTTGAAATCTCTGTCTTCTGTAATCTCACTTGAGGTATTACACATTCTACAGCCTGTGAAGACACTGCACATTCTATACCTTTCTGGAAAGCATAGGACTGACATTTTAGAAAGAAAACGTTCCAATTTTGGGAGCTGGCAACGATGACAGGTCACAACCAGCTGACTGGAAAGGTAAGCTAATTGGCACAAATGATCTGCATGCTGAACACATGAGCCAGACTGAAGAGGAGGGGGACTCAAGGGTGACAAGTTCTTCTGCCTCACGGTGCTGAGTAAGCAGCCTGGAGTCTGTTCCATGGTTTCCTCCGGCCAAGGTTCTCTTGCTCCATAGGTAAACCCAGCTCTGCTTTTCTGAAATTATAGAAAATTGAACCTACAACTCGGCCTGGGAAAGACGAAAGCACCACCTTTCCTACGGGAAAGCAAGGACATAAGGGAACTTGGGCAGAGATTTTCCACATTTTCCTTTTTAGAAGTAGAAACACTTTTTGTTTTGTTTTATGAAATGAAATCTTAGCCCGTTTCTGTCAGGTAAAATGGAGCAGATGACAGAAGTGTGGCCAGGAGCAAGGCCCTACTTGTGACGCAGGCCACAGTGGACTGTCACTTAAAGCAGATTTCTGGTCCCACCCCTTCATTTTACTAGGAGGGGGGAAAAAATGGGTACATAGAAGCAAAAATATTTGTTCAAATAAAAGCAGCAGCTACTGAATTTGATTTGGAATCCAGGTCAGTGTTCTTTTAATTTTCCACCATTTTTTCACAAGACATCAGGGTTTTCAACAGGACTGGCTTTAAAGTATATCTCCTCATAGAATGCATTGGGGGACAAAATAAATTGTTTCCTTAATTCATGATTGTTAATGCAGTCGTTCCCAACACCAGAGTGTCCTTGTATTCCAGTACATTGATCACTGTAATCTTACGTTAGTTAGAGGGGTGTTCTGAATATTCTTTTAAGTTCCTAATCATAATGCTTTAAGTAATTCTTTCTCAAACATCTTTAAAGTAAAAATGCAATACGCTCTTTTCGTGGGGGTTGAGATCTCCTACTTAGGAGAGGGAAGACACAAGTAGAAGCTTCTGAGGGAATGCCCCAGTCACAGCTCCAGGTTCTCACATTAACACCACCATTGCTTGTGGTCAGAACTGAATTTCCTTAGAATAATTATGCTAGGCCAAAAATCTCTCTCATCCTTCCTATTGCAACTATGGGAAAAAGAGGGTAAAAACCACATATACGGGCCAGGTGTGGTGGCTCCCACCTGTAATCCCAGCACTTTGGGAGGCTGAGGTCAGAAGTTCAAGACCAGCCTGGCCAACGTGGTGAAACTCCATCTCTACTAAAAATATAAAAACTAGCTGGGTGTGGTGGTGGGCACCTGTAATCCCAGCTACTTGGGAGGCTGAGGCAGTAGAATTGCTTGCACCCAGGAGTCAGAGGTTGCAGTGAGCTGACATGGTGCCACTGCACTCCAGCCTCAGTGGCAGAGTGAGACTCCATCTCAAAAAAATAAATAAATAAATTATATATATATATATATATATGATTCTGTTGTCTTTGACACAGAGATATGATCATAAGATAATAATCATACAGTTTTAACAGAATCCATCCATGTTCCCAAAGTAATGTCATCCTTCAAAGATGTCACCTTGGGAGGCACTATTCACACAGGAGCAGCCACTGCCTTCTAATTTCCTGCCAGCTTCAGTGTAAGATCGACACAAGAAGATCGTGTCGTATTATCTGCAAGGCACAGCTGGCCTTTGACTAAATGTAGTTTTGCCCATATTGATTGCTATGCTTATTTTATTTTAGGCTATTTTGAAAACTGAAATCGTTCCTGAAAGGCACAAGCAGCATGAGACCCAGTGTGCCCCAGGCTCCACAAAGGGCTCAGAAAAGGAGTTTCAAAAGTATTCCGGGCAGTGAAGATTTTCACCAGGTATTGACTTTAAAAGACATCAGACATTGCTAATAACAGACCTCGCACTGCCTTTCTTTTAAATGAACTCTAATATATTAACATATCTTATGTGTCACATCATTTTAACTATGGACCATCAATACAGTATGGAAATTGCATTATGTTGATAATGGGTGGTATAACAAAAATCTGTCTGTATTTATTACCATAATTCAGGTAAATATCAGGTAAATGGACACACACATATACATTCAGTTAGAGATTGTCGAATTTATCATTTTATAGTGTAAAAAATGAGGTCCTAGAGAGTTAAGAGTGACATAACCAATGTCACAAATTTTGGACAGAACCAAAGGACCTGGGACAGCAGCTGGGGCAGCTTACCTCCT
>NW_012113141.1:15599062-15614570 GCF_000951035.1 Colobus angolensis palliatus | reverse complement strand
TTTTAATGCAGTTACAGAATACTGGAAACAAAGGGGTTGGTCATTTTTTTTTTTTTTTTTTACTTTTGCATTAATTTCCCATTATAAAAATGAGAGGGTTGGATGAGATGATCTCTGGGGTCCCTGCAAATTAAAACCTGACATCTGGCAATTTTAGAAAGTTTGACAATACCAAGCTAATGAATGAAAATTTGAAGTGTCATCAAAAGATGAGGAAATGTGGTTAGAATTTTAAAATAACATCAATCCACAACTCCTTTATTATAGGGCATCAACTCATCTGGATTAAAGTTCTGTTGTCAAGCTAATGAGAGAAAACGGGGGATAAAATGCTTCCTTACAAATGAAAAATTCACAAGAGGTAATACGTCTTATTTAATATGTGCTGAGGATTTTGCTAGGCTGTCTTGTTTATCCCGAGAAGCCTAAGTAGGTTCTATTATGATCACCCCTACTTTATCCATGAACTACATGAGAAGTCAAGTAACTTGCCCAAGGCTACATAGCTGGTTAGTAAGTGGCAGAGCTCATATTTCAAAACAGTTAAATCCGGCTCTTTTTTAATAGAAGAAAGGTTAAAACAGGAGAGTAGAAAAAATGGGTCAGAATCAAAGAGCTGATGCTGAAGCATATAGAAAAGTCTTTCTTGAACTGTTCCATCTTACTCATACAAGACTTAGCCCTGCTCATTTAGCCATTCTTCTGTTTTCCCCCAAGCCTTCAACTGCCAGAGAGGATAAAATGGATGTGCAGTCAGCTCTATAAAGGCCTCTCAAATGTTGACTTGTAATACACAAACTCATATCTGCTGGCCCTGACATAGGTGGAAATCAGGACTCATGTTCACATAGAATCTGACCTGGTGTGGTCTGGGGATGAGGTCCCAGCTCATTTCCACATCCATCGTCAGGTTGTTTACAGGCTACGGCTACTTTTTGAGAGGTCAGGGCTGGCCAGGCAGCTGCTCCCTGGTGTCCTGGGTAGGGTCATTTCAGGAGATGACATCTGAGACCTTCGGTGTTCAAGCAGCACAAGCCAAGCCCTGCCTTAAAGCACTAATACTATTAAATACATTCAGGATTGGCTCAACTAAAAGATGACATAATAATCATAATGATAATCACAACAATTCATTTATTTTTATTTATTTATTATTTATTTTTATTTATTTATTTTTTTTGAGACAGAGTCCTACTCTGTCAAACCAGGCTGGAGTGCAGTGACACTATCTCGGCTCACTGCAACCTCTGCCTCCTGGGTTCAAGCACTTCTCTTGCCTCAGCCTCCTGAGTAGCTGGGATTACAGGCACACACCACCATGTCCAGCTAACTTTTTTTGTTTTTTTTTTTGAGACAGGGTCTCGCTCTGTCACCCAGGTAGAGTGCAGTGGCACAATCTTGGTTCACTGCAACCTCCGCCTCTATAGCTCAAGAAATCCTCCCACCTCAGCCTCCCAAGTAACTGGGACTACAGGTGTGCACCACCACACTCCGCTAATTTTTAGTATTTTTGGTAGAGACAGGGTTTCACCATGTTGGCCAGGCTGGTCTCGAACTACTGAGCTCAAGCGATTCATCTGCCTTGACTTCCCAAAGTCCTGAAATTACAGGCATGAGCCACCATGACAGCTGACAATTTTCAATCCATTTTCAATCATCAATCAATTTTCATGAACACCATTTATTCAGCATAGTCTTTTGATTGAGCAAAAATTACTATCGCTGCAAAAATAGAAAAGAAAAAAAAAGAAAGCTCTAAGGGAGCTGTAATTTATCTAAGCTCTCTAGCTGAAGATTTTTCACTACAATTTTTCTTTTCTTTTTTTTATCCTTTGCCCCTACTTGGCAATTAATAGTTTTCATACACTAGGTGCCATCTTTTAATACCCCCTAATTCAAGTACAAAATCAAAACAAATCTAAGGAACGAACAGAATACTAACATTTACAACTTGGTCTGAATACAATCACATTGCGTTCTTTGCCTTTCAGGCCCAAACTTTTACTGCAGGCGTTAGGAGCTGGTGAGTAGAAGACACAGGTAAAAGGATTGAAAATGGACCATGGAAATGTACCAAATCTTTATCTCCTACTTGAGGGCATTTCAGATTTTCTGCCAACCTTTTTATATATGAGTTTTTCTAGGGATATGTTTTGCTGCTTGCTTGGACCTTTTTCTCAAGTTATTTGCTAAAATTCTGGTCTTCAGTGTAGACTCAGAAATGACAGTATGCCTTCAATGGCCTCTTCAGAAATGCCAGCTTCCAACACTTATGTAAATCAAGCCTTCCCTCTAATTCTTCTTTTCTTTTGATTATTTCCTGTGTAAGATGCCCTCTGTTAACTATCGGTGATATAAAATAAATAAGAAAATATCCCTGCTTAGGAGTATTCAGGTAGAAGAAAATCACCCAAAAAGACAACCAGTATTTACTGAGTGCCTGGCCTGCACCAGGCTTTTGTCCTGAATACTTTATACCTTTTACATCACTGAATCTTCACACATTTCTATCATATATATCTTACTGTGTTGAGTTGGCAGAGAGGTTGAATAATTTGTTCAAAGTAATAGAGCCAGAATGTTCTGTAATCACAACGAGGTGGTTGAAAAAGCATCTATAAGACTAAGTCCATACTATGGAGAAGATCAAGATCACAGGGAACAAATCTCAGGTCTACAATTTACTACTTGAATGATTGTGGGCAAAATGATTCGCCTCTCTATGCCTCAGTTTCTTTGTCTATAAGAAACTGGGGGAGGGGTGGGAATAGTAAACACTCCTTCACAGATTTGGTGTGAGTATTAAATGAGTTAATACAGGGAGTGTACCTAGTATCTGGGTCGTGGAAAGTGCTTGGTAAATATCTGTCAGCAAGAACATACTTACTCACCTGCTTTCCTGATCCTGCCTGCCACTCTGAACATTCATATCTTCTAGATTTTTGTGAGTTTTTTTTTGTTGTTATTTTTTTATTTTATTTAGCTAAAATGAAAAATAAATATACTCAGATTTCAGCACAGCCAGTGAGTGCTTTACCAATCATGAGAATATTTGTTTCACAGATATTGACTTGATTTGTCCCCATCTCTATACAGGTGGATAAGAGAAGAAGATAAGAGGTCATTTCATTGTGCTGTACAGAAGCATTTATGGAATGTGGTATGATCTCAGTTATTTAAAGAAGATTATTTTAGATAAAAGTATAGACATCTAATACAAATGAAAGATTGCTTTAAACAATGAGGAACCATTATAAATTCATCTCCTGAATGATGCTAGATGACCGCACTTCCTCTTTCCTACTAGGCAACTCAGAGAGTAATACCTCATCAGTAATCAGCAGAGGAGCTGGAAAGAACTGTCACTCTCATTTGGCTCAACCTTAGAGTAAACAACACAAAAATTTCCCCAAGTTTGGCTACATCGAGTGGCTAATTTCCAATGCTCATACTTGTCTGATGATGTATTCCTTCTACCTAGATGTGACATATTGCAAGTATTCTAAGGGAGTAGAATGAGGTAGAGAGGAGAAAGGGAAGAGAGTGGAAGAGAGAGAGAGAGCAAGTCTGAATTTTTTATTGCCACCCAAAGAATGAACAACTGTCTCTCTAGTTTTTGTATCTTGACCCTGCCAAAAATGTAGTCACCCTCCCTGGATAGAGTTCTTATGGTATTTTGCAATGTAAAAAAAAAATGATTGGAAGAAATTGTTGGCATATTCTACCTAGCTACCTTTATGGCCCTTTCATATACAATAGCCTAAAGTGGTTGACGTGTATATTTTGGAAAATACGATATTATTCTTTTGTGCTCAGTTGTCTCAACGTTATTCATTTTCTTTCAATTTTGTTTGAATGAAAGTTGAAATCTCCAGACTACTTTCATAGTTGTATAAAAACTGTTTTATATTGTAGAGAATTATTCTATCCCGATGGCATAATAGCACACTAACATTTTAGGGTTATTCATTATTTGCAGGATAATAGACACAAACTCAGAAATGAACAGCATTCAACCTGAGTAAACCTGGTAGAAAAATCCATAATTCACCTCTTGGACTTACTCAGAAAATGCAGCACAAGTCACATCACCTTTTTGGTGCCTGCTCCATCCTTCCAATCACAAAATACAAAATGCAAGAATGATGGAGATAAATGACAGTGCAGCAATGCTGCGCTTACAATTGGAGGTCACTCTTACATGAAAAGATTACTCTGACAGCATTGAGAAGGATGGATGGGAGGGAGAGACAGGAGGCTTCTGAAGAAACCAGTTAAGGGAATGATGGCAATTGTCCAGGAGACATAATGGAGGACGGAAAAGGAAGTTTTAGCAAAAGTAGGAAGGGGAGTGTGGTTGGGGAAATAATTTGGAGATAGAATGGCCACATACTGTTTAAGTGGGTTAAGAGGCAAGGGAAGGTTGAAGCTGATGTTGCCATTCAAATAATAAGCTAACGAACATTCAAGAAAGGACAGTATTGGGAGAAATTGCATTGACAGATGCTGAGTTTACATGTTGACTTAGGACACTTTCCAATTTACCCGCTCACACCTTCACCCTGGATCCTTACCTCCCTGACACTGTGATTCTAGGACTCTGATTTTGCTCCTAATACTTGCTACTCACCTCTTTGTTTCAGTCAATTGTTTAGCCTTCCTACTGTTACTGACCTACTTCGGCCCTAACCTGCAATATAGACGATTTCCCTGGAAGTCAGACTATTGTCTACTCCCTTTTCCCTGCAGCTAGGCAGCTTGGATAGAGAAACTGGCATTCTCCCAGATGCTCAAATTTAGACCCTACAGACCATCAGAAACCATTAGCCAATCAGTGAAGGGCTTCTTAAAAGACCTTAAACATTTTTTTTTTTTTTTTGTAACGCAAAGCAATTTGTAAAATGAAGTATAATCACCCTCAATGTAACTAGGAGACTTCAAAATACTGCAAGACTTTGAAATAATACAAGTGGCAGAGCAAAAAATTTCCTTTCAAATTTCACCCCTGGAAGTTTGGAAGTATAAAGAAGTGTGTTAAAAACTTGTACCAATTTATTTTTCACTAGTTCTTCAATCTTATAACAATTTGTATAAAACCCATTCATAGGCAAAATCAGGAAGGACAATGGGCGATCATGGCTTAAATACATCTGTGCTCTCCTTCACTCCCAAAAGCTTCTCTATTCGGACCTTGATGGGATCTTAGGAATTAATGATGGAGAATTCCAAGGGGAGGGCAACAGTAGTGGATATTGGCAAGAACCTGTCTTGCAGAAAAGTATGGATCCCACAAAGAAATATGATGGTATCAGTCCATACAAGTGTACCTGATTTCAGCAGCTTCCAAACAGTTGAGGGACAGATAAACCAGTGATAAGTCTTGTTTATACCTTAGGCTGAAACCTCTGGAAGAGAAAGAAAACAGAGGCTTCTCCTGGCTCCTTAGTAGAGAACCCACACTGCTTTCACTGTATCAGGTGGAGGAAACCACAGCACTTCCTGCCATGCCACCCACGGCACAGCTCTAGCTTAAAGTACTGTGGAGCTCAGTCTGAGTCCCAGAGAGCTGAGAAAAGAAAATTCTACCACATGTGAGAAGCCCTGCAGCCAGAGAAAATCAGAGCAAGTGGAATATGCAGGAAAGATCCTAATAAAATACAGTTTCTGAGAGTTACATATTAATACCTGAACTAAAAAACAGGAATAATATTGGTATAAACATGGCTGCATATATCAAATTTTTCCCTATTAATTTTCTGGTAATCATAAAGATGCAGCATGAATAATGTTAATATACACAAAATCCATTTTCAGGGATATCAGGTGACAATTCCAATCCGCATATTCAAAAATATCGGTAAGGGCTTCCAAAAGTAACTGAATCAAGTAGAAGCCATAAGAGATATTACAAGAGAGCCCAGAAGCAGAAAAATTTCAGAGAGCCCCATCAAAAATGGCCTTCTGGCTGGGAATGGTGGCTCATGCCTGTAATCCCAGCACTTTGGGAGGCCAAGGCGGGCAGAGCACTTGAGGTCAAGAGTTTGAGATCACCCTAGCCAACATGGTGGAACTCCGCCTCTTAACTAAAAATACAATACTTAGCCAGGCACGGTAGCATGTGCCTGTTATCCCAAATTCAGCTTGGGCGACAGAGGGAGACTCTGTCTCAATCAATCAATCAATCAATGCCTTCTTAAAGATGAGGGGCTAACTCAGAGTTCAAAAACTATAGTTTTGTTTGGAATAAGAGATGAGATTTTGAGGAAGTAGCCCTCTTAAACTAAGTAGAATTTATAATATTTTAAGAAAAAATGTCAAAAATAGCAATGGAATTTATCATTTGATGTAGATCACTCACAAGTAAGAAATACTGATATAAAGCAAAAGTATCCAAGTGTTTAGCTAAGAATTCATAATAAATTAATGAAGTAATAACATTTATAAAGAAAAGAAATCTACAAAGCATAAATGTAAAAAAAAAAAAGTGAAAAAAACAGTGAAACCACACAGAGATACCATATAAGTATCAGCTGGTAAAACAGGGAAAATAATTAAAATAGAAGATTTTTTTAAATGACAGGAAAAAAGGATGAAATTCGAGGGAAAAAAATGGCCAATGGCAAAACCCGCAATTACTTTTGCACCAACCTAATAAATATTGCAGATATTTTAATAAGAAAATATTGAAAACTAAGGAAGATGACTCAAAATTGAAAATGTTTTCATGTCTGAGGAAATTGGTTATAATAGTCAACAGTGTGAAACATCCTGGTAAAGTATTGGAAGTTTTAAATGACTTGATAATTTTGGCCTCATTGCCCAAAATATATTTTTCCTAATTTTTAAAAAGGAAAATATCATACTAATCTTGGATTTCTCCACATAATTTAACAACCTACGATACGCATAATGAGAAAAATATGAACCAGTGACTTCATGTCAAATTCTGTCTCTTAATCATAAAGGTACACATGAGTTTGAACAGGAAGGAACCAAGTTAATTTTGTTCTCTTCCTTAATGAGCGATTTTAATTTATCTCTCACTGATAATTACCCAAGTAAATAAAAGGACTTAAAAATATAGAAAAGAATAAATAATTAGTAAAATAGACCATATTGAAATATATATACACACCACATCTATATGTTTATCATTATGTGTGTGTATAAAACATTTGTCCTTTAATAGAGAGTAAGATTTTTATGTGCCTATGAGATATTAACAAAATTGACAGTAGCACCCAAAACATATCAAAAATACACAAAGTAGTCTTCAAAAAAATTTGATAAAATAAGAAATTAATGACTAACTGAGAAGACAAAGAGTTCTTCCAATCAGGAATTTAAAAAATTAAGTTTATAACTTTATGTCAGAGGAAACTGCAAATTAAAATCAAGTATTTTAAAGACTGGTACTGAATATCAAAACTTCATAGAGCTACAGCTTGATGAAGTGAGTAACAGCCTAGAAAAACAAAATTTACCAAAACTCACTAAAGGAAGATTCAAAATCTAAATAGACAAAAAAAGCAATAGGCTGGAATGTGTCCATGGAAGAATTCTGCCAGACTTTTTTTCTTTTTAAGACGGAGTCTCGCTCTGTCTCCCAGGCTGGAGTGCAGTGGCGCGATCTCCACTCACTGCAAGCTCCGCCTCCCGAGTTCATACCATTCTCCTGACTCCGCCTCCTGAGTAGCTGGGACTACAGGCGCCCGCCACCATGCCCAGCTTTTTTTTTTTTTTTTTTTCTATTTTTTAGTAGAGACGAGGTTTCACAGTGTTAACCAGGATGGTCTGGATCTCCTGACCTCGTCATCCGCCCGCCTTGGCCTCGCAAAGTGTTGGGATTATAGGCCTGAGCCACTGCGCCCGGCCAAATTCTGCCAGACTTTTAAAGTAGATTATCATATTATTCAAACAGTGTTAGACTATAAAAGAACACTTTTTGAATTAGTTTAAAAATATTTTATTAATCGTCGTTCCAGTACCTGATCAAGATCTATTGTACACCAATATTACCTAATAATTGTACTGTGAAAGCCCCATATAAAGTATCAGCAAATTGAATGCAGCAGCATGTAAAAAGAATAATACATCATGATCGAGTGTTCATACAAATAATCCAAGCACAGTTCAATAATCAAAGATCAATTTCTAAAAACAGTCATATTAATAAGTTCAAGAAGGAATATTATGTAATCATCTCAACTGATGCTTTAAAATACATTTGGCATAGTTTAACAATAATTATTTATTTTGTAAAAAAACAATGAACCAGTAATAGATGGACACTAGCTTTTCCCAGATAAATATATCTATCACAGCCTAGAACAGTTTCATGATTAATGTCAAACCTGCAGGTATTCCTACTTATTCCTACTAGTGTGAGAATAAGAAAACAATATCCCCAGTCACCAGCATTCTTTAAAATTATATTTTTGTAGCAGTTAGTTAGAAAATGAAAGAAATTGAGTGTATAAAAAATTAAGGACAATTGTCACTATTTACAAAAGGTAGAATTATATAAGTAGAAAATCCAAGAGAATGAACTGAAAAATTATTGTATATAATGAATATGCTGAATTCAGTAGCTTGCTTTTAAGAAAATAATAATAACTATAAGATATATTAGTAAAATATTCCACACATAATCAAAACAAAAAGATAAAATATCTTAAAACAAATAAAACATAAGAACCATAATAAGAAAAAAATTAAAAAGCTATTAATTGAAACCAAAGGAATCTGAGTAAATGGAAAGTCAATATTTTATTGAAAAGGAAACCTCTCCATCACTTACATGCCACTTCTCCATAAGTTAACATGTATATCTTATCATGATGCTTAGAAAATTCTCTACAGGGGTTTTTGAACAAGATAAGCTTATTCTAAAATCCATATGGAAATATTATCAAATAAATATAAGCCAGCAAATTGCAATAAGAGAACTGGTCCTATCAGATATTAAATGCATTATAAACCTGCTTTAAGAATCTGATGATTTAATAAACATGCAAACCAGAAGATGAGAAATTTCAAGAAGATCTGTGATAGTCAGTATTTTAAGATAGCTCCCAAGATTCTCAGTATAATCCCTCCCCTTGAGTATAGATGGAACCTGTTAATATAATGGAATATCACTCCATGATTAGATTACATTATACGGCTAAAGTAAAAGAATTTCCCTGATGTAATTAAGGTCACTAATCAGTTGGTTTTAAGGTAATCAAAAGAAAGAGGGTAGGGAATTTCAAGGTCCTTTAGGGACTCAGATTAGCCCCAGGTTGACAACTAACAAGAAAACAGTCCTATAGCTGCAAGGAATTGAATTCTACCAACAATCACATGAGCTAGGAATAGCATAACCTCACCTATCCTGACCAATACAGTACAATGTCTCAAAATAGAGAAACTCTAAAAGAAAGAAAGAGAAAGGAAAAATAAAGAAGAGATAAATTTAACTACAAAAATATTTCAAAATGCTCAGTGGAAAAGGAACCCTGCAAGTAAAATAAAAAGACAAATGATAAACTGGAAAAATAATTTTTATCTATAAATTACTCTGCAAAGAGTTTATGTTTCTAATAGGTCAAGTGCTCCTGGAAAACAAGAAAAAGACAATGGTCAGAGAAAAGATATGGGCTAAGAAATAGAAAGCTATGAAACAGCAATTGCAAATGACTCTTAGACATATGAAAAGAGTCCAATCACATTTAAAATAAGAAAAAATAAGTTTAAATTGCACAGTGATACAACTTTTTACCTATCGAATTGGCTTTAAACATCCAAACCTCCAAAATTTTTGCAGGAAGATAGGGATTTCCATATATTTCTAGTGGAAACGTTGATTGTAGAAACCCTTGTAAAACAATTTGGCACTATCTAACAAAAATATACAAACCCACACTCTGATACCACAATTCTACTTCTGGGATTGTATCCTAGGCATACTGGCCTACACAGGAAATGACGATGTTATTCATGTTACATTGCTTGTAATAGCAACATTTTAAACAAGCTAAGCATCCATAACGAAGGAACCAAGTTCATTTATACATTTACATTCATCTTTTTTTTTTTTTTTTTTGAGATGGAGTCTTGCTCTGTCCCCCAGGCTGCTGTGCAGTGCTGTGATCTCGGTTCACTGCAACCTCCGCCTCCAGGGTTCAAGCAATTCTCTGTCTCAGCCTCCTGAGCAGCTGGGATTACAGTCGCTCGCCACCAAGCTCGGCTAATTTTTGTATTTTTAGTAGAGACAGAGCTTCACCATCTTGGCCAGGATGGTCTTGAACTCCTGACCTCATGATCCACCCACCTCGACCTCCCAAAGTGCTGGGATTACAGGTGTGAGCCACCATGCCCTGCCCATTTATACTCACCTTCTGATTAACAGTGTTTAAGTGTTTTTCTAATTTTGTAATTACAAAGACTATGACTTTAAACCTTTTTATCAGTCACTGACCACATCAGATGACAATACTCAAGGAATTATATAAGAATACCTCCCCACTCAAATCACAGTAGAGTCCTCAGATGAATTGGAGAGGATAAGAGGGGAAGAGTGGTAGGTTATGTGTCCTTCTGTGTGTGTGTGTGTGTGTGTGTGTGTGTATGTGTGTTTAAACACACACAGTAGTATGTAAATGAATAAGCATAGGCTTTCTGGAAATATATGAGATTTTTCAAATTAAGAGATGTAATGACTGGATAATCTTAAAGTATTCTGGACTATAAAAGTACTGAACTATTTTAATAAAACCTATACTTTGAGGTGGAAGATGGACTGAACATCAAGCCTATTTTAAAGTTTATCTTACTTAAGTGGGAGAAACAGCCTTGAAAGTGTCTTGGTGGAGAAAATAGAGATATTTTCATCTAATAGTAGAGAGATATGTGTTTGATTATTAATGCTAGAAAAGTGAAATAAAATATTGAGTTTCGAAATTATCACCAACTTCAGATAAAATTGTGGTTGATCCTGGAGGCCACATGTTTCATTGAACAGATAATGAATCATCTTAAAAACCAGAAAAACTAGTGACACCAGCGCCTTAAGAATACATTGCCTTAAGCTAGACACTATGACTCATTATTGAAATAATGGCAAAAGCTTCAGACTATTTACAAGTCTGCTATCTTAAGGACATTAAGTTTATACACATTCGACACAGTGGGGCAAAAGTCCTTTCTTGTCACATTTAAAGTTACTCGAAATCTTGTCATCATAAATTGTGTCCTGTCTAGTTTGTTTGCAAGAAGTTCTCTTGGGATAGCCTTCATTAACTTAAATAATTTATTGTTAAACAATCCTCACTTAAACTGTTATTTTGACAGGTCTGTGATGTGAAATTGTATTGCCCTTTAATGTTTGTATTAGAAAATTGAAGAAATTGAATTTATCAATCATTGATATTTAACCTACTAACAATTACCTCTCAAACTCACAAAATGTATGTCTTATAGTATACAAAGTATATACATGGTATATACAGTTTATACAAAGTATACTATTAATATTCAGCAGAATTTTATGTGACTATCAAAATGTTCTCTAAATCTGCACTATAACAATATGGTAGCCAACAGACATGTATGATTACTGATGAACCGTGGTTAGCAATGGATGTTTAGATTGTAATTAACTTTAATATAGATTGCCATATGTAACTATGGGTATAGTATAGATTTTTTTGGAATAACTTCTTCCTTTCTTACATAGGTAATGCTAGTAAAATAAATATAGGTTCCAGCAAAAATTTCATTTAAAGTACAACATTAACTTTTTCTGCTGCGTATGGTAACCTTTAATGGAGTCAAAAACAGAATTGCTAAACAATCAAGTAGGAAAATAAAAATAGTATTTTGACCAAGTTGAAAAAAAACATAGGAAAGGACAAAAGAAAAACAGTAAAAAGTATAACATAAAATAAAAAGAAAGAAAAAAATTACACATATTGCCACCTTTTCTCTAAATGGAGTCAATTTTCTTTTTATTTTTATTTTTGAGACAGAGTCTCGCTCTGTCGCCCAGGCTGGAGTGCAGTGACTGCAAGCTCCGCCTCCCGGGTTCTCGCCATTCTCCGGCCTCAGCCTCCGGAGTAGCTGGGACTACAGGCGCCCGCCACCTCGCCCGGCTAGTTTTTTGTATTTTTTAGTAGAGATGGGGTTTCACCGTGTTAGCCAGGATGGTCTCGATCTCCTGACCTCGTGATCCGCCCGTCTCGGCCTCCCAAAGTGCTGGGATTACAGGCTTGAGCCACCGCGCCCAGCTAAATGAAGTCAATTTTCATATCAAAAAGTAGTCTATTAACTGAGATTGTTAAACAGAACCACACCATTTGTCATTTCCAAAAAGAAATACACAAAAAAGTGACGTGATCATCAATAGCTTAAATAAAAGCCTGGGCAACAGCAGGCCAAAACAAAAGTTAGTAACAGTAACATAATTAGCAATATCAGGGTCAGACAAGGTGGAATTTAAGCTTAAAAGTACAATCAGGGTAAAGTGCTTCTTTATTAAAAATAAAGGCAACTATTTACACACACACATATATAGGAATGTATGTGTATACATATATATAATAAAAATGGAAACTGAATGTATATATCAAAACATGCAAAGAAAATGTGATAAAAATAATTGTAGTGAGAGATTTTAATTTGCTTTTTTCAGAATAGATTAGTATCAATAAACAAAAACTATACGAGGATATAGATAAATTCATCTACCCTCTATTGTAGTGAACACTATAGCAGCAATTTCATTTAAAAGAGTAGGATTCTGTCTTGTTCCTTCCTATTCTTGCCATGCCTGCAACAGTGCCTGGCACAAGACAGTATTTGTTAAAAGACTAAATGGCTAGATACATAGAGAATTTTAGTTTTCAAATAGAGACATAAATACTTTAATACATCTAGAAATCATAATACTTGAAAATTAAGAATGCAGGAATGCATAACCATTGGATCAAATTGGAAATCAAAATGGAAATTATAGTGCCAGGGCTAAATTGGTAGGGCAGCATGTCAGAAAACTGTTCTGCAGTCTTTTTATTAACCAAACTTTCATTTCAACAGATGTCACACGCCGCTGTTAAAATACAACACAAATATTACATATTGATGAAATATACCCAAATTACTTGCTGCAAGAGATATTTTAATGTGCATTTAATCTCCTCTTTTTAAGGACAGGAAAATTATCTTAAAAAGTTTTCTTTTTTCTTCTTCTTCTTTTTAAATTTAAAGATGGGCATCTTGCTATGTTGTCCAGGCTGAATTTGAGCTCCTGGGCTCAAGCAATCTTTCCACCTCAGCCTCCTGAGTAGCTGGGACTATAGGAATACAAGTGGACACCACTGCACCAGGCTGAAAGGTGTTTTGTGTGTGTGTGTGTGTGTGTGTGTGTGTTTTAATTCAGAGTGTATCTGCCACCCTTCCAATGGGTTGATGTGAAATTCAACCATTTCATAATCTACCTACTGGGAATCTAAGAGAATCCATTAGGGAACTGTTTATTAGCTTGTGCTTTTCTGTAGATATAAATTTCCCTGTACCATTTGCCACTTGTCGCACTTCAGCTCATATTTGTGGTGATGGCAAACAGGTCAAAACAAATTTTTTAAGTAATTTTTAACTCCCCAATAAGTGTCTCATCTTCTTTTCTTAGCTATGCCTCGAACCAATTCACTAGTTCTTTCCCGATAGTACAAAGAAAATAAGGGATGAACATTCTCACGAGAGTGTAATGAAACCACTTAATTTTTCTGTATTCACTTCATGATAAAACATGAAAACTATCTAAATAATTTACATTGTAATTTTTAAAACTTTTGATTATGGGTATTTTCAAACACACAAAAGTAAAAGGGATGGTATAAGAAACCATCATCTATTAATCACTTCAGCTTCAACAATGATCATTAATTTAACATAAAACATAGATACTAACTCATAACAAATATTAATCCCCAAACTAAGAATGTGTTTACACTTCTTTATTTGTATATATAGTTGGCATTCTTTGTGTGTGTATATACACAAATACATGGTGTGTGTGTGTGTGTGTGCACATGCATGCGTGTACTCCTGTCATTTTCTCTGAGCCCCTTGATTAAATATCCAATGTGGTTTACAATTTATACTTTAGACCAAGCCAGTGGTTAAATGTCTGTTCAGGTATGATGGGGTTGCCCATGGATAAAATGACCCCTTCTGCTTCTACGGATAAAAAGGCATCTAAAAATACATTGATGGTTTTTTGCATCCCATGGAATTGGGGGATTCCCTAGTCTTGATACTTTCTGCCCACTTCAAGAGTCAACAAACATTTTCTGCAAGGGCCAGATAGTGAATATTTGAGTTCTTGCCTCTCACCGGGTGTCTGTTACAATTACTCAACTCCGATATTGTAACAGGAAAGCAGCCACTGACAATACAAAAATGAATTAGTATGACTTTGTTTCAGTAAAGCATTATTCAAAATAAACAAAACAAACTAACAACAACAATAAAAAAAAAAAAAACGGGGGTGGATTGGAGTCCTGGTCCACTTGGCCATTTTTAAATATGCTGGCCTCTTTGCTATGGCTCATGGATTTTGTGCTCATGGATAGTGGGTGCAACACAGCCTGCTGGTCAGAATTCTACATCAAATCCTGGCTTACCATTTATTAGCTGTGTGATACTGAGAAAGTTACTTAACCTTTCTGTACTTAGTTTTCTCATCTGCAAAATGGAAGTTATGTGAGTAATTACCTCATAGGGTGCAAAAAGATATTAAATGTACTACATACATGTCAAGTGCTTAGAACACACTCTAATCCCGTATTTTGTCAACCATTCTTACCTCAGGGAACATCAGCCCTCTTGTCATCGTTGACTCAGCCACTCTTCTTGCCTCTCACTTGGCTGCAGATCCCTAAGTTTTTGCCAGGTCTTTTGTCTAGAAACTGACCCATCATTTTAAACCCAATCTCCATGGTAGGTGGGGTTGCTCCCCTTCGGGCCCATGGCATGCCACTGGATCTCAATACACTTCCATGGTCAGAACACCATGGAAGCCTCCATCTCTCTGAACACTCTAATCTATCCGGTATCAGTTTATTCTAGGCAGCCTGCTATGCCAACCCCTTGAGAAGCCTACCTCAGCTCTTTCTACAGAAGGCCTCTCCCACAATGCCAATGGATACTTCAATATGAGAAGATGGAATCTACATTCCTGTCCTCAAAACATCCTAAAACTGGAGTAAAGGCAGATTTTTCTTTAATTTCCACTATATCATATCCCAGGAGTGGCCCTTCTGCCATAGGTAGACAGGGCATTCTGTCCACAGCATAGAATTCCTCATTGGCTTTGATATGTTAACATGAAAGAAAGGAATGGAGTTGGAAGGACACTGAGCATAGATACTAGCAAGCAAGTAAGGTTTATTATCATTTGCATAATCTAATGATGACTGTCAAAAGCTAAACCCAAACTTCAGACTTACTCTTTATATTCCATCTC
>NW_012113141.1:15556562-15596562 GCF_000951035.1 Colobus angolensis palliatus | reverse complement strand
TAAACAATTATTTCCTCAGGAAAGCCTAGTCTCACCTCCATGATCAGTAAAAGCTACCATTACATGCACAGATTGCACCAGGATCTCTTCTTCATAGCACTTACTATAGCCATAACTATACATGTATCCATGTAATTTTTAAAGCTCCATAAAATAGGATTTTTGTTTTGTTTTGTTTTTTGTTTTGTCCCTTTTCACTTTTGGGTTCAAAGAACTTAGCACTGCTCCTGCCACATAAGCAATTCAGTAAGTATTTGTTGAATTAGTGAATAAATTAAGAAAAAAATGAATACCAAGGTACCCTATGGACTGGTAGATGATGTTGAGAAAATGTACATAGTAGAAATATGAAGCTAGAATACTTAGCATTAAAGCCAGAAGTTAAAATAGCAGACGGAATCCTCCTGAGTAAAATCACTGTATTTGACAATAATTGGAGAGGGCTGAAAGGTTTCACAGGGAGAAAGAATTTTCTTTATTTTTCCTATAAGATATTTTTGGAGTGTCCATTTTGGGAACTAGGCATACCCAGCTCCCGGGGTACGGAAGATGACATGACAGAGAGAGTCCCTCAGATTCTAATAGTGAACGTGTTTATGACTCTTTACTTTACTCAAGACCCCAGAGGGGCTCATCTATTAAAAATGTACCCTTGATAACAAAAACAGGCTCCACTGAGGTCATACTCTTCAAGATTTTGACACTAGGCTCATTGTTCATTCCACTACAATGCACCTGCCACTCTTAAATTGAAGCGTATCGCTGGCAACCAACCAATTCTATTATAGCACAATCATCCATCTTTGTCCTTTTCCATGGAATCCCATCTACATCTTAAATGAAACGAGTCATATTTATTTTTGTTTTAGGAATTCAACTGTTGACAGTCAACGTTGCATTAGATCAACTGTCTTAAATTTGGGAGGGATTAGTCATAACCACAGTGAAACAAAACAGACCAAGATCGGGTACAATTTAAAGTTGAAGATTTAACATTAGTCATAAACAGGTTGAACTTTTGTTTTACATTAGTCAGCAAGTAGCACATGAATCTCATCCTAAATTTTTATCGTTTAAATTTTCTAGCCTCCCTGATTTATTTCACAAGTTACTTAAATTCATTAGGAATTGATATATTTATATTTTATTGTTTCTTAGTAATGCAGGGCTATAACTTACCATATTCAGAAACTGTCAAAAATCTGAATAAAAAGCTAGAAGGGAACAAATAGAACCACAAGGCTATTGATTTGTCTGTAGCTGCAGATCTCAAATATTTACATTCCTTACATGAAACATCAGAAAACATGCATGATGAATTCAGATATTCCAGGAGTGAGAAATAAAGAAATGTCAGTGGACAGGAAAAATCACAGAAGAACCCAAGGAAGCGCGTAAATTTCATTTAGAGAGAAAATCACGTGGTGAAGCTGGAGCCTAGGGCCAAGCAGGCATACAACACTGATGCAGATTTTAAAGTAGTATTAAAAGTGCATTGTCTTTATATGTAACAAGCCAGAGGGATCAATCATTTCCTTGAGGATGACTGAAGAAGTCTTATAGTACAATATGGAGGTGGCAAATGACTGTATGTGTAACTCCCAAACTTTCAAACACACACACACACACACTTCATCAATAGAGTATGTGTTTATTAGTTACATAACATCACTTTATATAAATTATCTAATGTGTCCTAGGCATCTTAGAAATGGGTCTAGAAATTGCAGACTACATGCTTTCCGTTTATAACTAAAATGCTTTATTCATCTTGGATCAATCCAAGGTTAATTTTACTTAAGGTTAAATAGATCTATTATTCTGAAGAGGATTTGTGATATGAATTGAGTTTAGAGGGGAGTGAAATGTTTAAAGGATGGTTTCCATCAGAGAAGACTGAGGCTAAAATTATGTTAGAATGCATGTCCAGGGCCTACTTGCTCTTTGTCTTTTTGAGTGAATCTCTTAGAGCTGAGGGAGAGCATGGGATGGGATACTTCTCATCCTTGGTGAGAGGACAAGCAGGGCATTTGCTGGGAGGATGTCAAAGGCCAAAAACCAGGGTAGCAAATTCAAACTGGCCCATTCATCAGAGGGCTAATGAGAGAGGAAGTCAAGATACAGAAAGAAAAAAAAATTTGCAAAAATATGTTTGCTAAAGAAAAGGTTGAAGGAAACATAGAAAAATTCCAGAAATAGAAAGTTTTTTTGTGTTTTAATTTTTCAATATGCTTCCAGGACAGCCTTATGCAATTATGAGATAATAAGAGGCTGAAGCAGGTACATCAAGATAAATTTATCTTTATTCCTTATTGATTCACATAGAGATTTAAGGCAGCTTCTAAAGATTCAGAAACGTTATTAAAGGTAAGATGGGGAAGTGAGGAAAAATAGTTGGTCATGCATGAACAATGATATATAATGACCCCCACATTGCTACAGAGTAGATCAAATTAGCTCTAGAATTTCAGTAGCCTAAGAGAAGGAGAAAAATTGGTCATATAATTCACAATCCCCATAGGAAATTTAATGCCTCAAAGAAATCTTATTCTTTGATTAAAGGAAGATATTTCTTCTAGGATCACCAAAGTGTGATTCTGTAAACACAATTTCATGATGGCTCAATAATAATTGAACTTAGGCAGCCAGTTCTCTCCTCTCTAGGCTTGCTCTAGAGATAAGTTTTTAGAATTGTGGTCTTCAAGTATTTTTTTTCTGAACAATGCTGATACCAAGTAAGCTTTCTGACAAATATTGGATGTACTGAGGTCATTTTTGCAGTGTCTGCCAAGTGTTTACATTGCCATCTAAATACAGATCTTCTTGACTTAACAAAAAATTGAACTAAATGTAGACCATCTGGGATGGAGGCTGAGGAGCCCATCTTGTACCTGTAAAGACAGTTCCCTCTCTAACAGGGGAATCAAGAGAGCACTCCCATGGGGGTCAAAAGCCTCCTCCATGTATTGTTTCTTTTGTCTGAATTCTTTTGTCTGAACTTTTTATTTTCAGATAATTGCAGATTCACATACAGCCGCAAGAAATAATAGACTGATCTCATGTAGCTCTACCAAGTTCTCCCAAAGGTAATATCTTACACAACTATAACGCAGTGTCACAACAAAGATGTTGACATTGACACCGTCAAGATGCAGAATATTCCTTCACCATAAGGATCCCTCTTGTATCCCTCTGATAAGCTTCCTCACTTCCCTCCCACTCTGAACTCTTGCCTAAACCCTGGAAACTACATATTGTTTTCCATTTCTATATGTTGGTCATTTCAAGAATGTTATATAAATGGTGCCATGAAGTATGTGACCTTTTGAAATTGGCTTGATAAATTTAGCATCAATCCATCTAGGTTTATTTAAGTTGTTGAATGTATCAATAGTTCATTATTTTGTATTTCTGAGTAGTATGCTACAATATACATGTGCCACACTATGTTTAATTATCACCTGTCAAAGAACAACCAGAGAACAACTAGGTTGTTTTTAATTTTTGGCTAGTCTGACTATAGCTGCTATGAACATTTAAGTAGTGGTTTCTATGTGAATATTTTTTTTTATTTTTCAGGGGTTAATATGCAAGAGTACAAGGGCTGTGTCATATGATATTTGCATGCATAGTTTTTTTTTTTTTTTTTAAGAAATTGGCAAACTGTTTTCCAGAGTGGTTGTACCAAATATATTTCCACCAGCCATGTTTCAGAGATCCAGTTTCTCTGCATGCCCATCAGAATTTGGTGTTGTCACTACTTCCTTTTTCTTTTTTTAACTTTAGCCATTCTGATAGCTATATATTGATATCAAATTGTGGTTTTTATCTGCATTCCCCTAGTGATAATAATGTTCAACATCTTTTCATGTGCTTATTTGCTCTCTCTGTATTTACTTAGAGGAAATGTCTCTCAGTGTGTTTGGTCCGTATTTTTAATGGGATCATTTTAACTGTTGAGTTTTGAGATTGTGTTATATATTCTAAATACTTATTCTTCATCCAATATGTGGTTTGCAAATATTGTCCCCCAGTCTTTACTTTGTCTTTTCATTCTTTTAACAAGCTCATTCTCAGATAAGCATTTTTAATTTTGACAAGGTAGACTTCATCAACATTTCCCTTTATGTATTGTGTCTGGTGTCAAGTTTAAAAACACTTTGGTGAATCCTAGATCCCAGAAATTTTCTCTTGTATTTCTTTCCTAAAAGTTTTATAGTCTTATGTTTCCAGTCAATAATTCATTTTGAGTTGATTTTTATATAAGGTGTGAGGTTTATATTGAGTTTCAGTTGGCCTTTTGTATTTGTTTGATTGTTTATTTTTGCTTATGAATATATGACTGCTCCAGGACCATTTGTTGAAATTGTATCCTTCATGCATTGAATTGCCTTTGTGCCTTTGTCAAAAATCATGTGGGCAAATCGGTGTGAATCTATTTAAAGAATTTCTATTCTGTCCAATTGATTTGTGTCCATCTCTCTGCCAAATTGTCTTAATTACTGTAGTTCTATAATAAGCTTAATATTCAGCAAAGTAATTCCTCCCACTTTATAATTTCTCAGCATTGTCTTAACTATTCTAGGATCTGTCATGCACATTTTACAATCAGCTTATCTACAAAAGATCTTGCTAAGCTTTTTATAGGAATGACTATTAATTTCAGGAGAATTAACATCTTTACTAGGTGAGAATTCCAGTACATGAACACCATATGTCTCTCCAATTATTTATGATGTTTATTATTTCTTTTGTCAGCATTTTTAAATTTTCAGTATGTAGAGTGTATGTTTTTTAAAGTTTATATCTAATCATTTTTTTTTCTCTGGAGTAATTATAAATACTATTGCATTTTTAATTTTTGTATCCCTGTTCATTTTCAGTATATAGAAATGTGACTGGTGTAAGTGTGTGTGTTGTTAATCTTGTACTCTACAATCATGCTGAAATAATGTATTACCTCTAGGATCCACATATTCTCTTTATATATATTCTAGTTCAACTGCAATAGCACTAGCTGAGAAAACATGTACAACCATTGAAACCAGGTGTTATTTCAGTTCAAAAGAAAAATAATATATATGTGTGTGTGTGTTTGTGTGTGTGTATAATCTTTAAAATTATTTGAAGTCATTGAGCACTGCTAATTCTAGTTTGTCCACCACGATGTGCAGCTTATAAAACATATACAAGTAACTGTGCAATCATGGCATCCATATCAAAATGAATACACTTTTCAGCATTAGTTAGAGTTCAGAGAACCAACTGAATATAATGTGTTGTCTTAAAGAAAACGACATTAGTTCATTGTTTCAGTATTAATTCTCAGTATAAATAGATATCAAATATATAATGTGGAGAATACTAGAAAGTCATTCATGATTACTAAAACATATAAAATGTGAAAACTTCATGTTTAGAATGCAATGAGACCACTGAACATATAAACTGTTACTGCTGAAATTTTAACATAAGTTTGACAGCAAAAATCATAATTAGACAAAATAATTCTAACAGTGAGGCCTCAGGCTGACCACTAACCACTTAGGAGAACAGCCAAAGCATACTACATCTAAGTAGTCTTCTTTTAAGGATGCTGACTGCAACTCCAAAGCCCTTCCCAAGGATGACAGTGCAGCAGGAATGCAGGTGTCACTGCAAGCAACAGTGAGGAACGGTGAGTTTGTAGTTAGGGAGATTAAAGCCTAGGTGATAATTGAGGCAAATCCATTTTGAGTGATCATTTATTCAACAGATGCCATACACTTACTTGAAAATATCAAAATACAGTCAAAATTAGGAAGGCATAAATAGAAGCTTCTCAGAAAACAGGGCCATGGGGAATTGCCTGATGCTTGCTGTCCTAACAATGCTTAGAGGCAGACACCAAGTGGAACAGTGGTTATTAAAGCCATTATTTCTTCTGCAATTACTAAATGAAGTTTCCATTTTGCAAATGTATATGTATACATTAACTGGGGAATCGTTATTTTAAGAATGCTTGTTAAAATGTTACATTGATGCAAAAATGGTTTTCAGTTAGCATTCCCACATATGCAGAAAACCTGAAAATATATCTATAAAGGTATATATCATACAAAGTTTCGTGATTAAAAAAATTGAAAGGCTGGAGGAAATGAATATTGTTTTCATACATAACAAATTCTCAGTAAATTAAATCTTTTATCCCATCTCAAGAAAACAAATTTGAATGCAAGAGAGCAAGAGACAAGTTATTTTAAGGATAAACTTCGATCTAATCTACTATTATTTCTTTCTTTCATAAGTCTATCGCAGATATTGGAACTTAAATTCTTGTTTATATGATGAGCATTCTACCCATGGTGCAATTACTTTGCTCTTTTCCTAAATGGATCACAAGATAACTAGTTAGTTGTTGGTCCTTTCTGATGTCTCACTGCAGCTGAAGAAGGAGTGAAGGGATTTTGCTTGAGGAGGGGGAAAAATGGGGGATGGAGAAACAGGTACTACTCATCTCTTTCCTTGCTTCTTTGTCCTGTTACCTTTGTCTCTAGAGCTGATGGAGTGAAAGGTGGAATCAGAAAATGAAGAAGCCAAAGACAAGGTTTAGAAACCGAAGCAAAGAGTTGGAGAAAAAGCCAATGTCCCACCCTCCCTGGCACCTTATACCACAGAAAAGCTAAGAAGTACAGGGACCAGCATAGAATTAGAAAGGAATATTGCTCCTGGAAAGATATCATCAATGCCATCAAGGATGGAGTGGCAGCACTTGTTCTAAAGATACAGGTGCATATAAATCATTGTCCAAGGTGGGAAGAGGTACCCAAGTCCAGCAGTCATTACAGCATGTATGCTGTATGCTAAAGTGACCACTGATGCTAAAGTGACCAAATGTGGATTTCTAGGCTGACCAGTTCTGATAGTAGAAATGTGACAAATTACTCATGAGCCATCTCACAATCCTGTGTTTCACAACACAGTGTGTAGGCAGATAAGTCAGCATGCTCCGATGTGCCAATCATCAGAAGGAACGTCAAACCCCTCAACAATAGATGGTCTGGGTGCTGCTGCAAACCATTGAGTCAGTGTCACTGCCTTTGTGACAGCATCATTCCACTGGATCGTGAGCTCTGGAGGATTTCTTTTGTTCACTTTTTTATCCACCCTACTTGGAGCAGTGCCTGGCATGTGGTAGGCACTCAATAAATATTTGTTGACTGAATGAACACATCCCACACGGCACGGCATCCTGGCCCGTGTTCAGGCTGCCTCCTCCTTGCCACCCGGCTCCTACTGCCTGAGCCTCAGTGAAAGCACTTCCAGCCCTCTAAAGCTCAGGAAAAACAATGTCTTTTCCATACACACCTCTGAGCCTTGAGCCCTTCCCACTTACTAATAGAATAATACCGAGTACATTACTTAACCTCTCTAATCCTCAGTTTCTTCAGTAATAAAATAAGAATGATAATAGCCACTCAGGAGAGTTTTGAATATTAAATAAACTAATGTAAATGAAAAGGGTAGCATACAACAGCCTCTCAATAAACAGTAAAATTATTTTCCCTATTCAGTAGATCTATAGATAATTTATTTGAATGGAATTGGGTTCCACAATTAAGATAGTAAGAGAAATTCAGATTCATCAAAAAAAGATCTGCCTTTCAATTTTCCTGGCAATCCTAAAGGAATAAATGGGACCCCATTGGGGCTCCCCTTATAATCACATATCCGTAGTATTGCATCCACAGAAATTTACTAAAATGACCTGAGTACTGACCTTGATTTGGGGGTGAATTAAATATAGCCAGGTCAACTTTGTTGACACAGAATTTACTCCTGATAATCATGATCAACAAGGGACCACTGGATGGCATGCTATGAGCAACCTGAGGGGGGTTCTTCTGAACCATGTCTTCTGGTTTCTTGAGAATTTGGTTCCAACCTATGTTGGACCAATGGTCATCATATAGGTTGGGCCCTAAGTCTCAAGAAACCAGAATTCCAGTGGTCCCTCCAGCTGTGGTCACTCCTTCGCCAGCTTCAGTTTTTAATCTGTGTCAGCCTGAAAGCAGAACACAGCTTGAATTTGAGTCTACCAAAAATAATTCTCTTATAAGAAAGATTATGAACAATAGAAACTAAAGACATTTTAGAAATCTCAGAGAAGCATTACCTACTCTCTTCCAAGATGCTGCCCACCCTCACCGCACTGACTCACACTCCTACCAAAGACCTCCTCTACTTTGACCCTCCCTGTTTGTTCATGCTCAGCCTGTGTGTTAGGCCATTCTTGCATTGCTATTAAGAAATATCTGAGACTGGGTAATTTACAAAGAAAAGAGGTTTAATTGGCTGACAATTCTGCAGGCTGCACAGGAAGCATGGTGCTGGCATCAGTCCAGCTTCTGGGGAGGCCTCATGGAGCTTTTACCCATGGCAGAAAATGAACGGGGAAGCAGTCACATCACAGGCAAAAACAGGCACAAGAGCCACTGTGGGGCAGGGGCCACACATTTAAATATCCAGATCCTGTGAGAACTTAGTATCACCGGGACAGAACCAAGCCATGAGGGACCTGCCCCATGACCCAAACACCCCTCACCAGGCCCTACCTCCAACACTGGGGATTACAATTCAACATAAGATTTGGTGGGGACACATATCAAACTATATCAGCCAGCTGTCATCCTCCTCCCTCTTCTCAGTGACATTACAGTTCCTACTGCCCAATTCTTTTGCTATAACAGTACTTTAATTAACTCTTCTCGCCTGCTCCCTAGGTGCCAGACCCTGGGTCCCAGATCAGGATTTCCTTAACGCAGTTCTTTCCAAATATTCTTCAACAAAGATTGTGTCTTCCTATAAGAAATGGTTATATCTGGCTGGGCACGGTGGCTCACGCCTGTAATCCCAGCACTTTGGAAGGCCGACGCGGGTGGATCACAATGTCAGGAATTCGAGAACAGCCTGGCCAGTATGGTGAAACCACATCTCAACTGAAAATACAAAAATGAGCCAGGCATGGTGGCTCACACCTGTACTCCCAGCTACTTGGGAGGCTGAGGCAGAAGAATCGCTTGAACCCGGGAAGCAGAGGTTGCAGTGAGCCAAGATCACGCCACTGCACTCCAGCCTGGGTGACAGAGCGAGACTCCATCTCAAAATAAATAAATAAATAAATAAATAAATAATAAATGCTTATATCTGAGGATAAAAGAATTAAATTGTCTGCACATTGTTACCCATATTAGGAATATGAGATATAAAGATCAAAATACAAATGTTCAAACTTGGAATTATCTATGGGAATTTTCCTCTGCCCTTTGTGTTCGATGATAAAAGCTGTAGTCAAAAGACTCCCACCTTAAACACTCACACTCACACCTACATACATCCACACACAAACACATATACACATACACATATGTGTCAACATATACAACCACCATCCCATCATGAAATGTTAAATGTAACTAATAATCTATAGTTGCTATTTTTTCACTATTGTCCTTTAAAACTTACCCCAAACCTCAGGTCCCTCGGAATAAAATTCCTTTGTCAAATCATTTTGAAATCAAAAGCTTATGAGTTGTTAGCACAATTTCTTAGACTCTTACCCTTCCTACCTGCGCTCCTCACCTCCATTGGGAATATAAAGGACATAAAGGTATAAAAAAACTGAACACACAGGTGGATTTAGTTCTTCTTCTTATAGAATCAATACATAACAGACACCCTCTACTCTGCACAGCCACTCGATATTGAAAATCAGCATGTCTATCACCAAAGAATCAAAAGTTGACGTTTGTACAATTCTTGGGAACCTCAAGGATACTCTTAATATTCTTCTAACAAGAGCAGTATGCCCCTTCCATGTAAATGAACCTGAGAATTTAAAGGAATAAAGAAGCTCTATATTGAAGGTAGGGCAGCTCTGACTTGTGGTTGGAAAGCTAAATAAAAAGAAGGTGAGTGATTTAGCAGGAAGTCATAGGAGTTCAGAATTTGGAGACAAACATACTAAGTGCTTTGAACAGAAAGCATGCTCTTGAGAAGAAAGCAGCCAGTGGCTTCCACTGTTGAAGTTTCCCTCCTTTCTTCCCTCTGGCCACCAGCCTTGGCAAGTGTTCTGAGCCAGGAACTGTACTTTTATGTGACAAGAAAGTACTGATAAACTGCTCTGGACATTTGTATTAAAAAATAGAAAAAATTATCCTTCCAGCTCAGGATAATGCTCTCTAATGGATTATAACATTCATCAGTTTATTCATTACACCATTACATCCTGGGGGAACTGATTATTTTTAAAAAAAGAGAATTAAAATTATTTTGAAAAATTAGCTGCACTTTCCTTTCTTAAGTTTGGTTAATGGCTGGTGCAATGCTTAGTAAACAGACCATATGAACAAGAAGTGGGATTGACCCAGCAATGAAAATGCCCAGATTCCACTTTGTCTGTTGAAGTCAGAAGAGCCATGTTGTCTTATAAGAACTTGGTAACCCGAGTCTCCAACCCCTGACCCAGGTGCTCTTTAGTAACTGTGGGAATATAAGCTGTTGTCTTCCTCCAAAATCAGCCTCTACAGCGTGAATGAAAGCCTGAAACATCTCACAAGGCAGTTATGTTTTTTGCTGGGGGCTAAACATTTGCTATTCAAGGCCTAGTGGAAGGCGACAACTTCCCTAACTCCTTTTCTGAACAGAAAGATGGCATCAGCCAAACAAAGAAAAGTTAGAAACAGGAGTTTAACCACAATCTGTTTTCCAAGATAAATATGGCCTCATGGGGGATTATTCAGATTCAGCTAAAATATTAATTTAAAGCCAAATGGATTTTAGACATAATATGCTTTTCTGTCTACTAGCAAGTGCCAATTAGGAAAGAAAAATGCATACACTATAGGAACGGGAGACAATAACTTCCTGGATGTAAACAGAAAGAAAATGATCCAGTACTGAGTAAGGCTCACAGGAAACATATATGATGCGCTTACAAAACATCCTAAGGTGAAGTGACGAGAATAATTTTAAAAAGAAAAAATGACACTCAAGAAACCTGTTTTTCAATGCCATGTGTATTAGGTGTGCTACAATTAAATTGGCATATTGAAAAGAGAGGTTTTTTTTAAATGAGAGAAGAGACAAATAAAACTACAGAAAGTTACTAAAGAAATCATTAAAGAAACAGAAATTGTTTTGGTGGAAAAGTTGACCTTTCCAAATGAATAAATTAGATAGAAAATGGGTTTATATGAATGCCTAGTCTGATAAACACTGTTTCTTGTTAATAAACTCCTCACCCTATAGGAAAAATAGACAGTCCAGTTTAAACCACGGGGATGACATCAGTGCTTTTCATTCCTGTTCTTATATCTGTGTGTAACAAGCATCTCTATAGCTTTTGATATAGAAACATAACTGCTATGAATTTAAATCTATGACAGCCCATGTTTCTGGCTGATTAAACTAAGTTGTTTATGGTGTCTGCAGTATGAAATCAAAGTGGGAACAATTAAACCATCCATCTCTGGAGCAAGGGGCTTGCTGGCATTGGCATCTGACCATTCATCACCTGCCATGTACCTTTTCATTGTCTTTGCTGCAGCTCCCTGATACGCAGATATTGGCTCCCGTTCTGAAGTGGGTTCATTTGTCACTATCATCAGGTGGTATACAATGGGTGCGAGTTAATTCAAAGTTCTGAGCTTGCATTCTGTGTTGGAACAATTCATTACAAAAGTATATCCTGGAAACTGCAATGCTCTCAATGCTCTCTCTACCTTTCTGTCTTTTCATTTTCCTCCTCAGCAAACTATGAGCAAACCAGAAGCTGCTGAAATGTCAAATCATTATCAAAGCTTCGTTTATGCACTCATTCAAGAAACCTTTCCTGAGCAACTCCATGAAATGTGGCATGTGCTAGGTTGTCAAAAATTCAAAGATAAAACAATAGGCTCAGGCCTGAGAGATCTTTCAATTTTGTGAACTGGGACTAGAGATGCAGAAATGATGCCCTGTGATAAATGGCAGGACCCAGAGACACAACAGGCAACTTCCATGACCCAGTCTGAGGCTGGACACCAGGCTCCTTCCAGATACACAGCAGGAGAAAATCAGTATATTTAGTATAAATATCATGGGTTGTATGGTGTCTTCATTATTGAAAACCTGTCGCTAAGTGTGTGCATGTTTTTTTGTAGAATGTTGGATACTATAGGAACCGAGCTAGAGATTTCTTACCCTACACCTTTGCTCCTAACTGGCTATATACAGGTTGAACTATCTTTGACAAAATAATAAATCAAGGTTGCATAGGAAAACTTACATTGCTGAGTTTTAATAGCTATTTTCCAATGAAAACTTGACTCTGTGTACTGCCAGAAGCATCATATGTGAATGTGATCACTAGTTTTCTTTAAAAATGTAGCCTGAATTCAAGCTGCTCGATGATATTTAGGCAAACAAATATGAGAAGCCACGAATGTACTCGTACATGGCATTGTAAAACAAATTCACCAGAGGCCAACACACAACCAACTCCCTAAGTGATTTGATTCTACTTCAGAACTAAGCACACAAAGGATCCAATCTTCACCCCTGGGATCTCACTTTCTTCCTCTTTGTTTCCTTAGGAGTGTTTCCCAAGTCTTGGTGGGGAGACTTGCACAAGATTAAGACCGAGAAGACAGGAGAACTCGTGTTGTAGAGTCTGTGTTAAGTGCCATGAGCTCTGCCAGATGGTCAGCCTCACAGAGCAGGTCATGTTAGTGAACATTTGGAAACCAAAGAGATTGGGATGAATACATAGGAAGTCATCAGCTCAAGGCAACACTGTTAGTAAACACCAGGGCCAGGATCGGACTCCAGTGACCAAGCTGTCTCTACTCTGCAAGTGTTTCTTTCAGAAGTCACCTGGGAGGTGTTTTAAAATCTCAGATCCCTCATCCTACCCTTGGAATTAAAAATTTTGTGGAAGTGCTAGTGGAACAGCATCCCACAGGCATGGACACAGCTGCCTCACAGACTGCGACTCAGGGGACCACCATGTCCCACCTTGCTCCCTCATTCCTAACAGTAAGGGTGCACACTTTTGCCACTAATTTGCATTAAGTCATTTAATCATCACAACAACCTTAGGAAACACATACTGACATTTTCTCCACTTTTTACATGAGGAAACCAAGGTTAGAAGCATAAGTCAACTTGGCTGGTCACACGACTGGTAAGTAGCTGGACTGGAATTCAAGCACAGGCAGTCTGGCCCTGAGCCCTCCTTTTAACTGCTGTGTTACATAACTTTCAGTCCTGCTGCTATGAGTCCTATGTAGGGCCCTGGCTTCCAGGTGACCTACTACTGATGGTTCTACTTTAGCATAAATGAAGCGACTTTTCAAAACACAGATCCACAACTCTCACTGGCTCCCAATTACATCAGTGCAGGTGAATTGGCGGCCCACAGGTCAGCTAAACTCTCCAGATTACAAAATAATAATAATAACAAATAAATAATTGTAATGTTTTCAAAATTAAAATGTTTCTTTAAAACAATCTAGTTATCTGCCCAGTATGTGTCCACTTCTAGAAGAAATGGCTAGAGTAACCTCCTCTAGATGAGTTTCATTAGACTGGGCATGCAGCCTTCAGCTGGCCACAGCCCTCATTACCCTGCTCCTGATTTACATTTCTGCTTGACTTCGGTACATACATGAGTTTGAGACCCACAGCCATACAAGCACAGGCTTGGAACATATAGTATTAGCATTAGATGAAATAAAACAAAGGATGTCCACCTTGCTTGTTATCAAAAGGCTACATATAAAATACAGAAGAAATCCAATAAATAGCCATGTCCACTGCTAATCCTCTCTGTATGAATACACTCAACAAATAATGTAAAAATGAATTAAAAACTGATACAGGGTGGGGGCGGGCACGGTGGCTCATGCCTGTAATCCCAGCACTTTGGGAGGCCGAGGCAGGCAGATCACAAGTCAGAGATCGAGACCATCCTGGCCAACATTGTGAAAACCCGTCTCTACTAAAAACACAAAAAATTAGCCAGGCATGGTGGTGCATGCCTGTAGTCCCAGTTACTTGGGAGGCTGAGGCAGGAGAATCACTTGAACCCAGGAGTCGGAGGCTGCAGTGAGCCGAGATCACGCCACTGGACTCCAGCCTGGGTGACAGAGCGAGACTCCGTCTCAAAACAAAAACAAAAACAAACAAACAAAACAGACATGGGGCGAGGGAAACACAATGTCCAGAGAATATGAGATGATAGCTGCCAGGGCACACTCTCTCCATCTTCCTCTGCCCTCCCTTGATTCTCATATCTGGCCACACCAAGGAAAGCACCTCTGGCTCCATCTAGACTTTCTTGGTGTAAAATGGAATTCAGATTCACTTTCAGGACTCAGTTCCACGAGCCACTCGAGTGTCCCTGTCCTCCTCCTGCAAGCTGCATGCTGAATTATATTCAGTCTTATTAACAAGAGTCCCTGGAGTTAGTTTCACCCCATCGCCACATTCCTCTCCATCCTCACCAACCATGGCAGCTTAACTGTGCAACAGATTTCTTCTTCTGTTGTTTCCTCCAGTTCGATACATCTTACCTAGTACCCCAGGTCTTTGCTGAATAGTAATACCTCCATTCTTAATCACAACAGGATATCCTGTTTTGCTAGTAAGTTCCTATTCATCTCTTTACTAGGGATAAATTCTGTTTCCTTCTGCAAGCCATTCAGCAATCATGCTATCTTTCTTACAATCACCATCTGGACCCATGACTGGACATCGGAAGACCATACCTCATCCCAGACGGAAATCAGCTCAAGAACCTACACTATGACAATGCAAGTATTTAAAAGAAAATAAGCCATATGATCTATTCAAAACTTGGTAAAAATTGTAGCATGTCACTCCAAGTCTTCAGTCCAGAAAATTACCAATGTAATCCCAGGATTATTTCCATAGTTTACTATCTCAGAAAATTTCTATACAAGGAAAAATAAGATCTATTTAATCAGGCTACGATTATGAGACCCCACCAGTAATTTTTAATATTTCTGGGACCAAACATTCCACCTCCCCCTGCAGAAAGCAGGCATGGGTCTGCTCTGGGTGGCCATGCTGGCACAGGACAGGATGAATTGTCATTGGAGAGTTATTAAAGCTTCAATTTCCCTTTAGTTAATTGCCCATGCTTCATGCAAAGGTGCAATTAGAGAGCTGCTTGCTAATGCAGAGATAAGTAATTGCCTTACTGAGAGCCTTACTGGGAGCAGAGGATATGCAGGATGAGTGAGTAGAGAAGTTAAGTTATTTTGTGTAGTCCAAGTGGAGATGATGGACCTTGCTGAGAAAAGGTCAAGGAGAGTGTTCAAAGTGATACCTCCAAATGCCTGCAACGACCATCAAAAACATAAGGGCTATGGTCAGGTGACTGAAACTTTCTGGAGAGTGTGTTTGATCATCTTTGGTCATGTTCTAAAGTATTTATTTCAGCTTTGCACGAGTCATAAAAGGAAAGTCATCTTTTGATATTTGATAGTGATTCTTGTAGGGTACAACGAATAAACATTTAGGACAAAGTCGTCCAAAAGGGGATTTTCCAAGGCCAAGACGTTTGTCATTTTTCCAAGGTCCATCACATTTGTCAAAAGGCTGTGCCAGTTAGCAGCACACCAAAAAAAAAAAAAAATTGTCACTTGATATGCTGAGCCTAAGGGAACCCACCCGTTTAAGTGATGTATATCTTGTGCCCTATTTAATATCATTCTATAATGTTAGTGTTATACATGGTTCCACCTTCACTAAATATACATTTAGAAAATAAAGATTTTTTTTATCAGCTTTTCTCTTTGATTGGATAGGGGGAACAGAGGTTCTTAGATGTCTGACCCCTACTACCCCGCTTCCCTTACTTTCATACTCCCTGTTTTAATTAGGTACCTGCCTCAACTGTTAATCAGAACTGATCCCCCTGCCCACTGGAAACTCCTGATAGAACAGCCACTAAATCAGCCCGAAGACTCTCGTTCAAATTAAGTTATTCCAATCCCATTGGTCTCTCATTTATTTTAACGAGTAGATCCAATAGCAAAGTATTTGTTCACTATATTTTAAAAACTCTTCCAGAGAAAGGCCATTACTTATTGCAGTAAGCTGAGGATAGAAGCAATTTTACTGTCTTTCAGAATAACTAATTTTGATTGATCCAGTTAAGCTGTAAAACATGTTGCCAAGGTTAATTATAATTCATCAATCACATCAACACATGGCATTCACTGATGGAGACAGCCTCACATATTTGTTTGAGGTATGCAAACAGCTTCATGAGAAATCAGCTTTAATAATCTTTCACTCTGTGTTCATTGTCAGGAAAATGTGATTTAAGTGAAATCATTTATCCATCCCTAAATACATTAATGCAAAACAACTTTACTTTTTTAATTCTTTATAAAGAAAATCAACTCAGCCAACAGAAATCAGTTGACAAGTATAAAAGGTTTTCAGTCAGTTTAATCTTCATGGAGTGTTTATTGATGTTATGTGAAGTCAAAACATTATTTAGATAAATGCCTTTATTGTTTATGTGGATTTTGGAAAAAGAATCTGATGGGTTTTTTTATGGTTCTTTTTTAGGTAAACTTTAAAAAAGGATTGCAAACAAGCCAGCAGTAGCGCCAGGCTGATGGTTCTTTTCAGCAGGTGCTGACATTGATGAAAAACCTGGAGAGCTGGAATCAAAATGACACTCATCTTCCAAGGCCAGGGGATATTTCCCTTAGCACAGTTTGAATCAAATGGCCAGCATGGGCACTGCTGCCTAGAAGGCTTTATTTGGTAATGACATCTCCAAAAATAAATCCATTCATTTCTTCCTGTGAAATGACTATTTATGAGACCTTCTCTACTGGGCATTGAGCTAGGTTCTGTCAGATCAGCAACAAGCAAAGTAGCTATGACTCCTGTATCCACATAACTCACAGTCCCATGAGGAAGCAAATGTTAAAGAAATGACTGCAATAACGTGTGCTGTGCAATATCATAAAAGAAGCACATAGAATACTGTGTGAGGAAACTGAAGCAGACACTTAACTTACCTGGGCGATAAGCCTGGAAGCAACTTTCAGTTCAGATCTAAAGCAAATACAGAAGTTGTCAAGGCGAAGAGGAAATAAGAGCGCTCCATGGTGGTCAGGGCTTCTGATACTTTTTAGCTATGAGACCCTCAGCCAAACTGCCAGGCCATGTATGGAATACAGAGCCATGAAAACCATCAGGGATATAGGATTGTCAAAAGAGAAGAGGATCAGAGCAAAGAACAAAACACCATTCTCTTCCAGTCACTGAGAAACCTGTTTATTATTTCAGACGGCGCTAGTTTCAGTTCTCAAATCATTGTTAAACAAACCAGCAAAAACCTGCCCACTCACTCAGCTTTTATCAATTCTGTTTGCATGAACCTCGATGAAGAAAGCCAATTACTCTTATTGACACAAATCATCTTGCCAGAGAACATTTTCAACAGAAGAGAGGAAACGAAAGAAAGACTGAGAGAGTAATCAGGAATCAGCTCCCAGGTATCACTAATAACCCCACAATAACCTTCCCCTATAGCTACAGAAGCCCTAACATTCCACTCAGCACCACTCACTACAGAAGCAAAGAATTCCCCGGCAAGATGTGTAGGTCTTCAAGAAGTCAGAAGCGCATCTGCACTTTCTCCTGGTCTCAGCTTGTGAGATTTTATAGTGTCATGCAGTCAAATGAAAGAAACCAAGAATGATTTAAAAATATGTGTAGTCCATCACTTGTAACTGTTCATTTTCTTGGAGGTTTAGAAAACTTTAGTGTAAATGGTCATTTCAAAAGATGGGCAAGTTTTGGTCCATCCCCGAAACCATCATCAATTTTTGTCCTAGTCATCTCTGCTTACATATGTGTGGTGAGGGAATTCCAACTCCTCCTTCTTTGGCTTCAAAGATGTGTAGTGTGTGATGATATTTGAATTTACTGAAGATGAGAAGTATTATGGCAAGAAATCACATTTCATAACACCAAGTGTCTATCCTCTTATTGACTCCTCCAAAGCTCTCCAGAGGCTGAGGAGAGTAGACCAATCCATTTTTCTCACTGCTTCCCTTAGAAGGATACTATGCCACTTCCTGGAATTCTGGTGAAGAAAAAAAATGTTGATCTTGTTACTTACTATGGCTGGAATCCAGCTAAAGCATAAACATTGCACACTTAAACATTATTTGAGCAATTTTAGAAGGAATATTGAGAGCTTCCTGTGAGATCATAGCAATATTAAGGCCATGAGGTAAGCAGACCAGCATGGAACAATAGGATGCAGTATCCTCCAACAAGGGCTAGTGACCTAGATGGAGGATGATAGGAAAGGAATGAGGCATGAATAGAGCCATGAAAAGGAGGTTATATTAGCCACTACTAAATCTGGAATTTTACCATACTCCCTTAGTGAGAAAGATGTGATTATTATTATCTATCCCCCAAGTAGAGATTCTTAATGATCATTTGTAACTGACATAACACATATGTCAATGCCTGAATTATCTACAAGTAAAATAAGCATGGTTTTAAACCACTGTATAATCTTTATTATTCTCCAACTTAGAAGTCGTACTCTGGAAGAGAATTATCTGAGCTGGGTGGCCTTATCCTACACTTACAATCATATCAGCAAGTTCTGTTCCAGCGAAAACCATAAATAGAAATATTTGCTAAACTAATCATTATTTAAGATGAAAGATTTTTCCATTTATTTTATGTTCCAAAACGTACTTAAAGGCCTTTCTCAGTTAAAGGCTTCAAAAAGACACAAAAATGATAAATCTTCTTGCGATGAAAATGTCTAGTAATGATCAATTTGAAAGAAGTAGCTTGACATGAAAGAAAGTAAAAAACAAACATCTTCTATGGAGCTTCTGAAGTTTAAACCATCTCAATTGTATGGTAACATCGTCTTCAATAATGAGGAAGAAAAATATTTTATTAAAAACAAATCACATTTTAAAAGTTATAAGACACTTCAGGAAATTAAAAGAGCTTAAAGTTTAACCTAATGCTAAGGAAGGAAATGTACTATCTTCTTTAACGGCCACATTTTAAGGTTTGATACATTTTCTGTGCTATACACACATGAAGTTCAATTAAAAAGTATTTTGAGTGTGTATTATGTGGTAAGCATTGCAGATATATAGATCAGTATGTCATTTTTTTATCCTGAATGGTCCCACATAATACCACATAAGAAGAATTACACGTGTCCACCAAATCAACTCATAAAATTATGTTATACAAGTTATATATTGTTATCGTTATCTATGCAGTTAGAATAAAACTATAGTGTTTATTTCTATTGAAAGATTAGCTCTTTTGACCTCTTTACTGCAAAAATTTAAAACATTGGTTGCATTATTTTATTTAATTCTGTGTTTCATTTCTTTGTGACAATGCAAAGAAGAATCAGGTTAACCTGGCCTGTTGAGTTCCTTTACATCTTTCTGAAGAAAGGGATTTATAAAGATATCAGCTAGTTATATAATAACTTATGAAAAGACAAAAATCCCTTTTCTTTCAGTTTTTGAAAATCACTTTTCATGAACTATACTTCTAATTGAGATTAAGAAGTACATTTTAGAGTCAGTTTATTCAAATTTTGTAGAATGAGATTTCATTTAAACTAAATGTTGAATATTTGAATATTTTAAAAGAATGTGGCCATTCCTGAACAGGTATTTGTGGTGTATTTATTGTTTACTGTGCTACTTTGTGTTAATAGATTTATACAGGAATTCAGGCCAATTACTCGTGGATACCCATTATGTTCGAATAATATTTAGCCATGATATGTATTTTGGAAAGTGAATTCTTGATGAATAAAATGAACTTACTGTTGTCATTAAATAGGTCATAATCTTACTTAAAATTGTGTCCTATGCACAGTATGTATGAATATGTTCAACTTTTGAAGGACCATTGTATCTCCTTCCTTTAGTTACTGACTGTAGAATATTTGCATATTAAAGCATTAATAATATCACCTAGTAAGTGATCATTTTCTTTGCCAGGATATACGTGACTCATAATATCATTGCAAGAATGGGTTATGTTTAGGTTTTGCTCCTAAACTTCAAGGAAAAGCACAGTTACATTCTGCGCATTTTATATTCTAACTCTTAGAATTATTTTTTCTTCATATACAACAAACTTATTCCAATTATATCTTTAAGTTTTTTAAAGTTAGTTATTTAAAGTGAACATACATCAAGAGCTTGGTACAGAAATATACTGACAAGAGTCAGTATTTCTGCCGGCTCCAAACAACAGGGAAATCATTTGGAATTGGGAATTCCAAACAATTCCCTCTCCACCATCTGAAAACATACAGCTCCCAGGCTTTGGAAACCATAACTGCCATCGTCACTCTGTGCTGAAAATCACATTAATCCAGCCCTGAGGATCCTTCACTGGCCTTTTGCTCTGAGATAAGTTAGACTCTTACTAACAAATGGAGTCTAATTTTTTAGGTCATGTCAGTGCCTTAAACTTTCTAGAAAATTCATATTCCAATATCAAAGAACTAAAATAAAGATCATATTGCTACTGTCCACGTGCTGCAATTTCAGCCTATGGAGATACTGTCCAAGGTAGACATTTACAAAATTTCCTAACTCTATGCTCATGACAACTCAGGAAAGATTTTTGGTAAGCAATAAATAAGCTGCCTTCAATTCAAGATGGTAGATTGAACATCTGCATTACCTACACTAAACAACATCAATAATTTAAGGAATAGATGTACAAGAGTATTTTTTAAATCATAGAAAACTTTCTATCCATTGATAGGTTATTGGATTCAAAGCTGTACTGGAGCTTTAAAACTTTCCTCTTATTTTTTGAATTATTTTATATTTCACCACATAGGAAACTACATATGACACTCTAGATGGAGCCAGAGAAAATATTCCACAAAAGGAAAAGGCTGGCAGTCCAAGAAAACTGCATTCAGAGAGAGGAAGCAGAGGCTAGTCTAAGTGGAAGGCATGAAGTTTGGATTTGGGCAGCTCCCACCCTTTCTAGTTGGGTGCTTTGGGCAAGAGGTTTATTCTGTCTTGTCTGGTCAAGTGAGGTAACAAATGGAAATTGCAGCATAATTTTAAGGGGAAGTTGAAATAACCCTATGAAATACCACTACAGCTTGCAAAAACATAGGAACAACAAAATGAATCCACTTGAGAAATAATATTTAAAATTTTAGTTATTAACATTTTTACTAATTACCAGTTTAGACTTGGTTACAGTTCCCTAACAGTGCCAAGGGCTTTAAAATAAAGTGTCCAATTAATTAGAAAGCGTTTCTAAATAAATGGTATGAATGAAATGTTTCTTAAATTTTGAGTTGGTCTCTTTTTGTAACTTCTCATCATATTATTGTTCAGAAAATAACCAAACACAATAGATTACAGCAATTTTCATTCATTTTTATTCAGAAATAAAGTACTTACTATGAAAATTTTAAGAAGAGAAGCAACAATAAAGGTCAATAATCATTCTAGATATGACAACTAATTCTTCTTTTAATATGAGAATTCAGAATTGGGAGAAGGTTGCAGGTTTTCAGTTCATTCAATCTTCCACCCAGTCTTGAATTTTCAGTGAAGTTTCTATGAGCATGGGAAGAAAACTTTGTAGACATTCTGCCACCATATTCTGCTAAGCTACAATTTTTTCACATTCATTTGCAGACAATTTGTTGGTCTTCTCTTTTTATGATTCTTGAAGGGTTATTTTATATTAATTACAACATCTAGAAATCATTTTTTAAATTTTAAAATAAAAGTGACATTTCTGAGAAATGTATTCTTTATCCTCTTAAATCCTGTCTGAAATCATTATCGTCGTAGGAGGTGGAAAACCAGGCAGGCACAACTGGATCCATTGCAAGAAAGTTTGCAATAATTTTAAAGCTTCCCTCTTCCAAACAGAAGAATAGAGTAAAGTTATGTATTTGTAGGTGAATGATACTTGGGAGGAAAGAGCAGAGTTTCAAGATTCGTCTGGCTCATAGTCCTTGCCTACAAGCTTTGTTCTTTCTGGGGATGGGGAAATGAAAGAATATCATCAATGTTCTTTCAAAGAAGATAAAAACAATGTGTGGCATTTTTTTCTCTGCCTAGGTTTTTTATTAACTGATTTTCTTCTACTTTTGGATTAATTCTTATTTAAATGATTTCCTTAATCACTATTATTCTTTCAAAGTTCACCCCAGGAATTTACACGAAAAACAGTATTTTCGTAATAGAAACCACATATCATCAACACATTAAGAAAAATTTTTAAAATGGATGTTATATATACTGTGTGTTAGAGACTTCAAAAGCTCATTCAAAATATTTTTGAAACATTTTCTTTAATTAATGCAATTTCAAATGGCACATTAAAATTCTGTGGTTTATATTTAAATTCAATCATGTCCATTTAAAAAATTTTAAAAATGTTTTCAAAATCTTGAATCATATAAAAATAATGTAACTAAGAAAAATTAAAAATAAATTAACAAGTCATTGTGAAGGAAAGCACAAAGTATGAATAAAACATCACCCTTGTACTTTTCTGGCACTACATATGCAGAACTGACACAGTTATCGACTCTACAGAAGAGTCTTTAGAGCTTCAGTGAATGTGCTCAATGTGACTAAGCAGCCAATCAAAGCCTTGGGACAAATAGTGTATACAAATGAAGATCAGGAGGTCAACATAAAGGCATGCCAATTTAGAACAGTCAAGAGTAATGTACAACTCTCAAAAAAATAAGTAGATACAACAAATATAATAAAATAAGAGAGATAACACAAGAGTTGGAAACATCTGTTTGAAATGGAAGGGAATTTCCAAGTCTATGAGTGAAGTTAAAAGACAACCCCAACCTGAAAGTGTGGGGACAAGAGACAAAAAGAGAATTGTTAAATTGTTAGAATATTCAGCCAGACAATACATGCAGAGGCTCATGCTGCTCTCCCCAAGAACTGGAACTAATTAATAACCTTAAACAGGCCCACAGTTTTAAGGCCATAGCAAGCCTTCTAAAGGAAAGTCAAGTAATCCAAGGACAGCAGAGGCAATTTATCAAAATCTCTATGTTAATATCTCCTCAGGTCCATAAAAGACAGAAACACAAAGAGGACATGAGATAGCTTTGGGAAAGAGAAAGAAATAAACAATGTAGCTGATCAGGGTCACACTGAAAATTATTGTCAGAGAACAGGATGACATGAATATGTTACAGAATATATTAAAAACCAACTCAAAGGTTTTCGAATTCAGGAACAACAAAGTAGAAATGAATAAATCCTGTGCTTTTTCAATGGGAGAAAATTTGAATCTAGAAAACAAATCATAGGTGAGTATCTACTTCATCTACATAAATAGCCACCAAATTCTCTATAAGGTTAGATCTACAAGCATTCGGTGTTAATGTACATTTGGAAAATGAAGTTTATTTTTCTTGCTACAATCTTTATAATGTTTCACTGGCTTCTCTTGCACCCAAGCAATTCCAAACTCCCTAGGTGACTTCCAGCAACCTCCCAGGCTCAGTGCCGCTAGCCCCTCCAGCACTGATTTTTAACACTGCTTTCCAAACTCCTGGTAGCTACCAATCAGCCCTTTTTTCTGTCCTCATGCCAGTTGAACCACTTGCTTTTCTCGCTGCTCAAAGGACTCAGAATTCACCTTTTTTTCCTGCTTCATCCTTTATCATCATGCAGGTATCAATTCAAATGTGGCCAAAGCTCTCACCACAATCCAAAAATGATTACCCACACCCTACCTGGTCATGTCTACTCCCTCATCTTATTTTCTTTAGAGGAAATGTCAACATCTAAAATTGCAAAGTGGTTTTGTTTGCTCACTTGCTGAGTGTCTAAATTCCATCTCCAGAAGATAATCTCCAGTAGAAGAGTAGGTTTATGTGTTTTTTACACAGTTATGTCTCTAATATCTAGAATAGAACCTTGGCCCCATGAAACATCCAAAAATATTTGTTGAACGAATAAATTACAATATTTGTGAACCCATGTGTTTCAAGGTATTTAATAACATCATCAGGACAAGAACAAGATAAGCCAACATATCTAAAGTATAAACTGTGGTAATCTTAGAGAATAAATTTCCTTAGAAAGGTATGAATTTCTAAATAACATTCACGCTGTTTCTCTTATAAATTTAATGCATTAAATATGACATCAGAACCAAAACTCTATCTTCACAGCATCAACTCATGCTAGTTGGCGCGGGAAAACAGTAAACCAGCAGTATTGCTTATACAATTCCAATCAATTAGAGTTAATTAGTAGTTGTAGTATTTTTTAGACATTTCATGATATTATGTACGTATAACTAATGGCGAATATAGGAATGTGCGATAAGAGGCAAAGAGTTTTAATACGTTTAAGGGGATTTTCTTGTTATTCCATATGACATTCATAAGAACAGCAACCAATTATTGAGCCAGATATTATACGAAGTGTTTTATATATGTTTTCCTTTAATTTTTGCAAACGCCCTGATAAGTAGAATCATGATTTCTGTTTTTAAGATAATAACGTTGAAGCTCAAAGAAAGTTAATTAGCTGCCCAATTACATAGGTCATAGGTGGTAAAGTAGGAACTTAAGTATCACTTCTCTACCTTGCACATGTAAAATCAGGAGTTCTCCATGTTGGAAGTCCTCTATAAATAGCTATTCTCAAGAACCCTCTGATTTTCTTGACGCTTGTGGGAGAATATCCCTTTATTCTTTCTTCTGGCTCCCTATGCCTCAAAACCCAGGAACTCACCCCTAAGCCTGTAACTACCAATACAAACCAATATATTTTCCCTGATCCAAACACTGCTTTCTCAAACTAAGGTGGTAAAGGCTTGTTTTCATTGCCTGTTACGATTTTCTGGCTGGCAATATCATTCTCTGAGATAAGGTCTCGTCCTCATCTTGGAATGAGGAAGGGAACATTAGCTATCATAATCAAAATTAAACTCACATTCACAATTCAGAGTGTGCCTACTGAGTTGTGAGATTTCCAAAACGCACGGGGCATCCACGATATAAAATGTACTCCACGGCAGAAGACACAATACTTGATATGGATGCATCCATGCATTTAACCTGTGTCCACAGCAGATACTGCTCACTGACCATGATATTATTTGTGATTGAACCCAGGTAGATGTGGCCCCAGAATTCTTGTCATCTCTCCAAGCAGCTATCATCAATCAGTCAGCATTTTCACGAGGAATGAAACCATTTCGCTATACCTTTGAATGTGCGAAGGAAAGTTGACCAGGCCTTGAAGAATGAATTAGATTCTGCCTTGTAATAGTGAAGGGGAGTATAAATCAAAAGAAATGAATATAATGTAAAAAATTACAGAAGCAGTAAAGCAAAGAGGTGCATTTACAAAAACATAGATTCCACATCATAAATGCTACGAGAGGAAATGTATAGACAGCCCAGGTGCCCTCAGTACAAGGAAGGTCCCAAATACCCTATTAATATACTCAACGTTCACTTTCTGAGCAAGGAAGGGACCTATTTGTAATGATTGCTTTGAAGTGATTAAGGTAGAACCTGACAACAGGATGAGGTCTGGGGAGGCAGGGATAGAGAAAGAGTGACAGTTCCAATCAGTTAAATGACCATGAGTAGAGTGAAGGGAATGACAATGTGATTACACACTAATCCCATCCATGGCAATAATGAAAAGCAGGTAGCTGTATTCCAGAGTGCAGATTGTTAGGACATGAGAGCTGATTGGTCGTTGGGAGTGGAGTGAGGAAAAGGAAAGCAGAGAGAGTAAAAGCTATGCAATTATAGCTAACAGTTTTTGAGGGTCTGCCAAAAACTGTTGGAAGCACTTTGCTTATGTACTCATGTCGTTTTTACAAAAAATCTATGAGGTAGATACTTTAATTATCCCCATTTTACAGAAGAGGAATCAGAGGGACATCATGTACGTTTGCCAAGATTCATATATGAAGCACATGGCTGAGTTAGGATATAAGCTCAACTCAATCTGGCTCCAGACTTGTGCATGAAATCTGTGTCTTTCAAAGTGTGGTCCGTGGACCAGCAGCATCAGCATTACCTGGGATCTTGTTAGAAATGAAATTGTCAGGATTCACCCCAGACCTCTGGAAGTAGAAACTTCTCCAGGGGACCTAGCAATGTGTGCTGTCATGACAGTGGTCTTAATCCCACTGAAGTTTGAGAACCACTGCACAAAACTACTAGACATAGTTTTCATCTGGTTCAATCTACTATCTAGTGTACAGATGATGAAGTCAGTAGACTACAAATAAAGGGTCAAAAATAGAAACTATTTAGAGAGATAAAGAGCTTGTCTTCATCTCCGCTGACTCTGGGTTACCAGAGGGCTTTCTAGATGGAGATGATCAGTGAGTTGTAAGTGACCAATGGAAGGCCAGAGCTTGAGAGAGCTGGAGGCTGGAGATACAGATAAGCTGTATTCCACATAGTGCATTAGCTGAAATCTTAGAAGAAGAGAAGCTCTCCAAAGGCTTTCCCAGGGAACATCCAACAGCAGAACATTATGGCTGTTTTCACTTACAGGAAAAGAAAAGAAAGCACATGCTGAACTGGAGAGAGAGAGATAGTCACTAACAAGAATTAACTATCACCATGCAAGCTCAGGCTCCTCAACGCCCTTAGACAACCACCTCCTATTAGAGGCTGAAGTTAAACTGAAAAATGAAGAAATAAGTGAACTTCTAGAAAGAGTGGATAAAGTAGTGACTAGTCTCAGAGAAAAATTAAGAAGGGATTCCTGAGCTTGTAGATTTATACATTGAATTTCTCAGAGAAAGTAGTATTAGCAAAGTGTAGGAGGAAAACAGACTTTTTTAAAGGATTGCAGTAAAAGTGCATTGCAAAGGAGTCGTGGTGAATACAGACAATGTTTCAGAGAATTTGGCAGTGAAGGGAAACAATAAATAGCAGGGAGGTGAGGACAAGGGAAAGGAAGATGAAATAGATCTGCAACATGACTGCCCATAGTACTCTTTGGGGCACCATTTACATGGAAAATAATACAGTGTCACTCATGGAAATGGCATCAATCCTCTTCCTTAGAGATGATCTTGATTATAGACTTACCATCTATCCCCCATTACCCCATCCCCCAAAGGAAACACTGAAATCAATCCCTGGTTCTTGTAGTCTAGCTTTGCATGATGTCCTAGACAGGAAAGAAAACAAAACATAACTAAAGTCACTCAGCTTTCCAGGATCATAAGGTCCATGACTCAATACAGCAACACAATTTTACATTGGCCCAGTGTCACTCGGACCTGCTGTTTTCATAATATGGCCAGAATTCAGAGAAGAAATCTTGATAAAAATATATAAGAAAGAGGATAGATTTAAAAATATTTTGTCATTTCCAAATAGCGGTGTCTTGTAAGGGAAGGTGAGTATTTCAGAATGGAGGGATATGACGAAGGGAGGGTTTTGAGAATTAAGGGGCATAGATTTTATCAGGGTAAGAAAAACTGTTTTTGATGCAGTGTAAAAGGAAAGAGGAAAGTTTCAGACCAACCACACTGGGTTTGGAGTCCATCTGCTCCATTTGATATAAGCAATGACTTGAGCAAAATATTCAGTTACTTGAAGCCTCAGGTTTCACAGTGTGAAGCCTCAGTTTTCTCCTCTGAAAAAGAGACTGATAACAGTACCCTTGTAAAATAATAGCACTCTTATAGGCACTACTCCAGAGATTCAATGAGGGCTCACTCCAGGAGGGAAACAGGTGTGGTTTCATTTCTACTTTCCACTTTCCATTTTGTGAACTGTAGAAGAAAGTGTGGGAAGAATTTGTTCAAATTTGGTTCTAAGAGGAAGAGCTTAAAAAATACTCACTGATATTCATGTAACAGTTTTGGCTATCATACTACATCTTTTCTCCAAAATTGCATTTTGTAAGTAGCACCCTTTTTACCCTTTTCTCAGGGCATACAGCCAATCTGCTATGAAATTTTAAAAAGAATTCTCAAAAGACAGGTGTCCCTTCAATTAGTGTTATCTCAAATGACTTTTTGCTGGAAGACCTGCTGCCCATCACAAATGTAGTGAGAGAATTCACCTTCTGTCCAGAGAGAATGTAAATCAATCCTACACACCCCTCACCATGCAGAGCTGAGTAATAGGTTTCCATTAGGACACAAATTTAATGACCTCATCCAGCACAGAACTAATTAAATGAAACTAACACATCAGTGGTAAAGATTGAAATGCCGAGCAAACTGTGGTTTATTTCTGGATTGACAAGCACCAATAATAGTCATTCCATCTGTGAGTTTTCTCAGCTATGAAGAATGTGTCTGCAGAGGCTTCGAATGAAACAGCAGCCAGAGCGGAGGAAGAAACAAGGAAGCTGCCTGCCTCTGGTGTGTACCTGGAAGGGAGATCTAGTCCACACCTAAGACGACCTCAAGGCTCTGTCTCAGTCAGGCTCCTGGCTTTGGAAACCTTCCTAAGACCTGCTACCGGATCACACATCCACGTGTGAACTATCTGCAAGGATGGGATGCCTGTGTGTTATGGATACCCAGGCCTCTGGAAACTTCGCTTGCTGCAATTGTCCCTGGATTGAGACTCAATAAGGCACACATTTTGTACCACAGCAGGACAGTTTTGTGTATGCGTGTATGCATGTGATAGTCAGTCTGAGGACTATAAATCATTGAAACAAAATGCAAAGTCACAGAGAGGAGTTAAGTGTGAGTCCTCTAGCAGCAGCAAATCTACTTATCAAACCAAAGGAGTTGGACAGAATCTGAGCCCTAGAATATAGCTCTCAACCATGGCTCTACCTAAGAATAACCTAGGAAACTTTTGAAAAACACTGAAGCCAGGACCCCAGAGATTCTGACTTAATTGTTCAGGAGTAGAATCTGGATTTTTATTTTAGACATTCCAAGTGATTCTACTCTGCAGCCAGATTTTGGAATCACTCCCCTAGATTCTAGAACAGGAGCATCATTTGTGGTTAAGTTCATAAAAGCAAAGCAGGATCCTGGGCTAAGGGAATATATAGAAATTCAGGATCCATAACCTGATATGAGATGGCTAGGCATAGCTGCCTTCATGACTGCTGTGAAATTAGTTGCTTACCTAATGCTTGTTTCTCTTTCCCTGTGGGGACGCCACATCTCTTTAGCTTAGCTTCTGTGTGCTGACTGGCTGAAGATCCGACAGACACAGGCAGAGCTGAAGATCTGATGTTGCAAGGCTTTTGGTAGAACTTTCTCTCCTACTTACATCATCCAGCTTGGACCATGTCAAAACAGTACCACATCCTGGATTCTCCCAAGTGATTCTGTCTACCTTCAGTAATGGGTCATAGTTGAACAGTCTTGCCAAAGAAGGCATCTCTTACGATAGGAGAGCAATACCTCTTAGCTGATTAGTGTTCAGAATCTCAGTCCTGACTCTGACAAGTTATCAAGGCTGGTCCTCCCCAGCCTTCAACACTGCTCACAGGGAGGTCAAATGCAGGCCTACTGGACTCTGCATGCTGTAGCCCCCACATTACGTACAGAGCTCCACATGTCCAAGTGATCACTAACTATCCCCATTCTCCAACTCTGCTTTACCTTTCAAAATGGACTAAGACCATTACTCCAGTGGGATTATAACAGAACATACCATCCCCCACTGCCCCTTGCACCACCACAACTGAGACCAATAAGCTCAATCCCATTAGACCCTGTGTTTTAACAATCCCAGCAGGGAGCCCAAGTGTTCCAGATGAACGGTATTCATCAGGTTCCATAAGCATACACTATTTTGAAGATCCCTTAGTGGGACTCAAGCTCCTACATCTTCTATACTCCCCAAACCCTCTGGCACTCAAGGCATGCCAGCATCAAAATCTCATCTCTGAATACTCTGAATATGTCCTTCCCTTCTTGAAGAGAAAATCAATTGGCACCTAAGAACTTTTCTCTGAAACCCTACTAAAGGATGAATTTTGTTCTCTGTTCCTTTAATTCTCCACATACCACAAGTCTTGGAGTTCATATAGGGACAATTAATACTCCGAATTGTTACTTCCAAGCTATTTTCCTTCTTTTCTTTTTTGTTCCCTAAAATGTAAAACTTCACTATCAATGAATGCTCCTGTTTTCCGTCATTTACAGTCTTCTGACAGCCTCCCCACCATCATCCCCTGATGATACTGGCATCTGGCATTGATTTTAACGTAAGGCTATTGCCATAATTGTTGGTGATATCAGTAAGCACGTAGATGGTCCAACCATGAAAATGGTTTCTCAGTTTGTTAACGAACCACTCTCCAATGTTCATGTCCTATATTTTACCTTAATAAATCATACTTCAGAACTCATCATTATCTATTATTACGCCACATCCAAAAATAACAATTTCAGACACTTTACTACCTTGTAACTTTCAAGCTTTCTTACCCTAGGATATTCACTGTCACTTTAGTTGTTTCTTGACCTCTTGAGATCTCCAATCCATTGATTATAATACATTACAGTGCCATTGTCCACAACCTTCCCTGGGCTCTCATTTTCTTTCTTAGCTGATTTAGATTTCATTTCCCATCATTAAAATGCCTTACATAAATCCAGTTGAACACCCCCACACTTCTGTCCTTCCATTGTCAAAATCCCAAGCTGGGTTTCAGCAGGTCTCTGTCACCTCCTTAACATGTATCATCATGCAGATAAAAACGAACGACTCTGCTGACCGGTCTTACTATAAATTTATAATCACAGCCCTCAAGTGAGTTCTTGGCACTGCCAACCCCAATTTTGCTGGTTAATTTACTGTCTTATTATCAAGGGTGACTTTCTCACACCTTTTATTTTTCTCCCCATATCTCTGGTGCTACTTACACAAACACCCCTCATTCTCACCTAGTTAACTCGCTGAGAGAACCCCCTTAGCGTTCTACCACCAAGTCAACCCACTTGGCTTCACCTGTAGCAGAATATGCTATTTTCCTTCCTGATCCAGTGAAAGGCAAGACTTGTTTGTACTCACTGGCTCACTTCCCTCCCTTCTCTCTTTTGTACCCATTCCAGGCAGCCTTTTATTTCAAAAGCTTAAAGTCATTCTCCTTAAGTGTCCAATAGGCAATTCTCAGTTTTCATTTTACCTGACCTCTCAGTGGCACTTGTCATGATTGATCACTCCATTCTTGAAATATTTTCCCTCCTTGGCCATTAGGATGTCCTCATCTTCTGATTTCTCTCCCTGCCTGTGGCTTCTTTCCCTGCTCTTTCATTGACAACGTTGTTAAATCTCTCTTTTCCCGACTTTTAAAGATGAGGTGCCTCAAAGTTCAGTCATTCTTCCCTTGTTTTACTCCATGCGCACATATGCCTTTGGTGAGCTTATCCAGTCTCTGGGTTTAAATAACGTTTCCACAACAAGGATGATATGGTTTGGCTCTGGGTCCCCACCCAAATCTCACCTTGAACTGTAATAATCCCCATGTGTCAAGGGCAGGACCAGGTAGAGATAATTGAATCATGGGGGCAGTTTCCCCCAGGCTGTTCTCATGATCGATAGTGAGTTCTGAGAGCTATTGGTTTTATAAGGGGCTTCCCCCTTCACTCAGCACTCATTCTCTCTCCTGTCACCCTGTAAAGGGTGCCTTCGGCCATGACTGTAAATTTCCTGAGGCCTCCCAGCAGTGCAGAACTTTGAGTCAATTAAACCTCTTTCCTTTATAAATTACCCAGCCTCAGGTATGTCTTTATTAGCAATGTGAGAACCAACTAATACAAAGACTTTATGTTTTTTTAACTCCAGTCCCTAGTTCTCCCCTGAGTTCCACACTCACATATCCAATGCCTATGTGACATTTCCTCCTGGTTGCCCAGTAAGCATCAGAGTCATCACATCTGGGGAGATGATTTACCCACATGCCCAGGAAAAGCAAACTAACAACAAATATATAAAGCCCCTCTGAGTTAACTTTGACTTATTCTCCTACTCATGTTCAAATCATCAGTACATCCTATTTAAACTGGATTTTAAATATAGACCATCACTTTAAAAGCAACAACTTTTGCTAATAGATGCATCACCTTTATTTAGCAAAAATCTTGGTGTTACCTGAATACTATTGCTCTTGGAGTTTCTTATTGAAATAAATGGCTACATGTCATACTTTGGGGAAGGGAAGGTTAAATTATATATCTTGACTATGGAAAAATTTATACAATTTTAGGTAAAGATGTAAAGCCTGGAGAAACAGGTGTAAGTGTGTATATGAGTGTGTGTGTGTGTGTGTGTGTGTGGTATAAAAAGAAAAGATTATAGGTTATTCTTGAGTAGTCAGAGTAAAATGCTCTGACAAATGTTATTTTGAACATTTTTACTATATCAGTTCAGCAAAATTAATGCTTATAAATGGTAGGAGCACAACTGAGAGAGAAAACCATTAGCTAAAGGCTATAATCTTAGCACATTGGAAGAAAATGATTTGGAGGATAAAAATGTTCAACAGAAAACTTAAAATAAAAGGTTTTAAAATGCTCCAAATCTCATTCAGAGTGCATGAACTTTGTGGATTTAGAGGCAAACATCTCAGCCTTGTCTACCTTCTCTTGCCCATCCCTTGAGTAACTCAAGCCTAATTCAATTGTCTCTATCTTGTATCTGTTTTTCTTTTTTATGTTTTCTTCTCTCAGTCATCCCTGTCTTTCTTTCTCACTGATGTACACCCACCTCCTGTTACTGCTATTGCAAAAGCTTCTTAATTGCTTTAATAAATCCCCAGACTCATTCTTTTGGAAACCATCTTCTAGACATTAACAAGACAAACATTGTTTTAGTGTCACTTTAAAATTTTATTTTATTTTTTATGCAAAGCAGGTAAGGAAGGATGTATGACCTAACTGGTATTAATAATCTTGGATAAGACTCCAATCTTTAGTCCTTCCTATCCTCAACTATAAACCTTCCACTGTATCCAACATTCCAGATAAAAATTAGGTTAGTGCTACGATTCTTAATCAGCACAGTCCTAGGTGAATACTTTGGATAAGTTACTTTAACTCTCTGAGCTCTATTTACATATATAAAAATGGCAATTCAAACACCCTCCTCATTGGGTTCCTGAAACGGAAAAAGCAGATCACATATAGAAGGCAGACTGTGCCTAGCAGGCAGTAAGTACTCCATTCTAGTGTCACTTATTAAAATATCCCCACCCATGACCTGTGACACCATATTTATTAAAAACAAACCGTATCAAGTAAGGAGTTCACAGATGCTGCGCGTATCAGACCTGATTATTACCTAACGCATTGTTTGGTGGAAACACTGAACCCTGAGAGCAGAGCAGTGTTAAGGCTAGACATTGCTAGTGACTAAATTTCTCATTTGTTCAGGCGGAATTAGGAGTAGCCAGAATGGAAGAGCTAAGAAAGTACTGTGAGAACAAAATGAGTGTACTTATAAGTTGGTAAAACAAGCAATAGAGCTAAATACCTCTCGATACCAACTGTCAGACAGAATGAGCTTTTTCCTGGATACAGTCATTTTTGCTAGAGTAGAGCTCAATACTTTAAGGGCCCAAATCGAAGCAGAAAACATGGGCATGTCAGGATTGTCACTACTCCATGACCTACCAACCAATCCTTGTCTGTGACACAATTTATGTTATTCCCTCCTCCCCTTTCAATAGTCAACTCAAATCTCACCTTTACTTTGATGACTACTGTATTAGTCCATTCTTGCATAGCTATGAAGAAATACTGGAGGCTGGGTAAATTATAAATAAAAGAAGTTCAGTTCACTCATGGTTCTGCAGGCTTTCCAATCATAACTCCAGCATTTGCTCCTGGTGAGGGCCTCAGGAAGCTTCCAATTATGGTGGAAGGCAAAGAGGGAGCAGGTGCATAACATGGTGAGAACAAGAGTGAGAGAGAGAAGGGGGAGGTCCCTGTATTAGTGTTGGGAACAGGCTCCCAAATCTGGCCATAAACTGACCCCAAAACTGGCCATAAACAAAATCTCCGCAGCACTGTGACATGTTCGTGATGGCCATGATGCCCAGACTGAAGGTTGTGGGTTTACCGGAATGAGGGCAAGGAACACCTGGCCCACCCAGGGCGGGAAACCGCTTAAAGGCATTCCTAAACCACAAACAATAGCATGAGCGATCTGTGACTTAAAGGCATGTTCCTGCTGCAGATAACTAGCCAAAGCCCATCCCTTTGTTTCAGCCCATCCCTGTTTCCCATAAGGAATACTTTTAGTTAATCTATAATCTACAGAATCAATGCTTATCACTGGCTTGCTGTCAATAAATATGAGGATAAATCTCTCTTTGGGGCTGTCAGCTGTGAAGACTCTCAGCCCTCTGATCCCACTCCACACTCTATATTTTTGTGTATGTGTCTTTACTTCCTCTAGTGCCACTGGGTTAGTGTCTCCACAACTGAGCTGGTGTTGGCAATTAGTCCACTCTCACACTGCTATAAAGAAACACCTGACACTGGGTAATTTATAAAGGAAAGAGGTTTAATTGACTCTCAGTTTCACATGGCTGGGGAGGCTCCGGAAACTTACAATCATGGCAGAAGGGGAAGCAGGCACTGACCTTCTTCATATGGTGGCAGAAGACAGAATGAATCAGTGAAGGGGGAAGAGCCTCTTATAAAACCATCAGATCTCATGTGAACTAATTCACCAGAACAGCATGGAGGAAACCGCCCCCATGATTCAATTACCTCCAGCTGGTGTCTCCCTTGACATGTGGGGATTATGAGGATTATGGGGTTTACAATTCAAGGTGAGATTTTGGGTGGGAACACAGCCAAAACATATCAGTCTCCAGCTCTTTTAAATAATCAGATCTCATGTGAACTGCAAGAGAGAGAATTCACTCACTCATCACCAAGGGGATGATATTAAACCATTCATGAGCAACCTGCCCCATGATCCAAACACCTCCCATGAGGACCCACTCACAGCATTGGGGATTACATTTCAACATGAGATTTGGAGGACACAAATTTCCAAATCATTATCAACTACAGACCTCTCTGCTCACTTACTTCACAGAACTCCATTAGCACATGAAGACTACAACATCATGTAGCACCTAAATATATACTGTGTTTTATTAGTCCTTTATTATGTCCTGCCTGGATGGGGGGGGGTCATGTTTCCCCAGCTCTACCGGGGCTACCTTTTTTTTAGATTTACTATCTCCCTAATTTTACTTAGTGAAATGGAAAAGACTAAAATGGTCTCTCTGTCACCAGTCACTACCACTAGAGTCCATTCTCACTCTGCTTCTCTAGTGATCTCAAACCAGAAATCTGATCCTGACATATTCCCACTGCAAATGCCATGGCTTAGAAGATAAATGGCTAGCCTCTTGGTGACCTATTCATTGTCTTTACCCAACCTGTCATTGTCATGTTATTTCCCAGTGTCTAATTCAAGATACAATTGAGATTTCCTGGACAGTTGAAGGATCATGATGCCTCAGGCCTCTACTTAATCCAGTGGACATGTCACTTCTAAGAATCCCTTCCTGATGCTCCAAGAAAGACATGACTCTACTCAGACTCTTCTCCCATAATGCTACACTTGCAACTCTAGCTGCTGTTGGCATTGTAAATGTCTCCCATGTGTTATTTGTACCACTATTATAGGTTCCACCAAAGTCAGGGCACTGAGTACAAACACCAAACTCAGTGATTTTCCTAATTTCTTTATGAGATACATATAAGGTGAATTACTAATCCCTTTAGCCTGACTATGAAGATGTATAGCTTTTTGTTATGACTGAAAGAACAATCCGTTTATGAACCAACACCGTCTAGGCAACTTTTCAGTCTTAGAAATGAATGTGTATTTTGTGGGATGGGGAATAGAAAGTATGGCATTATAGCAATAGGAAATACTTGGCTGCAGCCTGAATAACATTTATTTATTTATTTATTTATTTATTTTTATCTTTTTGTAGAGACAAGGTCTTGCTCTTTCACCCAGGTTGGAGTGCAAAGATGTAATCATATCTCATAGTAACTTCAAACTCCTGTCCTCAAGTGATCCTCCCCGCTCAGCCTCCTGAGTAGTTGGGACTATAGGTGTGCAGCACCATGCCTGGATAATATTTTTAAACAATCCTTGTAGATATAACACCTTACTAAATAGCCCAGGCTGGTCTCAAACTCCTGGGCTGAGGCAATCCTCCCACGCCTGCCTCTCAAAGCTCTGGGATTACAGGCATGAGCCACCACACCCAGCCTGATTCATTCTTATGGACTGGTCAGTGTTTGCAAACTCCATCCTAGTTGTTCTGCTGCCATTTTATTATATCATTTTTTTACTTAATACTTCTTTTTCTAAGTTTGCCTATGGCTGTGTTCAACAAAATGATTACTACAATGTGCCATCTAATTTACAATTAATAAAGAAGACTGTAGGTGCTGGACTTTTCATATACATCCTGAATTTAAGGTTACTCTGCACAGACTTGGTGTCAGGTGCGCTGGGTCTTCTTAGATTGAGTAAACCAGGATTTTTTCTCTTAATGACTCTGGTCCAAGAATTACTGATGTATGCTAACATTTGACTAGTATTTTGGCAGGAAACTGTAATGTTCATCTCCAAAAACACACAAAGGCCCTGACAAGGATTGGTGTTCAGTTTTAAAGGGAAAAGGAACGGAAGTGACAAAGATAACAACTGCTCTATAATATCGAACATTCAGATTTTCGATCAATGGAAGATGATTTATTTGTCTGAAATTAACCCATGATGACTGAAAAGCTCCCTTTCATATGGGGTTTTATTAATTCTATAAGGCCACAGAATAGGTCTGAGCTCTGGAATAATCCCAGAGACTGTCACACCCAGCACCCAACTTTCATGTTCCATTTCACAGTTAGTTTCCTGGGGATATCAGTTTCAGGCCAGTCTGCACAATTCCCAACCACAGCTGCTTTTGTTTCTAATTTCCCAAGTTCCAAGTAAAATCAAGTATGTATCATTCTCAAAGTGGAAGACCTATGTTAGGATTGGTGTGAAATATACCCTGCATTAAATCCTGGACCTATCACAGGGGAGCTATGTGGCCATAAGACTGGCACTTCACATCTCCAACCTTCACATTCCTCATCTAAACTTTGAAGGACAGACAACTCCTCTCTTGGTTTGTTGTAACTGTTAGATGAGGCAAGCTATAAACGTATCCTTAACACACTGCCTGTTTGAATGCTGGTACTCGATGGGTCTTTTTTCTCAAATGTAACATTAGGACAATTTCGCATTATTGGCAAAGCACTGAATGAATATCAAGCAAGTAACTTCACCATTTGCCCTGCTGTACTAGGGCCTTTGTGCAATGATTGTTATTTAGTCTGTGTCATGAAAACTCATATGATAGATACAATAAGGATGCCTGCCTAATTTGTGAATTCATATTTTTAATTCCTCAAATGTATACTTAGTATATAGCATACACAAATCCAATTTGTATGCCACATATCTTTCAAACCGTCACAGTAGAATAATGGACTCTAATAAGAAAAATAAAATGATCAAATATAAAAATGCTGAGTCCTAATTATGAGTCATAGAAAACAGAGGACACCTTAAAATGATAAGCCCACAATTGAGAACAACTATTATCACCATCTATTCCCTAGGAACGTTCCATCCATAACTAATATAATTGAGAATGTCAATAAACTGGGTTGGAATATTTTTAACTGATGCATTTCATTCTCGTGCAGCACCTACAGCACTGCTGCATCTGGACAACTGTTAAATAACAAAGTAGTTACAAAGAGAGACGACTACAAAACCTTGCTCTCTGTTAAAGGCTGTGTGTTAGGCACTATCTGGGAAACAAACAGGGAGTATCTGGTAACTGATGAGGGTGTGATTTTAGTCAGAGACTTTTACAGGATGCAGACTCCGAGGAGGAGAGCGTTATCCACTCATGTAAGGCCCTCTAGTTAGCAGGTAGTAGGGTTAGAATTTAAACTTAGATTTACCTAACTCCAAAATATTCATTCCACATTAATACTATGCTTTTCTGGGCAAAGTGCAAGAAAATATGGTGATTTTATTTTGTTAGATAGACATCACAGGAAAAATTAGAATTCTTTTTTTTTTTTTTTTTTTGAGACAGAGTCTCACTCTGTCATACAGGCTGAAGTGCAATGGCGTGATCTCGGCTCACTGCAACCTTCATCTCCCAGGTTCAAGCAATCCTCCCAGTTCAGCCGCCCAAGTAGCTGGGATTACAGGTGCCCGCCACCACATGGCTAATTTTTGTATATCTCTAGAGATGGGGTTTCATCATGTTGGCCAGGTTGGTCTCGAACTCCTGACCTCAGGTGATCCACCTGCCTCAGCCTCCCAAAGTGCTGGGATTACAGGTATGAGCCACCAGGCTCAGCCTAGAATTCTTAGTAACTTTTTTCTTTCTTTTATAAATGTTTGCTAATCACTCCTACAAAAGACCTTAAAATTGTTTTAAATGTGTCTCTTTATCTGTTCACTCAACTAACATGCATTGAAGGCCTTTTACGGAAACACACTGTAACACATTGGGACAATATTGCATTCTGAACTCATTATAGCTTGATACGTAAAAGAAAGAAAAGGTATTTTTCTCCATTCTCCTTTCTTCCTTCTCTCTTCTGTTTTCCTTTCACTAGACCTTCCAGAGAGGTACCCAACTGTTTTTGGACTGAGCGACTCTCTCATTCAAATAATTTTTGGCATTAGTTTTTAAAAATAAGTTTTAAAAATATATTTTAAAAATTTACATACAATCCAGGGTTCTAGCTCCTTTTAAGAATTTAAGACTATCTTGCAATCAGGTCCACAACTGGAGCTAAATTCGCTGTTATAAAATCAGAGCAAATGGCATGAGAAGTAGTACTGGTTATATACCATGTCTTCTACACACTGTCAACTGAGAAAAATAGCAATTCCACGGACCATGACCTCTGATTTATCTGGCCATCATTTTCAGGAAGTCATTTCCTAGAGAGCAGACAAACACGTCTCTCATCATAGATAGAGACGTAATGTTTCCTGCTTCTCTTTCTCTGTAAGAACTCAGCTATTGATTTTGCTGCATTTCTGGTCCTTCCTCTTCCATTGCCTAAAGGGTTCCAAATGCATTCTCTTAGTGATCATACACATTCCTTGTGAATCTGGAGAATACCCTTATTTTGTAAAGTTAGAAACCAGAAATAGAAGACATAAATATTCCCCAGTTCAAAATTTTCAAACAAGAATTAGGAAAATAAATCTGAATTTTATTCCCATAATCCTCCCACAAGAAGAGAAACAGAAGGCAGAGCAGCAGGATAGACAGCAAGAGTGTGAGCAAACACAGAGGTAGAGAAAGAGGGAGTGCAGGCCAGTGCCTCAGGACAGGAAAGAGGACTAAACCTGACAAGACCAGAGATACTTGAGAACACCCAGCATGACACCTTAAGAAGGCAGTGAGTCATACAATAAAAAGAGTGCCCTGATTTTGTGGAGCACTCTACAGTATGTAAAGCATTCAAAATAACATACATTGAAAGCAACAACAACAATGGCATCGATTTGGGGGAAAGAAGGTAGATACATCTGAGTATTTTTAGACCACAGCAAGTGGATGATGATGATGACGATGATGATGATGCAAAGTATTTTTAAAGTAGACTTCATGTTTAGAAAAGTTTCAGATTTAAGCCAGGCAAAGTTGCTCATGCCTGTAATCCCGACACTTTAGGAGGCCGAGGCAGATGGATCACGAGGTCAGGAGTTTGAGATCAGCCTGGCCAATATGGTGAAACCCCATCTCTACTAAACATACAAAAATTAGCCAGTCACGGTGGTGCACGCCTATAGTCTCAGCTATTCGGGAGGCTGAGGCAGAAGGGTCTCTTGAACCCAGGAGGC
>NW_012113141.1:15539830-15556096 GCF_000951035.1 Colobus angolensis palliatus | reverse complement strand
AAAAAAAAAAAAAAAAAAAAAAAGATTTACAGAAACATTGAGAAAACGGTATGGAAGTTTTCCTTATACTCCACACCCAGTTTCCTCTATTATTTCCACCATAAAGTAAGATAAAATTATATTACCTCCTACGTTAATATGGTATATTTCCCACTGTGAATGAAAGAATATTGATAGGAAATTATCAGCTAAAGTCCATAGTCTATTCAGACTTCCTTCATTTTTACCCACTGCCCTTTTCTATTCCAGGATCCCCTCCCGGGTACCACATTTTATTCTTTTGTCATGTTTCCTTAGCCTCCCCTTGGCTGTGTAAATTTCTCAGATTTTGCTTGTCTGTGATGACCTTGATGGTTTTAAAGGGTTCTGGGTCAGGTATTTTATAGGATGGCCCATGATTCAAATTTGTCTGGTGTTTTTCTCACAATTAGATTGGGTTTATGAGTTTTAGGAAGGAGGACTAGAGATGTAAAGTGCCCTTTTCATCATGTCCTATCAAAGGTACATAATATCAGCATGACTTATGATTGTGAATATTGACCTTGATTATCTGGCTGGGGTAGCGTTTGTCAGATTTTCCTACCATTTAGTTATTCTTAGTTCCTTCTTTCCATGTGTACTCTTCAGGAAAGAGAAACAAGGTCACTATGCACAGCCAACACCTCAAGGATTAAATATCTACATAAATTATTGGAAATTCTGCATGGCAGATTGGTCTCTTTGTCTCATTTATGTATTTATTCAGTTATTTAATTATATCGGCATGGTCTCATCAACATTTGTCTCATACTTTCAGTTATAATACAAAACTGCTTTATTTTGTTGCTCAAATTTTTTCAGCTTTGGCCATTTGAAGTGCTTTTGTTGGCTCCTGTGTCCCTTTGACATCTACCAATCAGTGTAATCAGTGTGAGTTTTGTGTGTGTGTGTGTGTGTGTGTGTGTGTTTATTTGTTTTGTTTTTAGCACTTCCTTGCTTTCTGGCAGTATAAGATGCTCCAGGTTCGTATAGGTAAATATAGATTTCTTGCTTTAACCCTAGAATCATCCATCTCTCCAAGGAAACCAAGCTGCTTTAATTGGCGAATTGTATTACAAACCAAGGTCTGGCACTGGCTATGCTCATGTTACTGAGGTCATCAGCTTTGTAGTTGGCAAAGCACTTTAGAATTGCCAAAGTGTGGATGCCACCCATTATTACACTGCAACCTGATCACAGTTCTCAGGAGCATTGTGACCCTACTGTACCACTCAGGAAATTAGGTTCTGGGAGGTCAACACCAAGTCCAAGGTATCAAATCTAGTTTATGTTAAAATGAATTAAATGTTTATAAGATGTTTCTCAAGTTTCACTGTACTAGATCCTGGCTTATAATAGTAAGTGAGCATATCGGGAACCTTCCATTCTTAATCTTACAATCTAATTTCCAAGATAGAATTTAAAATATAAGAACATATGTAAATATTCTAAAAATGGTTGGTCCTTTAAAGGAAAAGTACCCAGCACTGGAAGAGTGAATGACAGGAGCACTGACTCACAACAGAGAGGGGTAGAGGGGGCTTCATGAAAAACTGTGAATGTGAAATTTAAGTTGAGATCTTGAAATAGTGAAAGCTGGGTAATGAACAGGGGCTGTTCTTCAGAGACAGACAAGTGTGTAAGTAACAAATGCAAAATACATTGAATTGGAAAGAAGCTTGGCATGTTCAAGAAACTAAAATAAGATCATGAAGGTAAAATGTAAAGGGGTGGGTTGTTATGCAGGGACGGTGAGGTTTAGGCACAGCCAGATGAAGCAATCCTTGTAGGATAACCAAGGTAAGAATTTTTTATTTTATATTATTAGCTATGGAATGACACTAAAGTTTTAAAGCAGTGAAATGAAATGATAAAACATAGGTTCTAAACACATTATTTTGACTTATGTGTGGTGAATGAATAGGAAAAGGAGCAAGACTGAATTGAAGAAGACTGATTAGAAAAATATTTGGGCATTTGAGTAAGATGATAGTGGCTGAGTCTGATCTGTTTGAAGTGAGAATGAAAAGAAATGGAAGGATTGGAGAAGAGCTATTTATAAGGTAGCATAAAAGGTGGGAGAGTGAGCTTGAAAGAAAAACTAGTGAGATTGTTGAGCAGGACTGACAGCTCAGTGAGAGATGACCTGAATATATGTCATAAACAATACAGCCAAGCTCCCGCACTGTGTGATTATCTACAACTTTTTGGTTGTCAATGTGGAGAAGGTTGATAGGAAGGTTCATCTTGTGGGTTTGAAGTAGGAAGAGAGCAACTAACATTGGAATCATGGGAACCAAGCAGGAGTGAAAGGAAAGTTATGTTCCCAGGGAGCTAAGTGTTGAGGGAAATTGAGAGTTTCGTGAGGTCAAAGAATATAGGAGGTATTTGAACTAACCAGGTAGTAAGAAAGGGTGTTTGATAAACAAATGGATCATGTTGACATGGAATATTAGAGCTGATACAGTTGTTGGTGTTGGAAAAATCCAAGGTGTGATGATAAAATGTGTGGCTTAGATGAAGTGAAGAAGGTGGCTGGAGATGAGGAGGTGAAGGGAATGAGAGATCAGGGTGTTGGATGAAGTTTTTCTGTGGATGCTGAAGTCTGTTATGCTAATGACTGTAGAGAAGGAGGCTTTGGGCAATGTTCTAGTCTTTAGTGACTGAGGAGGAACATCCACGGCGTAGTGGCTAAAAGAAGTCAGAAGCAAGAAAGTAATACAGCCAGGTGTGAAACTCAACGGAACAAGCTGGAGCCAGAGGCATTATTCTGTACCCACTATTTTAAGATCATTGTTAGTTTTTGGTACTTATTATACTCTCCATTCCAGAAACCTTGAATAGAAAAACTGAGGGCTCATAGATAAATCTTAAGGAAAATTTTAAACTCCTTCAGCCTAGGCAGTTAGTTATTCTATACCACCACACTTTGGAAATAGAAAAAAAAAGTGAATCCAAATCCTCCTTTTATTAATATCATTAGGAGCAATACTGTACCAGATATGGCACACAAGTTTTCAGAATCTCGGCGTCCTCATTTGTAATATAGTGCTAAAAATACTCATCACACAGAGGTTTTTACGAGAATCACATAGAAGTAGGCACAGAAAGTACCTAGCATAGAACTGAACCTTTCCAATGCCTCTGTTTTCCCATGTGTAAATGGGGTTAATAATAGCATCCATATCATAGAAAATTTGTGAAGACTAACTGAGCCAATGTAGGTAAAGGTCTCAGATCAGCATTTGGCACAAGGTGAAATTTATATCAGCACTGGCTATTTTTATCACTAAAGCAAACACAAGGGAAGAAAAAACTTTGTACCCAATTGAGCAATGTTTGTGCTGAAATCATTTGTCTTCATTCATGGATTTAAATAATTTTTCAGCAAGAACTCGGTGATCCCGTCTTCAAGGAAATTAATTAAATGGACAGAGAAAAGGGGTCTTGAGAATCTGAATCTCTGTGCTTGGCCCCTGAGCTGGTTGGGAGCCCACAGGAGGCCTCAGCCTCTGAGTCTTGCTTCTCTGTCCACAGCACCATGCAGGGCAGGGTGGATGGGGTGATGCCTTCCCCCACAAGCCCCTGATGGGCAGTGTGGTGGGGAGAGGCAATGCCCCCCACCCCACACCATTGCTCAGGGGCCTTCTTCTGGAGCCCGTCCTCCTTACCTCTGCTGGAGAGATGTCAGGCTATGAAGCCCCCCACAGGGAGATTGTACTGCCAGAAAGCACCCAGGCCTGCAGTGATTGGAGTTAATTGGCCTTTATTTAGTGTCAGGGCTACTCTGATCTGCCTCATTAACCCTGGTGACCACATGGTGCTTTTTAATGAAGATCACTACCTTGCCCAATTCTCAATTTAAACAAAGGCACCTTTGAAAATCTCTAAATCCCACACTGATCAATTTCTACTTAGAAAAAAATCAAAGTGTTCTCTGCTGGGTGGTCAGGAGCGGCACCAGGATCTACCACCTTCATGCTTCTCAGGCCAAGCAGGTGACAAGACTGTAGTCAGGATCAGGAAGCAGCTCAAGACTCAAGGCAGGAGAGTGCAGCACTGAAGCCAGGCAGTCTGTGAGGGAATCCCAATTGTCTTCACTCCCATGTGGAGTCAGAGCTACATGAAAAGCCTCCTCTGTAGCTGCAGGGCCACTGAACATTAGGAGCTTCCTGTCGCTCTGCAGGACAATGGATTTGGAGGATAAGATCCTTCTTAGGAAGCAAGATTCATGCTCTTTTAATACCGAGGGAATCAGAGGGAAGATGGTGAGGAGAAGCTTGGGGTCATCCCTCTAATGAGATAAACAGGAAGAGAAGGAACAGCTCCCAATGCCTGTAGGCCCAGTGGGTTGTTAGAGGTGAGAACTAAGGAAGCTTTAAGTGCCAGGATAGGATAGAGTGGAGAATACTTTCACTACTCATAGCCATGACATTCTTCTCCAGGTTTTTGTAGCAATGTAGGTCCAATGTCATCAGATTTTCGGGTATTTCAAGAGAACCCAGGAATTTAGATTTGCGGAAAGTCTCAATTTTTATGTATTATGTCAAATGCAGCCTGGCATCTGTCTGATTGAGGACTCTGAGCTGCAGCAGCAGACTCATGCCTTAGTTTCACCTCTTTTAATACAGCATCCGGTAAGTATAGACTAGAGCCAGACACCAGGCAAAGAGCTAGGTAGTTGTGATCTGCCTTCAAGTGTCTTGTGACGTAGATGGGGAGTTTGGACAATTAAATGATCACTGCTATGCGATGTATGCAAGGACAGGAATTAGCAGAGTCTTATAAAATGGTATAAAATTCAGTCCTAGACAGTCAGGGGTCAAGACCAATGTGGTCTTGATAGCTCAGCAGAAGTTATTCTTTTTCGGTTTTTGTTTTGGTTTTTGTTTTGTTTTGTTTTGTTGTTGTTGTTGTTGTTGTTTGAGACGGAGTTTCACTCTTGTTGCCCAGGCTGGAGTGCAATGACTTGATTGTGGCTCACTGCAATCTCCACCTCCTGGGTGTTCAAGCAATTCTCCTGCCTCAGCCTCCCGAGTAGCTGGAATTACAGGTGTTTGCCACCATACCCAGATAATTTTTTGTATTTTTAGTAGACATGGGGTTTTACTACATTGGCTAGGTTGGTCTTGAACTCCTGACCTCAGGCGATCCACCTGCCTCAGCCTCCCAAAGTGTATACTTCTTATTTCTACTGTCTTCATGCTTAAATACATCCCAAGAAAAGTCAAGCACAAAAATAAAAGTTAAACAAAGAAAATTTTTTTAAAAACTTTCCATATTGATATATTGATCCACAAATTTTGTGGCATATTTTCTTTGTTCTGTCTCTAGTGAATACTTGTTTCAACTCCTGAAATTTTATTTCCTGGGTTGTCTTTGTAAATTACTCACGGGTCAAATGTTATGAGATAATTCCACCTCACGAACAGGAGTTTAGCTTCATTCACTGTGTGGCTCTGGGGGATAACAGGCCGGGACCTCTGGAGAGGAAGCATTTCTTATTCTGACAGGTCACCTGAGACCATTTCTACCATCGCTATGGAGTTTATATTCACACTGAGCTTAGAGGGCCTCGTTCATTCCGGCAGCAAATGTTTTTGGGTGCAAAATGCCTTGCTGATAAGGTTACCACACTGACAAAAATGAATCAAGTGAAGGATAAATTGATCTGAATCTTAACCTAAGTCAAATGCAATAGAAAAAATTACTTTTGAAAAGATGAAAGAATGTATTGCAGAAGCCAGTAGGGTTTTGGCAGTGCTGTTCCATGTGCTTAGTAAACACAGGCATGTCTCTCAATTTCAGACTCAATCTATGTTTCCCACACCACTCAGAAGCAAGTGTGGGATGTGTGTTTTTCCTCCAGAAAATGCTTATTTACAACTTTTTCCCACTTCTGCCAGACAAGTGGGTCAGGATGTGGTTATTCATTATTTATTTTTACTTTCTCACTCAACAAATGTTTACTATTTATTTTATTTTTCATTCAACAAATATCCAATAGCATTTGCTACTATGAGCCAAGAGTTGAATTTTTCAGTGTATAAACAACATCTAAATCCTAAAAGATGGTGGGGGTGGGAAAAGAATCTCCATAAGTACCCTCTTTTCCTGGGGACCAACCGGGGTAGCGGCCAGTGCAAATGAGTCTGCTTAGCAAGCACAGCAAAAAGGGAAGTGAATATCCAGCTCTATTCTCACATGGAAATCAACATGAATTCAATAACCCTTCATTGAACATCTGTCTACTGGATGTAATATCCTGTGCAGGGAGCTGGAAGGCCATATAAACATCTTCCCCAAGGAGTTTATAATCTAGGAGAAAAGATAACATGTACATGAATAAAATACCAAATACAGAGATATGGGACCAAAAAGAAACCTAAAATAAAGACCTTTACTTAATAGTTTCAGAGAGGACAGACTTATGCTTTAGCATAGAGGATTGCAAAAGGCGTCAAGGGTCTGGTAGCCTTTGCTCTGGGTCTTGTGAATGGCAGGTAGGATTTTAATGGAGGTGGAAGGAAAGCACAATTCTAGAAAGTAAGGAAAACACGGTGGGGAAGGGAGACATCTGTACTAATATTATACGGAGACTTGCAGACAAACCAGGAAATACAAACCAGGACTATTGAGAGCCTGATTAAAATTGTTAGGCAATATAGAATGCAAATATGAATGTGAAACAGCTTAGTAACATAAACTAAGCTTTGTTTTAGAATAATTTGACTGCTGTGTACAGAATGTACTGGAAGCAAGTGATCTAACAGCAGGGAGACCACTTAAAATGATGATGATCATAACTAATATTAAAACAAAGACAGTAATGGCCATACTTATATTGCACTTACCGAGGGCCAGGAATTATTTTAAGCATTTTTGCATGTAGTAACATATTGACCCCTCCCATTCATCCAAAAAATAGATACTATTATTATCCCCACTTTACCAATAAGAAAGCTAAAGCAACTTTACATGCAGATGGCCACCCAGCATGGAAGGGCAGAGAGAGGTCATGGACCAGGAAGGCAGGCAGGCACTTGCTTCACCTCTCCACTCTGCTCTCTCATGGAGGAGCCAGTTCAACATCTTGGTGAGAAATGATGACAGTCTAAAACTGAGGAGTCACAGTGGGAATGGAGGGGGCACAATTTACACATAGGGACTGGGAACAAAGGGAGTAGACAGAGGAGACCAAGCAGCTCTCACAAAGGTAGTAAAGTGACGTGCCACAGTGTAGAGGATTTCAGAAACAAAGAAATTATTCCAGAGAATTAAATGGTACTGAAAAGTCAAAGCAGATTAGAATTTTGAAAGAGCTAGTGAATGGACTAAAAGGAATTCCTTGGTGCCTGTTAGGTCAGTAGTTTTAGAGCAGCGGTACAGGAATACATTGCAAGCGGTGAAGAGTGGATGAGTAATAAGAAAGATGGGCCATTGGACAGAGATGATTCTGTTCAGATTTTCATGGTAAAGAAATAATAAAATCAGAAATAAGAGTATGTGAAATTCTGATGGAGTTAAGTAAATGATACCTTTGCTATTACTACTATTACTATTATTATTGTTGTTATTGCAGGTTATCAAGGTAAATCTTCTTTGCAGAGAAGGTAGGTAGAATGAAAATCAACAGTAAATAGAAGGGAAGAGAAAACACATTTTGATTATTTGAACAAGTATATGAATATATCTGAATTGACAGTCTCAATGCTCATTATAAATTACTAGAAATATCCAAGTGGTAAGTACCCTAGAGGGCTGCATTCAGATTCTGGTCTGAATTTTCGAGGATTCACCCTAAGGTTTGGTTTAAGCATAATAAGTTCTCATTTTAGAATGAGACAAATCCCTGTATTCTAATGTTTTTCTGGGGGAATAAGTATCAAGTATTAGATTGTGGTAGCTTGTGGATCATGAAGCAACTTGGACCCTGTAATGGACTGAAGGTTTGTGTCTCTCCAAACCCATATCATATGCTGAAATTCCAACCCCCAAAAGGATCACATAAGAAAGTGGGGCTTATGGGAGGTAATTATGTCATCAGTAATAGCTCACATAAGCAGAATTAGTGCCCTTATAAAAGGAACCCCCAAGAGCTCTTATTCTCTTTCTAAGAGGGGACACGCGAGAAGATGGCCATCTGCAGCCCAGAAGAGAGCCCGCACAGGAACCCAAACATGCTGGATCCCTGGTCTCAAATTTCCCAGCCCCTAGAACTGTGAAAAATAAATTTATTTGTTATGAGCTACCCATTCCATGGCACTTTGTTATAAGCCCAAATTAACTAAGATATATCCTAACATCTGTATGGACAGCCCTTCATAAGGTGCATCCTACATGACACATGCTGAAATAGGTTCACTGGATTGGGCAGACATGTTAGACCAGCTTTGCTCAGGAGAACAATGCCATAAGCAATGTTTCCCCTCACTTCCAAGGGCAACATCAAATTTTCAGCCTCCTTTTAATTTCTGCAGCTGGCACTGCAGCTGAAGGGCCAACAGCATTACAATCATTTCTGACATTTCCTGGTCCTTTATAGCTTACAGCAGGTTTTCTCATCTGCAATTTTAGCGTACCTTATAACAGTTCTCTTATGTAGCCAAGGCAGAGGGTGTGATCCTGTATTAGAGAAGTGAAAAACCAGGCTGAGAGATGTATCTCCTTGCTCAAGGCTATTCACATAGCAGGTGGGCCAGCATTTACACTCAGACCCAGTGACTCTGAACGCTTTACTCTCTGAAAAAAAAAAAAAAAAACTCCTTCTAAATACCAGTTCCTTCTCTTTTTAGTAAACCCAAAACATGTCATCTTGTGATTCAGACTAAGATAATTTCCCTTTCTTTTTTTTCTGCTGTAAATGTGTTTGACCTCTTAGACATATTTAACCCCTCTTTTGGTTAGACTTCAATTATTGAGATTTATATTCAGTTGTTTATGCCAAAGCATTAGCATATCCCAGATTTCACTAGTAACCAGGAAAGCAGTAATTATACCGTTTGCCAAAAGAGTAGGTGCCCTCATTATTTATGTCTGGGAAAAAAGTTTGTTTAGATTGTTTTCATCCATCGTGTTTTCTCTTTAGTAAATAGTTATCCAGCTAAATTATTCATCACATCATCAGAGTGCTTCCTGGAGAAAATTCAAAAACATGTTATAACACCCTCAAGAAATGCACATCAAAGTCTGAATGATTACTAAAGCACAAAAATGGGGCATATCAGGCATTTTGCAGTATGTGAAAGCAAAATAGGCCAGTCTGGGAATGATCTCATATCACTGTCTTCAGAAAAGGAAGATGGCCACTACCTCAAGTCTTTTCTTTTTAAAATAAACCAATTAACACAGAAACTGCCTTTTACATACAAGTGTAGACTCCAGAGTAAGCAGTTATATGTGAAAACTGCCAGAACAAAGGGGGACTAACCTCAAACATTTATTATCACAACACCATGGAATACTATGCAGCCATAAAAAAGGATGAGTTTGTGTCCTTTGTAGGGACATGGATGCAGCTGGAAACCATCATTCTTAGCAAACTATCACAAGAAGAGAAAACCAAACATCGCATGTTCTCACTCATAGGTGGGAACTGAACAATGAGATCACTTGGACTCGGGAAGGGGAACATCACACACTGGGGCCTATCATGGGGAGGGGGGAGGGGGGAGGGATTGCACTGGGGAGTTATACCTGATATAAATGATGAATTGATGGGTGCTGACGAGTTGATGGGTGCAGCACACCAACATGGCACAAGTATACATATGTAACAAACCTGCACGTTATGCACATGTACCCTAGAACTTAAAGTATAATAATAAAAAAAATTAAAATTAAAATTAAAATAAAAAAAAAGATCTTATCCTCTAGTTCTCATTCATATGTCGTACTTTCCTGAGGAATAAATACCTGAGTGTTTCACAATATATGTTGAGTCAAAAAAAAGCAGAAGACTGGGAAAAAATCAGGCTAATGCTACAATCACTGGCATTTGCACAGATTTTTCAAAGTGTGAAGTAGGATAAATGTATTCTAACGTACCCGAGAGCAGGGCAAATTACAGAATGCTGAAATAAATAGATGATCAAAGGAGAATTTTATTAATAATTTCCAATATTTTTCAGATTTTCCTTATTCTTTATCTTCTCAAAAATGAGAATTCCTGTGTGGTTAAATTCATGTCCTAGTCCTTAAGTTAGAAAGCATCGTACAAATAACAGTTGCTATTAATTGAATGTTTTTATTATATCAGGTACTTTACTTATATTATTAGCAATTTTTTAAAAATATTGAAAGCTAAGTGCCTTGTTTCTCTTTTTATAGTTGTAGAAGGTGAATCTCAGAGAGGCAGAATAATCCAGTCCAGATGACATTGGCCCTAAGAATAAATCCAAGATTTAAATCCATGTGTGTGGAGTTTTCTCTGTGTCTGCTCTTTTCACCAACATATAGAAGTCTTTTACATCAGGGGTCCCTAACCCTTGGGCCATGGACCTGTATTGGTCTTTGGCCTGTTAGGAATCAGGCTGCACAGCAGGAGGTGAACTGCAGGTGAGTGAGCAAAGCTTCATCTGTATTTACAGCCACTCCCCATTTCTTGCATTACCACCTGAGATCTGTCTCCTGTCAGATGAGCCACAGCACTAGATTCTCATAGGAGTGCGAACCCTATTGTGAACTACACATGCGAGGGATACAAGTTAGGCTCACCCTGTGGGAATCTAATGCCTCATAATCTGTCACTGCCTCCCATCCCCTACATGGAACCCTCTAGTTGCAGGAGCACAAAGCACAGGGCTCCCACTGATTCTACATTATGTTGAGTTATATAATTATTTCATTATATATTACAATGTAATGATAATATAAATAAAGTGCACAGTAAATGTAATACACTGGCTAAGCGCGTTGGCTCACACCTGTAATACTAGCACTTTGGGAGGCCAAGGAGGGCAGATTGACTGAGCTCAGGAGTTCGAAACCAGTCTGGGCAACAAGGTGAAACCCTGTCTCTACGAAAACAAAAAATTAGCCGGGTGTGGTGGTGGGCGCCTGCAGTCCCAGCTACTCAGGAGGCAGAAGCAGGAGAATTGCTTGAACCCAGGAAGCGGAAGTTACAGTGAACAGAGATCAAGCCACTGCACTCCAGCCTGGGTGACACAGCGAGACTCCGTCTCCAATCAATCCATCAATAAATAAATGTAATGCAGTTGAGTCATCCCGAAACCATCCCCCACTCTCATTACCCCCTGGCCCGTGAAAAAATTGTTACCCACAAAAATGACCCCTGGTGCCAAAATGGTTGTGGACCGCTGCTTTACATCATTGTACATACTAATAGAACCCTTCTAAAGCAAAATACTTTTGAGAATTCAAAGTAGAGAAGAAAATACAAACAAAATAATTTAGATTGAGAAGACCACCTATTCCATCGTCCTTATTTTTCTGACTAGGCAATGGCACTCCAAAAAGATGAAGTCAACTACCCAAAAATAGTTCCAGAACCTGGGTCTCCAGAATTCTAATTCAATGCTCATTTGGCTCACTCCTTCATCTTTCTAAATTCTAGATTTCTCTTACAATCTACAGAGTTGATGCTATGGTTTTCATAAGTGCACTGAAGAACTTAACAGGTAGGTTAAGGTAATAATCTTTTCAAAGAGCTCCGAAATTATCTGAGCTTCAGATAAAATAGCCATAATTAGGTTCCCTGCCAGGTGAACAGCATGAATGCTATTGTCACTGTCCAAGCCATGGGAAAGAGTTACAGGACAAAGGAAAAACATTACAATGGTGTCTTTCTAGGCTTTTAGGTAAAATGCCTGTTGATGATGGAAAGAACACAGGATTCCAAATTTCCTTCCCAGATCTCATTAAGCAACTATCTGCACACCTTCTTTTTTTGACTATTAATGTCCTTGAACCGATTCAGAAAAATACAGCATCATAATTAACATTAAAACAGTTAGTCTAACAAAAATTTCCAGGCAGATCTTTACCTCAAGTGGAAATTTCTCCTATGAAATGCTATCCTTGAAAATATCACTAAATCCTGCATAGCAATTTCTCTCCTTTTCTGTATAATGATATAGCTATTGTACCCAAAAGAAAAGAAATATAAATTTTACTTACCACCAGAGCTCAGTTAGCAGTTTCCTCAAAGTTAAAAATTTGTGTAGTAGCTGGAAGTCAAGATCTATGTTTCTTTAAAAAATTAACTATGGGAAAGTTGGAGTAACTTATTTAGTTAACCTTTATATAATCATGACAATTCAAACTGAAAGACAGTTATTTTCCTTCAGAATATGAATACATTGCTGCAATTTCTTCTAATTTCTAGGAACACTGTTGAAAAGTGTAAAGTCCTTCTGAGTACTAATCATTAGGATTTCACTTAATCTTTATTTCTGAAAACCTTAAAATTTTTGTCTTTAACTCTAGTATTATGAATTTTCATAAATATGTGCCTTCAGCTTGTCTTTTTTAAATTTTAAATTGTGTTGAGGCACTCATATTGTAAATTTAAGTTACATTTTCTTTTATCATTTCTTTGATTATGTCTTCTCCATTTTCTGTTTACTTTCTGCTATTAGAAATATTTCTAGTTATCAGTAATGAACATGTTTCCAATACGTTTGCATTTACTAGAAGGCTGTTTGATTCTTTGCATATTTTGATTTTTGCATATTTACTAGAAGGCTGTTATATTTTTCACATATCCAGTATTTTTACTTCTGGTTTGATTTCTTGTTCTGACAACATATGACTTTAACTTTGGAGTGGGTCTCTTTTACATGCAGTAAAAGTTGTATGAAGGAAATGTGTGAAGCTCAGCAAAGCCCCTTCAATACAGTGCGCAAGAAAATTTTGTGGGAGGAAATAAGTACACAATGCTTTCTGCTGGAGCGTTTTGCTTTGTTTGCTTTTCTTAAGGATCAAGTAGGTTCAACCTCAGGCTTAAGCAGGATCTCTAAAGGGAAGTCCTTAACATTTTCTGTTCAAAAGGGTCAGACTGTAGGTAGAAACTCAGGCAAGGAGTATCAGTGAGAAACAGACAGTGCATTTGCCAGTAGAATTCCCTTTCCAGCAAATCAAAATTTGTAAATAAGGCAGAAGTGGCCAGATGGGTGGTGAATGGGTTCCCTGGCTGTGATGTACGGAAACACAACATTTGGGAAACACATGTACTTCACTTTCTCTTTCTTACTCTCTCTCACACTCCCACCCTCTCTCTCCACCTAATCTCCTCCACAAGAATTCCAAAGTCTTCTACAATACAAGTAATTAGTTCTTTCCCCAGTTTTGAATATGCAAACCTCTCCAGGTCTCAGCTAAACAATAACTTCAGCTTCTGCACTCCTTAGAATGTTGTACCTATAAATGACTTTTTTCTTATTATTTTATAAATAAATCATTTTAAATTGACTACATTTCACTTAGCACATAGTGGTTACTCAAAGGGAAAATACAAGCCCAACAGAGGGGCAAATATCATTGTCTGTTCTATTTACAGTAATGTTCTTTGTCCCTAATACATTTTCTGGCCCTTGATGGGTACTCAATAAAAATATTCCTGAAACTGCAGGTTTCTAACTTTTCTGGAGACATAATTTAGACACCATCTTTTGCAAAGGATATTCACCTTAAATAATTTAGAATTTTATGACAAGAAAATTCCAGACGTAGAAAACAAACAAAACGGGGGACATCCACAATTGAAGTTGGATTGCACTTCTGAGTGTCTTCTTAAAATATCACTTGTATTGCACATGTTCTAGTTTTTTGCATCCCACTGTTAGGAAAGGCTTACAACAAATTATTTTAAAAGAATATCATTCACTGTATAAATGTTGTACAGTTTTTCCCAGATAACAATATTTTCCTTATGAAAAAAAGAGCTTATTGTTTCTTTGAAGAAACATGTTAATATAAACTGTAAACTGTATCAGCCAGGTATGTGCTGTGAATTTACATCAAATAATCTTCAATTTGGTGGGTTTCCAACTGTCTCAGAGTCATATGGTGAGAAAGATCCTTCCAGTCCACTCCAGGAAATGCTACTGAGTGGTTGTCTGTTGCTTTACACAGATGGTAATTGACAAATACGTATATTAGGAAGACTTTGCAATGTACTTCCAAAAGAAAAGTCATTCTTTAATGCCAAAATATTCCATTCTTGTATTCTAAATAACTGGGGGCATGTAACCTCCATTACTTAATATAATTAGTTTGACACTGATATAATTAGTAACCACCACAAAAGAACAAAGATTACAAGATCACTGTAAATAAATGCCAATTATTTTACTTCTCTAAAGAAATAAGGACTTACTTCTTTTGCCATTAGTCATAGGCAGACAATTTAAAATGTATTGTGTGCTAAACTAGCTATTAATAAAATAAACAATGTGTCTTCCTTATGGTTAATGTTTAGCTTAGTTGTCCTTAATGTAAGAATCTGGGAATGGTGATGGAGGACAGAAGGAAAAGTTTAAAAAAATTAACAGCTGAGGGCACAGTTAAGCTAGGCACAAAAGATACCCCTTGCATACTGTCAGATACAGACGTTTTACTGATAAGGACACAAGTTTAGAATTGTAATTCAGCTAGATTCTCAAAGTAGGAAATGTCAGAGCTGAAATTTGATCTTCTGTGTGGCAAACTCTCCTATACACTACTGCCCCCCTCTCAGTTATGACAAAGAAATTATCTTTCAGTGTTATTTTTATACATTTTACCATTTAGATGTCATCTATAATTCAAATGCAGTGTTTCCTTTTGGCAATTTTTTGTCCTCACCCCTTAAAGTATATCGCTTCTCTAATGTTTGTAGAAAAGTATAAATTATTCTAGCTCAGAGAATCAGCAGGTGTCTTATTTTCTCCCAAAAACTCAAGGAATTTCATCTCCAAAATGTGTGCACCCTTTAAAAGAATGTTTCCTCTTGCAGTTTGTCTCTACAGCATTTGCTTAAGAAAGTTACAAAATTATAAGAATAAAACATTGTAACAGGGTTTTTTAAAAAAAAAATCTTAGAGGCTTCTACTTGCCTATGTCATAATGTCGTCAAAAATAAAATGACCTCCACAAAATTGGAGCACTGAGCAAATGAGGGAGAAGAAAACTGAACCAATAAGAATATTATTAATAAAAACTGACAGAAGTCTTCTCTAAACACACTTGTATCAACATTCATAAAGAAAGATCTAATGCCATTCCATTTGACTGAAATCCAAATCTATTGAACTTTCAGACAAAGTAAATGGCCTATTTATTCTGGAATGAACTACATAATCAACTAAGCATTTCACTTGAGGCCATCTTCCTCCACTAGATTGTCCCCTGAAATAGCATCAGACATTTCTCTGTGGACACTTGAGTGACTGATTGAAAAGTCTTTTTCCCCTAATGGAATTAGGAACCATTTCGGAATCTTCATCTTCCCTTCAGTTGTACCTCATATTTCGAAAATTCCATTCTTCAAAAATTCTTAAGCAATCATCATGTAGTGGAACATAATTCTATTAAAATCATATAATGCTACAATAAAACATGCATCTTTACGTATCTGAAATCTACACTTTCATGTTCGTATTTGGAAAAGAAAGAAAAGTCTGTTAATGATTATTTTTTGTTCCAAATGCATATAATTAACCAATTCCAATAAATTATCTTTAATAGAGAATTTCTCCTTAATTTCAGTTTTCCATTTAAACTGATAAAGTCATATAATATTATATTGATAGTGGTATATTAATTGCTGGAGGGGAAAACTGTTATTTTTCCTTTAACTATTCAATGTAAAATCCTATGTCATGTCAGTTCCAGTGAGAACTCTAGGCTAAAGTAGAAAGAACAAAAGGAAATGTGCCTTTAAAGACTCACACAAATAGGAAAAATTTTCTCTGATCAGATTCAAAACAGACATAAAATATGACTTGCACTCATTTAAAAAATGCCAATATTCTCTATTATGAGAAAGGCATTATAATATTAAGTGTCATTTTTCTTTCCCTAGAAGTTAAAAAGAAATTTCTTTTTGTGAATACAATACAAAAATATTTAAACTATTTCACTGTTTAATAGATCGTATTATAAATACTGACTCACACTACATATCAAAATAAAACTGGAACTAAGCTAATAGCAGATAAAAAGGTGGAATAAAAAATCTAAATCTAAGATGTAAACCAACAGATATAAGAAAAAGCCATGAGAAAATATCTTTATGACTTGAAGGAA
>NW_012113141.1:15537048-15539780 GCF_000951035.1 Colobus angolensis palliatus | reverse complement strand
AAAAAAAAAAAAAAAAAAAAAAAACCATAGATTACAGAATGAGGAAGGATATTTGTAATTTTTAAGACTGACAAACTAATAATGCTCATAGGTAAACAGAGATGCTTAAATTAATTAGTAATCAGATAAATTAAAACAACAATAAATATCATTTACACCAATTAAACTGGCAAAAAAATATGGTTGTAAAGACACAGAACAATCTTTAGATAATATGGTGTAACCTGGCCAGGCGAGGTGGCTCATGCCTGTAATCCCAGCACTTTGGGAGGCCAAGGCAGCCGGATGACCTGAGGTCAGGAGTTCGAGACCAACCTGGCCAACATGGCGAAACCCTATCTCTACTAAAAATACAAAAATTTTCCAGGCATGGTGGCACATGCCTGTGATCCCACCTGGGTAACAGGGCAAGACTCCCATCTCAAAAAAATAAATAAATATAAATAAATAAATAAATAAATAAGTGGCATAGGCCTTATAACAGAGGAATTTCATAATTAGATATCCTATATCCTATATATCTCAAATAAATAGTTGCATAAGTCTATATGAAAATATGTACTTTAGCTGCAGAGTCATTTATGATGGTAGAGGATTAGAAGAAAACCAGTTTTCCATTACTGGAAAGAATTACGCAGCAATGAGAAGTGATAGATTATATGCTCACACAACACTGTGAGCTGAAAAGTAGACTGTTTAATCATAAAAGTGGAAACTAGCATGAAGTAAATAAAAATGCATGTAAGAACACACACAAATCCAAATGTACACATTATATAGATTAGAATGGTTGTCTCAAGGTTGTAGGGGAAAGGGAATGGAGAATGGGGAAAAGGGTTGGGGGAGAGAAAGAAAAAGAACTGGATGATGCAAAAAGTCAGAAGGCAGTCAGCAATGAAAAGAACCTGAACTTTGATGTTTAAGAAACTTGGAATCAAATCCTTACAGTCATTTACTACTAATGTGACTCTGAACAAGGGACTTTTCTGTATGACTCTTTCCCCACTGGCAAAATTGGGATAATAGTTGTCACCTCATGGATGATGATTAAATGAGTAAAAACTTGATAATTTACGTACTCAGTAAGGACTTTTTTTTCTTCTTAAGCTTTCTTAGAACAGGCATTTTATATTTGCCTGTGTTATAGGATTGTTATCCTTATTGATGCTTAGAATGTAGTCTGAATTCGAGTTTCTTTTGCTGAATTCTAAAATGGGAAAACAACACTACAAGAGGAATATTCAAGAGCTATGGGCAAATTCAGGCTTTGTAAAAGCATTTTATACTTCCAATTAAAATCAAAATCCTTGTTTTGCATATCATTTTGAGATATGCAGCTAAAGTAGAATATTAACTTTAAGATTACTACCAATATATTAAAATCAGTATCTTCAAATTGAAGATTACAGAGAAACACTGTGATTGCTGAAAGATATCTTAACATGTTTCTTTTACAAACTGTAACCTGAAACCAACACTTTTTCTTATTACATTTTGCTGTGCACTAAACCTCAAAGAGAATTCTCCAAGTTCTTTGAAAATTAAAATGTTAAAGAGTAAAGCAACAAAATGCTTTTACTTTGTCCTGTTACTAGATTTGGGAAAAGCATCATCTTGAGAGGGTCTTATCTTCTTAGAGTAAAAGTCATGTAAGAACCTGTGTTCATTTTTCAAATCATTGTTATATTCAGTCTTCTTAGGAAATATACATTTCTATTTACAGGCCAGAATTTCAGCCAGCCGTTTATACTGTAAGGAAATAGGCTGGGGAGAGGTAAATTCACCTAAAATCATTGTTGATGGATCGAATGATTGATTCATTCAAGAATAATATATTAAGCACTGCTCTATAGCAAAAAAATGCACTGGGGCTGAGCATATACGAATGAATGAATGAAGCAGACATAGTTCAGCCTTCACAGAGTATACAAAGTAATAGGAATGTCAAACAAAAATAAGTAAATGCTATCTATCTATCTATCTATCTATCTATCTATCTATATCTATCCATCCATCTATAAAATTACAAATTGTTGTAAGCATAAGCAGGAAAAACAGGATTCTAAGAAAGGGAATGACAAAAAGAACACAGTATTCATAGAGATCTCCAACAGTATAATTTTAACTGACACCTAATGGATATAAAGAATGACCTTTGCAAAGAGAGGCAGAAAGATTTACAAGGAGGAGGCATAAAATGTTCAAAAGTGCTGAGGCAGAAAATAATTTGGTCTTTAAAGCTACTGACATCAGTTCATGGGACCTTGAACCTGGTACACTGTGAACAAACTCCAAGATATGCAATTAATTTAGAGGCATCTCCATGACACCTGTAGACCACTGCATAGGGATCTGATATTATGTCAGTCTTCATGAGAAATCATTAGGAGTTTTTGAAAACACATTGTCTGATATATGTGTTTAAGAGTTCTAGTTTTTTTTTTTTAGGCCGGGCGCGGTGGCTCACTCCTGCAATCCCAGCACTTTGGGAGGTCAAGGCGGGCGAATCACAAGGTCAGGAGATGGAGACCATCCTGGCTAACACGGTGAAACCCCATCTCTACAAAAAATACAAAAAACGAGCTGGGCATTGTGGCGGGCACCTGTACTCCCAGCTACTCAGGAGGTTGAGGCAGGAGAATGGTGTGAACCCCGGGGGCGGAGCTTGCAGTGAGCCCAGATCATGCCACTGCACTCCAGCCTGGGCAACAGAGCGAGACCGTGTCTCAAAG
>NW_012113141.1:15526105-15536801 GCF_000951035.1 Colobus angolensis palliatus | reverse complement strand
TGGTCTGGATCTTCTGACCTTGTGATCCGCCCGTCTCGGCCTCCCAAAGTGCTGGGATTACAGGCTTGAGCCACCGCGCCCGGCCGAGTTCTAGTTTTCATATGGAGAAGGAGGTAGAGGGCAGCCAGGACGAAGATTTTTCAATCAGACCATGGAAAAGAAAATCATCATTTGGGTCAAGCAGATGACTGAGAAACTAAGTGAGAAGTGGACGGAGTAAAGATTTCTGAGGCCTTAAGGATGCAGGAAACAGCAATAATGACTCAGAGTTCTGGCTTCCACAGTGTGGCAGATTGTAATGCAATGTACAAGGATGGCAAAGACTGAATGAGGGGATCAGAAATCACGGGGAGCAGGAAATTTAAAGAAGCACCCTGGCTTTCATACCTCTAGAGACTATAATTCAGGTAACTGAGAAGCAGGGCTTCCCTTAGCAGTTTGGAGTGGAAGTCACAAGCCTTGGTTGTGAATAAAACCGACCTCTACTGACCACTTACAGTGAGTTATGGGCTGTGCCAGCTCCTTCCAGTTGTGCTTGGGATCTCATTTACTTCTACTATAGTCCTGGAAGGTGGCTGTGATTAGCTACATTTAAAAGATGAGGAAATTAAAGGTTATCTTTTGTATCTTGTTCAAAGTTCCTTGGTAACTGAGAGTTAAGAGTCTAACGTCTAACTGTAAAAGTACAGTGTCCAAACATATCCTCAATTTACTGATTAGAAACAGTGGACACATGAAACTATTGAGAGTAAGGTATGTGTGTGTGTGTGTGTGTGTGTGTGTGTGTCTGTGTGTATGTCTGGAACGGATGGGGCATGCTAAATAATGCTCATCATAGATCCAGTTCTACTGTCATCTATGAAAAGCAAGGAGGCAAGTCTCTATTAATGTAGAGGCACAATGTGGACTCATTCATGCATGATAAAACGTCTACCAAGTGACATACACTGGACAAGTTTCCAGGTCAGTAAAAGAGGCACAATCCCAACTACTATGCAGCTCAGAGCCTAGCAATCCGTCATTCTCGTAATACAATTTTCTTTACACAGTGCCACCCAGTAGGCTAGACTAGCCATGCACATACATGATTCACATACAAGGTCAAAATGCTGTGTGCTATGGGAGATAAAGCACCAGGTGAGACAGAGCTCTATGAGAGATAAACTGCTATGGGTGGCAAAACAATATAGGCCTTAAGAGCAGTGGGAGATTACTTGGGATGGAAAGGTCACAAAAAGCTTTCTTTATCGATTAAAGTAAATGCGTGGAACATAATAGGGTCTGAACTAAATGATACTGGAAGATGTAAACAAAATCCAATTTTCCCTGAAATTAATTAATAATGTATAAATAGAGATGTTAGAAAAATAGTTAAACTGTCCTAATACTGTATCTAAGGTTCAGAATAAAGAAGATCATACTCTAGTCCAGAGGTTGGCAAACTTTTCCTGCAAAGGGGCAGATAAGTTATTTTTCAACTTTGTGAACTCCGCCATCAATATCCATCAACTCAGTGCTAATATTTTTGCAGGAAGACAGTCATGAACAATACGTACATGAATGGGTGCAGCTGTGTTCCAAAAAATTTGTTGCTTACAAAAACAAGTGGCAGGCTGGATCTGGCCCTCAGGCCATCGCTCGCTAACCCCTGCCCGACTCATTGCTCCCCAAATTTAATAGAATTATCTGTCACTCAAGTTGCTGGGAATGCAAGGAAGACACTGAGTCTAATTAGGATATTTCACACACAAAAGTTATTGGAGAGAGCAGTTGTGAGTTGAGACTGAAACGAAGCCCCCTCTCTTGAGTGTTTCTGCCAAAATAAGAAATATAAACACATCCCGATTACAGAGTAACATGACAAGCATGGCTGAAGGAAGAAAGTTATCAGTGGAGACCCGCTACATAGCATGGTCACAGCCACGGCAGGTAAGGTGAAGTGGAGACAGCCTTGTCAGCCAGCCATCTCAGCTCTCTTTCCAGCCTCTCCTGACTTGACTTGGTATAAAGATCTTACTGAGCTGAAGCCACTAACAGAAGCTCAAATCCCAGTTAACTTTTACGATGCTGTCCCCGCTGTGGCTCTCTCTCATTTTTCTCTTTCATATTTTGTTAATAATGACTGCCCTATTTTGAATAAAATATCGTAACAAATTGAACTTAAATCATTCATTCCACAATTATTTATTGGGTATGTCCTGTATGTTCCTACCCTTGAGTGCCTATAATGTTACTACTCTGTGATGGAACTGGAGATCTGATGGTGAGAAAACTATTCATATTATCCCTACTCTCCTGGAACATAACATCCAGATGACAAAACACAAAATAAGGTCACAAGTAAATATAATTGCAACAGTGATCAGCTGCTTTGAAGGAAACAAACTGCTGAAATGGAAAGTACTATAGGAAGGGAATAATTTAGACAGAGTAGACAGAGACAGTTTTTCTATAGAGATCTTTATTTTATTAAATTTCCTTTAAATCAAGACCAGGAAAACGGTTCCAGAAACTGATAAAAGACCATTGGTATTGGAGCGTAATGAATTGCAGAAGAAAGAAGAGTGAAAAAAATTATGTTGGAAAAACCAGAGAAGAGAACAGGTTATGCTGGGGAGGCGTTTGAACTCTGGTAAGGTTTGCATGTTTCATCCTCGGTACAGCTAGAAATCAGTGAGAATGGCTTTGAGCTGGGGAGTGACGTAGTTTGTTTTACCAATATTAATCAAAAATGGTTTGTACAGCAGCTAGGAGTATAAATGTGGAGAATATGACGGAGGGGGGTACTGTGACAAAAGGGGAAAGATGAAAGTGGCTTGCTTGGTGCAGGGTGGTGGTGGCAGTGGCAGTAGAAGTGTAGGGAAGTTGCTGAATTTGAGATTTTTGTTGAAGGAAGAACCAAGTTTTGTGGAAGGGTGGATGGTTAAAAGGTTCTTAAGTGTGGGTGTGAGTAGGTGGTTGTGGGATAAAAAGGGAAGGGTAATGGAATTAAAGAAGCCAATGGTTTCTGGTTTGACCTCCTGGTTGCCTGATGGTGCCATTTACCTTGAAAAGGAAGAATGGGGGAGAAGAAAGCACGGGGAGGAGAACCAAGAGGTACGTTTTGGACATATTTGAAAATTCATGGGGGCAAAGAGGCAATTAGATACACAAGAGTGAATGTCAGGCAAGTCATTAGAAGATAGATGGCATTTTAGGGCTATGGGATGGAAAGTCATGATAGGAAGAAAGTGAGGGAAAAGAAGGCCCAGAACAAGGTTGTATTGCAGATAATTGTATATTTAAATTGTCTGTACCTTGTGATGTTTTGATATCTTAGAAAATTTTTCTAACTGGGGAAGAGATCGCCTTTGCCTGAGGCTAGTCAATTCTTAAGCTAGAAAAGAGATCAGCCTGAAGCATGCTGTGACATGCAAACTAACCAACCCAGAGCCACACTTCCTTTACCTTGCCCATATTCCCCAGAAACAATATTCTTCTGTCTTAAGCAACACAGGGCCAGGTACCAGGCAACTAGAGAACACTGCTGTTTCCCAAAGTCTGGAGAAATTATTCAAAGTAGTCCTAAATTGTTCATCCTATCCTGCCTTACCTTTCTCTCAGAAACCCCGACAAAGGCCATGCCTTACAACTTACCTTGCTCCTGTTTCTGCCTCCTGACCACTCTGGTCTTCCCCATGTTGCCATGTATGGCATGCCTCCTGTCTCTAGGACCTGTGAGTAAAAAATACTTTATTTTCTTGAATCTCTCCTGTGTCTCCTCTTGTAGCCTCATCTGGCCAACTGTCTCATAAACACATGCAAAACAAAATTTCTGAGAAATCATAATATTTATAGATGCAGCAAAAGAGAAAAACAATGAAAGTCTGTATTAGTCACCAGAAAAAAGGTCAGAAGTCTGAGGTATCTAAGAGAAGACAGAAAAATGAGATCTGGAATTTGAGAAGTGCCTGTTAGGAGAAGAGCCATCTCTACTGTAAGCACAAGCAACAGAGAGGGAATGGGGATGTCAGGAGGGTATCCCAAGGACAGCATATAGGATTTTGTCACATTTTTCCTCCAACAATCACAGAAAACTGTGATCCATATCCACTATTTTTTGTTCCAAGTCTCTGATGAGTAAGTTATCCAATCCATGTTAAAACAGGCTGGATTCTTGCATCATAAGACCTAATTTGTATTTTTACAAGATCCTTTTAGCTGCTCCCACCAAAGTCCCTTTCCCCCTGCATACACTGGAGCTTATCTTGCATATTCTATTTATTATGATAAATAAGGTGTGTTTTCCCTGCTGGACTTGGGGGCTTTGAGAAAAGGGACTCTTATTTTTCCTTTCTCTATCCTCGCAGCCAACTGAGCATCTGATTCCTGACAAAACTGAGAGACCTATCATAGCAGGGCCTCCAAATTTATAACACTTGCTCTTGGTCCTACACTTAGAGCTTCAATTCATGTAGGAGTCAGTGAAGACTAAGTGTGAATAGCCCAGAAACTTGAAAGATAAAGTTGAAAGCAGTTTCTTAAAGATTTTTTTTAATGTTCTTAATTCAGAAACCATTAATCCAATTTAAGAGACAACTGTTTAAAAATTTTAGAGAATTTATGAAGATGTATCTTTAATGAAGAAAAACACAATGATATGTAACATTTTGAAATCAATCATGTTTTAGCAGTCTTCTATTTGCTTACTAGTTTTTACTAATAGTTTTCACACACTGAATTAAGTTTCTTGCAACTAATATGTCTTCTTCTCTTTTGCCCTGAAATTTCTGTAGATTTTCCATTATGGAATGTGAGTCTATGTTATGTGATGCATAGATATCCATTCCTATTGATTTCTTGTGGAAATAAATAACTTTCTTACTAAAATTTGATAAATAGTGCCCTTATTAATATGGTAGGTATTTTCAGAATCAGTTATATTGTGTTTCAGTATGTCTGATGATGATACTAGTTTTTTTTTTTTTCCGATATTTCACTTTGTTCTTTTTGTGCCTGTTTGTGTTACTATTAATAATTTACTATTAATAATCTGAAGGTCTCAGGTTTTTCTATTACCTTGTTTGTTATCTTTTAAATATAATGTGATATACTTTTTATTTTTTATTTTTTTGAGACGGAGTCCTGCTCTTGTCACCTAGCCTGGAGTGCAATGGCACAATCACGGCTCACTGCAACCTCTGCTTCCTGGGTTCAAGTAATTCTCCTGCCTTAGCCTCCTGAACAGCTGGGATTACAGGCATCTGCCACAATGCCTAGCTAATTTTTGTGTTTTTAGTAGAGACGGGGTTTCACCATATTGGCCAGGCTGGTCTCAAACTCCTGACCTCAGGTGATCTGCCTGCCTCGGCCTCCAAAGTCCTGGGATTACAGGCATGAGCCACTGTGCCTGGCCAATATAATACTTTTAATCTGATATTTCTTTTCCTTTATCTATTATTTACTGACCTTTCACTGTAATACTGACAAAATTTATACCTCCACTTACTCTCCAATCACTTCTCTTATTGCATTACCTAATTTTAACTGTTTACACACTTTGTTTTACTGCATTTTCATGCCTTTGTATGTTTATGCTGTGTTATTTAATACATCACCGTTAAGTGGCATTTTTTTTGCCTTTAGCTATAAAAGATGAAGAATTCACCATATGTATCCTACCTCTCACCTTCTCTTCCACTTTTCATCCTAAATTGTTATCAGATAAATTTTTTCAATGTTATTATCCTTTGTAACATTTTCATTCTGTTCTATAAACATAATTCTCGGAAATATTTTTACTTATTACTGCAGTTAGAAATATTTAATATTTTCAACATATTTAATGTTTATCAACAGTTCTTTTGCCATAATTCCTCTATTCATTTTTATTGTCAGAATATTTTTAAAGGAATCTGGCAACTAGATTCTGAGCAGTATTACATGTTGAAAACTGTTTGTCAGTTGTCTTACTTTAAAAGATACACTGACTGAGTTTAGGAACATGGGTTACACTGCCTTTTCCTGAAAGCACTGGAGAGGCATTGACCTGTTCTTTTCCTAATGTGGAATGTTACTGAGAGGAATTCTGAGGTCACCCTTTGTTTAGGACTTGATCTCCTTTCAGACTCCCCAAAAGATTCCCCGTTCCAGTTGGCCTTCTATATTGTTGGTTTCTGAATACATATCCCAAAGAACTTGAGCATCAGTGAATTTTGGTATCTTCTGGGAACACTGGAACTAATCGCTTGAAGATACCAAGGGATGATTGTGTTTTGAAAGGCGAGTGGATTAGGATATTGATGGTGATAATTTTGCATAACTATTTTCATAATGTCGGGCTTCCAAACAAAAGATTAAGTCAAAAATGTTTACTCTCAAAACTTCTTCACATCTGGAAAAAGTAACTTTAAACATTTTTGTCTCCATATGTTCATTTCTCCTTTTCAGGCACACCACTCATGTGTATGCTGAACTTTCCTTTTATCTGTTTGGACTTTCTAACAAATTATTTTCATTCATCTACCCTGACAATTGTTTTAACTCATTGTTCATGTTAATCTATTTTGTTTCATTTTTTCAATCTTCACATGCTTTTTGATATTTTCAGTTTCTATTCTCCTTTAGGTTATTTCCAACATATCTTTAGATTTAACATTCTTTTCTACTATTCTTCCCTATACTTAATAAGGTTTCCCCATGTCCCCAACTAAAATCTCATCTTGAATTATAATCCCCATGTGTTGGGGGAGGGACCTCATGGGGGACGTTTCCCCCATGTTGTGCTTGTGATAGTGTGTGAGTTCTCACAAGATCTGATGGTTTTATAAGGGGCTTTTCCCCACTTCACTCTGCACTTCTCTCTCCTGCCGCCATGTGAAGAAGGACATGGTTGTTTCCTCTTCTGCCATGATTGTAAGTTTCCTGGGGCCTCCCCAGCAATGCAGAACTGTGAGTCAATTAAGCCTCTTTCCTTTATAAATTACCCAGTCTTGGGTAGTCCTTTGTAGCAGCATGAGAATAAACTAATATATGAATTTTCTTGTTTTATCTGCTTAAGAGTCATTTCCTTCTGTTTCTTTGCTATATTTCTTCCTGAATTTTCTGTTTCCTGAAAGTCTGCTTTGAGACATTATTTCAAAGAATTTATTGTTTTGTTAATGTATATTGCTTAATTTAGTAATACATTTGGGAATTAATTTCATTTTCTCCATGACAAAATTTTCCTGGTGAATATTTTTCAACTGCTTTCTATTCTAATTATTTTAATACAATGGTATTTATGCTGCAGTGGTCCCTTTTTCACATGATCTTTATAGACTATAAGCTGGCAATTTATCTTTGAATATAGTGAGTATTTGGAACTATGGGAGGAGGGTCAGAGCAGGATATAGTACAACAGTAATTGTCAGAGGCTGACCATGAAATGCACAAAAATGTACTCCTATGTCTAGTTTAGCGTTTAATTTTCCCCAGGCGAGAGAGAGATGGCACTCAGGACTACTTCCAAAGGAGTTTCTCTTCCAGCTTGCTCCACTGTCTGACTCCTTTCATACAAATGGTAAGTTTCAATGCCTCCTGACTCAGCCTCCCATCCTCCAGTTGCTTCATGTTCACTGGTTTCCAGGCATGCACTTGCCACAGAGTGCACTGTTGCAAATAAGAGATTGTTTTCTCAGACAGGCATACCATCTACTTCTGAAATGGCATACTAGGCTCTGGAGCCCTTCTTCCTATATTTGGCTGAAGATTCCTTTCAATAAAGGTGGAATTTCCTTCTAGTTATTTTAAATTATTTTTCATGAGGAAAGGGGGCTGCATCATCATTACTATTTTAAGTCCAAAAGTCTTCTATAGATCAAAAATATTTCATATCTACAAATTAATTTGTCCTTACACCATATCCAATTACATTAAATGTGGTAACTAATACTATCCCCAATAAAAAAAAAAAGAAAAAAGTCCAGGGAAGTTATGTGGTTTATCGATGGCCACACAGCAAATCAGTATCATATCTGAATGAAGAATTATGTGCTCTGTCTTCTAGGTTAAGTTTTATTTCCACTAGAAACATGACCACAATGTGATTTAGTTATTTTTCTCCTAGAAATTTATCATAATGCTATATCCCTAATGAGGGGTACAATATGTCAGCAATTAATCTGTGACTAACGCTTACAAAAAGCCCCAAATTTGAACTTGAATTCAACTCTACAACACCCACCTAAATTTATGTTTATAAATATTCGTACTGGGGGTGGTTCCAAGATGGCCAAATAGGAACAGCTCCAGCCTCCAGCTCCCAACATGAGCGACACAGAACATGGGTGATTTCTGCATTTCCAACTGAGGTATTGGGTTCATCTCACTGGGGTGTGTCGGACAGTGGGTGCAGGACAGTGGGTGCAGCCCACCAAGCGAGAGTTGAAGCAGGGTGAGGCATCGCCTCACCGGGGAAGTGCAAGGGGGAAGGGAATTCCATTTCCTAGCCAAGTGAAACTGTGACACACAGCACCTGCAAAATCAGGTCACTCCCACCCTAATACTGTGCTTTTCCAAGGGTCTTAGCAAACGGCACACCAGGAGATTATATCCCGCACCTGGCTCGGAGGATCCCACACCCACGGAGCCTCCCTCATTGCTAGCACAGCAGTCTGAGATCTAACTGCAAGGCAGCAGCCAGGCTGGGTGAGGGGCACCCACCATTGCTGAGGCTTGAGTAGGTAAACAAAGCGGCCAGGAAACTCGAACTGGGTAGAGCCCACTGCAGCTCAAGGAGGCCTGCCTGCCTTTGTAGACTCCACCTCTGGGGACAGGGCATAGCAAAACAAAAGGCAGCAGAAACCTATGCAGATTTAAATGTCTCTGTCTGATAGCTTTGAAGAGAGTAGTGGTTCTCCCAGCATGGAGTTTGAGATCTGAGAACAGACAGACTGCCTGCTCAAGAGGGTCCATGACCCCCAAGTAGCCTAACTGGGAGACACCCCCCACTAGGGGCAGACTGACACCTCACACCTCAAACGGCCAGGTACCCCTCTGAGACGAAGCTTCCAGAGGAAAAATCAGGCAGCAACATTTGCTGTTCAGTATTATTCACTCTCCTGCAGCCACCACTGCTGATACACAGGCAAACAAGGTCTGGAGTGGACCTCAAGCAAACTCCAACAGACCTGCAGCTGAGGGTTATGACTGTTAGAAGGAAAATTAACAAACAGAAAGGACATCCACAGCAAAACCCCATCTGTACATCACCATCATCAAAGACCAAAGGTAGATAAAACCACAAAGATGGGGAAAAACCAGTGCAGAAATGCTGAAAATTCTAAAAATCAGAGCGTCTCTCCCCGTCCAAAGGAATGCAGCTCCTTGCCAGCAGTGGAAAGAAGCTGGGCGGAGAATGACTTTGATTAGTTGAGAGAAGAAGGCTTCAGATGATCAAACTTCTCTGAGCTTTTAAAGGAGGAAGTTCGAACCCACTGCAAAGAATCTAAAAACCTCGAAAAAAGATTTGACAAAAGGCTCACTAGAATAACCAATGTAGAGAGGTCCTTAAATGACCAGATAGTGCTGAAAACCATGACACAGGAACTACGTGACAAATGCACAAGCTTCAGTAACTGACTCGATCAACTGGAAGAAAGGGTATCAGTGACTGAAGATCAAATGAATGAAATGAAGCGAGAAGAGAAGTTTTGAGAAAAAAGGGCAAAAAGAAATGAACAAAGCCTCCAAGAAATACGGGACCATGTGAAAAGACCAAATCTACATCTGATTGGTGTACCTGAAAGTGACGGGGAGAATGGAACCAAATTGGAAAACACTCTGTAAGATATTATCCAGGAGAATTTCCCCAACCGAACAAGGCAGGCTAACATTCAAATTTAGGAAATACAGAGAATGTCACAGAGATACTCCTTGAGAAGAGCAACTCGAAGACACATAATTGTCAGATTCACCAAAGTTGAAATGAAGGAAAAAATGTTAAGAGCAGCCAGAGAGAAAGGTCTGGTTACCAACAAAGGGAAGCCCATCAGACTGACATTGGATCTCTTGGCAGAAACTTTACAAGCCAGAAGAGAGTGGGGGCCAATATTCAGCATTCTTAAGGAAAATAATTTTCAACCCAGAACTTCATATACGGCCAAACTAAGTTTCATAAGTGAAGGAGAAATAAAATCCTTTACAGACAAGCAAATGCTGAGAGACTCTGTCACCAACAGGCCTGCCCTACAAGAGACCCTGAAGGAAGCACTAAACATGGAAAGGAATGACTGGTACCAGCCATTGCAAAACCATACCAAAATGTAAAGACCATCAACGTTAGGAAGAAACTGCATCAACAAACGAGCAAAATAACCAGCTAATATCATAATGACAGGATCAAATTCACACAAAACAATAATAACCTTAAATGTAAATGGGCTAAATGTTCCAATTAAAAGACACAGACTGGCAAATTGGATAAAGAGTCAAGACCCATCAGTTTCTTGTATTCAGGAGACCAATCTCATGTGCAGAGACACACATAGGCTCAAAATAAAGGGACGGAGGAAGATCTACCAAGCAAATGGAAAACAAAAAAAGGCAGGGATTACAATCCTAGTCTCTGATAAAACAGACTTTAAACCAAAAAAGATCAAAAGAGACAAAGAAGGCCACTCCATAATAGTAAAGGGACCAATTCAACAAGAAGAGCTAACAATCCTAAATATATATG
>NW_012113141.1:15520610-15520895 GCF_000951035.1 Colobus angolensis palliatus | reverse complement strand
AAGCCTGGCAGAGACACAACAAAAAAAGAGAATTTTAGACTACTATCCCTGATGAACATCATTGCAAAAATCCTCAGTAAAATACTGGAAAACTGAATCCAGCAGCACATCAAATAGTTTATCCACCATGATCAAGTGGGCTTCATCCCTGGAATGCAAGTCTGGTTCAACATACACAAATCAATAAATGTAATCCAGCATATAAACAGAACCAAAGACAAAAACCATATGATTATCTCAATAGATGCAGAAAAGGTCTTTGACAAAATTCAACAGCCCTTCATG
>NW_012113141.1:15513270-15516305 GCF_000951035.1 Colobus angolensis palliatus | reverse complement strand
CTGCTGTAAAGACACATGCACACATATGTTTATTGTGGCACTATTCACAATAGCAAAGACTTGGAACCAACCCAAATGTCCATCAATAACAGACTGGATTAAGAAAATGTGGCACATATACACCATGGAATACAGTCATAAAAAAGGATGAGTTTTATGCAGTCATAAAAAAGGATGAGTTCATGTCCTTTGTAGGGACATGGAGGCAGCTGGAAATCATCATTCTCAGCAAACTATCACAAGAACAGAAAATAAAATGCCGCATGTTCTCACTCATAAGGGGGAACTGAACAGTAAGAACACTTGGACACAGAAAGGGGAACATAACATACCAGGGCCTGTTGTGGGGTGGGGGTAAAGGGGAGGGATAGTATTAGGAGATATACCTAATGTAAATGACCAGTTAATGGGTGCAGCACACTGACATGGCACATGTATACATATGTAACAAACCTGCACGTTGTGCACATGTACCCTAGAACATAAAGTATAATAAAAAAATAAAAATAAATACTCGTACAATCTTGTGAACTACTCACTCCCATTGTATTGCATTTTGTGTCATAGTATTTAATTTTTAAATATTTTTAAAAATTGCATTTATAAATTAGAAGTGTCCCAGGTCTCTCTATGGGGTCTGGGTTTTGACCTTTTCCTACAGTTATATGAGGAAGGCTCTGTTGATATTCTCATCTGAATATACAACTAGGGGCCTCTGAGACATCAGGGACCATTAATAGGTACACTATCATGCAGTTGATCTCTGCTCTAAAAAGTGAAATGATGAGTGGAACTTTGGAGTTGAGTGTCAGTCTTGAGGATAACTTAATTAAGTGGTAAGTCCCTTGAACCGAAATGGAAAATGAAGGCTGCCCCTAACACCAGAGCCTTGGGGAAGAATTCATAAAGGAAAGTAATGAGATGCTCTAGAAAGACAAGAAGTGACAGAGAAGTGGAAAGGGTAACAGGCCTACCAGTCTATCTTGGAGTGACATTTCCTACAACGTCATCTGCCAACAGCAAGTTTTTTTATATTCAAGAAAAGCATTTTATTTAAAAATCATTTCTTGAATCTTCTCCACTTTCACCATTCTTTCATTATAAAAATCATTCCCACTTTGTCAACACTATTTATTGTTTCTAATCAAACAATGACAAAGCAATATTCAGATGGAAGCATCGTGTACCACCTCAAATATAATTTCATATCTCTTCTTTGTTATGAAATGAAATTAGATATAAGGTAAAAGGATAAGCAAGTTAAAAAAGAAAAACCCTTTAAGCCTTTTCCCTTAATCAAACCCAGCATCAAGTTCAAAATCAATAAATGATACAATAAAACAATAATAATAATAATGACCCAGTTGCCAAATGCAAGGGTGTGTCAGTTTTCAGGAGCTTAGTATGTATTCCTGCAATGTGACTCTATAAAGACAGAGAAAGCCCCAACAGCCACAGTAGAATGAATGGTTCCAAATTTAAAGTCATTAATGCAAGATCCAGTATCTGGAAAGAGGAAACAGCAGCAGTGATGATGAAATGAAGTGCTCCTGCACTTACCAAGATACAAACAGCCCAAGTACAAGCTGCAGTGGGTGGAAATGAGGAAGAAGAATAAGGAAAGATGACCTTCTCATGTCTGGACCATGAGCGAGCTGACAAAGGAAACAGACATGAAAGTGTCATACATACCGCCAACATGTGACTCTTAATGGATTCACAAGAAGGCAAGCAATATGTTACAGCACATATACAGAAAAGACAAGACAAATTTCCTACCTTGAAAAGAGACTTGGCTCCACATTTGTCTATTGGGAGTTTCTGGGAAATGTGTTTCAGAGTTTTCCCAATAATAATAACAGTGATGGCTAACAATTATTGAGCACTGAATAGGTGTGAAAACCATCCTGGAAGTATAGAGACTATGAGTCCAATAGACAGGGGATTTGAATCTGGACAACTAACTGGGAGACTCTGGCCAAATTACATAAGCAATTTGAATCTCAGTTTCCTAGTTATAAATGGAGATAAATAACAACTACTTCATAGAGTGGTTAGCATTAAATACAAAGATGGATTCAAACATATAGCATGCACAATGCCTGAAGTGTGTTAAGAGCCCTGTCAATATTTGCTATCATATGACCTGCTAATAATTATCCTCACAATTCTAGGATATGAGGGCTAGCATTATTTTTAATATAATAAACAAAAACTTAGGGTTCATAGAAGTTTAGTATCTTGTCAGTGTTCAAATAGCTGATAGGTACAAAAGGAGGATTCAAATCAAAATCTCACAAGGACACTAAAAGCAGCATTGGAGGGTGTGCCTCCAGACAATGCCTTTCCGCACTTCTGAAATGTTGACAGCTATACCTGCTTTTCTGAGATGTGTTTCAGAACTGCAAGGAGTCCTACACATAATCAAATGTCCCCAGCTTCTAGAAGTGGTAAGAAAGCTGAGAGTTCCTTGATGTACAAATGAATAAGTCATCCCTGGTGAGGAAAACTGGCTTCGAAGAGGAGCCACCGACAGATCTCACTCAGTATTCCAGGAGTAATTGTTCCTCCTTTAGGGAAAAATGGATGCTGAAGTGTGTTTATTTCCTTAATAAGTTGTTTGGAAGTTTGCCTTTTTTCAATTTTTTGAGTTATATATGGATAGATTCTTGTGTAAAATGTAAGAAAATTAGAAATAGTACTGTTTTTGGAGACAATAAAATGACCGTATTTCAAGTGGAACAAACAGCAATAAAACAGTAATACAAGTCTCGACAAGAATATTAGTAATGTAGAAGTAACGGGGTATGGAGAGAGCTTACTAAATGCCATTATGACAGAAATATGCCACATGATCTTGATATACTTCAACAAAATACTAAAGTAGAGCGGAGCAAGATGGCCGAATAGGAACAGCTGCAGTCTCCAACTCCCAGCATGAAGGACACAGAAGACCAGTGATTTCTGCATTTTGAACTGAGGTACTGGGGTCATCTCACTAGTGAGTGCCGGACAATTGGTGCTGGTCAGCTGTT
>NW_012113141.1:15505189-15511830 GCF_000951035.1 Colobus angolensis palliatus | reverse complement strand
CCCGTCTCGGCCTCCCAAAGTGCTGGGATTACAGGCTTGAGCCACCGCGCCCGGCCTCTTGTTTGTTTTAGAAAGTCTCGTGTTTCTACATTAAAGGTAATGCTTGTTGAAACATTTAATTTTTCCCTTGTGAAAAAAGAAACTCTCCTATTATTTTTACTGTGGTTATGATGAATAGCTACTGAGTTTTTATCACTTTTTTGGCAATTGAGATAATTATATAGATTTGAACAATGTCTTATTTTGATGTGTTCTATTACGTTAATAATTTTCCTGGTGTGATATCACTTCAGCCTTCTAGGGTTAAGTCCTGTAGATTTCAAAGCATAAGGCTTTTCATGTCTGGAATCATATTTGCTAATATTATGGATGTTTCCATTTGTTTGCTTATTCAACCAAATAATTAGTAAGCAAGGACTTACTTAAAAGAATTGTGCTGGGTTCGGCAGAAGTTCAAAGATAAATAAAAGACTCACTATTATCAGGTCACTCAATCTGAGGGGCAGACATAAACACAGCTATACTACTAGTCATTCTGCTTTCTGAATTCTAAAACTGCTTTTTTTATTCATAAAATGATATGTTTTTACTTTTTATGTTCTAGATGCTGTACTTGAAGCGGAAGATAACCTGGCAAAGAAAACAATATGGTGCTGCCTTCAGGAAACTCCTAGTCTAGGGGAAGACAGCTAATAATCACATTAACTGCTCTAATCAAATATTTCACCAAAATAAAGTATTAGCTACCTCCTAGAATCCAGGCTCTGATGTAAATGCTGAGGATATGGCAATGAACGTAAATGCCTAAACTCTGCAACGTTGGTGCTCACATTCTTGTAAATAATTACACTATTGCCCTTGTATGGAGGCCAGGCACTCTAGAATATGAGGGGACCTTGTTCTCACGTGGTGGTATCCCTGGATAGATGACACAACTGGCTTTTCTGAGGCATTTCATACTTTGGCCCAGAGTCCCGCAACACTTTCTGTCATGATAAAACAGAGGTTATGTAGAAAAGGAAACGGACTCACTTTGTATCTCTCACAGGTTGTGTTCCGGCCAAAAAATAATAGTTGTGCCTATAGCCCTAAGGTGCTGCTTTCTGGAAGTACCTGAACTCTGGTCCCTTTTCCTTGGTATTCCTGCCCTCCTGCTAGTTGACTACATTTATAAGAGAAAAGAATACCAAGAAATTAGGCAGAACACATGGAGTGTGTGTCTGTGAAGTGTGTGCCTGTGTATGTTAGTGAGGCATCCATAAGAACGTGGGTGGTGTGTGTGTGTGTGTGTGTGTGTGTGTGTGTGTGTGTGTGTGTGTTTGGAGTGGTTACTGGAATATTACTACACCGCATTCTGAGTGCACAAAGGCAGCAAAAACCCTAGGAGTATATTTAGGAGGAAATCAATTTTTTCCATTGTTCGAAATGTCCAGTTCTGATTTCCTCCAACTGAGTTGACAGGCCACGGGGAAAAGCGGCCAAGCTGAAGCAGAAGTGAGCTAGTAAATGCCCACCAGGAACAGCAATTGGCCTGGACTTGTAGAAAAGCTTCTTCCAAAATACAGATCTAAGGTGCAGACTATTACCTATATGAATAGATAGCCTGTCTTGTGACATGTTTTTTTTTAGAAATTAAGTACTCTGATGCATTCAAAGTAACACACCACCCTGAGATTATCTCAGCTTCACCCATGTTCCAGACCTTTGCTTGGCTCTCCAGCCTTCAGCTGCAGCTGCTGGGGCTGGCCGCAGGCACATCTGGCTGTTCTCCCCTCTGGGGTAGGCAGGGCTGTTCTGCCTACTCCATGCATTGCCTTTCGATAAAGAATCTGCACTGAAGAATTGTTCTGGGTTCTGTTGCCTCGTGAATTGCTAACTGAAGAAATCCTGAGAGGAAATACTTGAGTTTCTCAAAAAGAAGATTTTATGCTAATCTACTGCAGGATCCAGAAGAAAATTCCAATTTTATTACAATTCAAAAGCAACATGACTTCCATACAAATGCAACAATAACATGTTTCTATACAAGTTAGCCAAAAGCAAAATGAAGAGAACAGGACGGGAAAATAAAGCTACATATTAGGATGTAAAAAGTATATGAGACATGCAGAAAGCTACCATGGAAAATCATACTAGAAATCCACATCGGGGCAGTGAAGAGCCAGATTGATGCCAACAATTTGGAAGAACAACTTAAGTCTACCTAGACATTCAGAGGAAAAGAATAAAGAAACAAAAATAGGGAAAACATGGTGGATATAGAGAACAGAAAATAAAGAGCTTGCAGGGATGACTTGTTATTCTTAAAGGAGAACCCAAACAATTCAAGAGATGTTATAAGAGAAAATGTTCCTGATCTGAAGGTATTGATTGACTTTAGGAATGCCCTACAGGAGGCAAACACACCCAGGGACTCGGCCTAATTTGGCCTCTGGCAATGTCTCAAGAGCAGAAACCCAGGGGGCTAATCAACCGGGTCTGGAAACATAACCTTAGCACATCCTTTGTGTCCTTCAGACAGGCAGAAGTATCTGTCCCACATGGAATACTTGTCTAAATCCTTCATTCAACTTATGCTTCTTGTCTCCAACATACCTTACACTTCTCCTGAGTTCTCATCACAATCAGCGTTAACTCCTGATTTATTTAAGAAATTGTTCTATTCTATTACTCACTCTAGATACAAGCTCTATGAATGAAGAGCCTGTTTACCACTCCATCACCAGGTAATATTGAAGTTCAGGGCAAGAACTTAAAACAAACAAAAGAAATTTGTTTTATATTGGTAAAGGTAAAATACCATAAGGTATTACTTGACATAAAATGTAATGGGCTGAATAACATGACATCATTTATGTGACACAAATGTAAGGCCTTTCCACTGTAGGCCAAACACCTCTAATAAAGGAACACAGAAAAGGGTAACATTTAAGAGAAGAAAGGGTGAGCAATGTCATTTCAGGCAACTGCAAGCAGAAGAAAGCAGGGTGTAGTAGGCCACCTGGAGGATTTGGGAGTAGGTTACCACTGGATGGGAGTGGTTAGTTTGGAAGTGTCCATCCTGAGGGAGAATGTATTTGTGTTTCTCTTCCTATCTAACTAGAAGCAAGGAAACTTCACGATGGCTTCAGTGACAACTGTTGTCAACTCAATAAAAGAGCTGGCTCTCTTCCTGAACATAAGGACCATGACATTCCTGAGTCTCAGGCAGAAGAGATCATTCATCAGAGCCTGTGTTTTGGTTAAAGATTTTATAGCACCTACATGAAATCACTTGTTTTATTTTCTTTTTCTTCTGTCCCTGTTATTTCCTTTCGTTTGTAATACCAACTGCTTAATTTTTTTCTCTTTGTAACCCCGTTGTGCATTAGGTTTGATTTTTTTTTTCTGCTTTGATGAGCATTATGTGGCATTATCTCTCAATTTCTATCTGCCTGCATCTAATACTAAGGAAACGAGTCCTGGCAGGTTTTGTAGAGTCATAATCTGCATGGTCAGAGGAATTGATTGAAGCCAGTTGGGCACTGGGATCAAAAAGCTGCATTATGGAGGGGGGCTGGAAGGCTGCTCATTAATGATGCTATCTGAAAAATGTTGAAACATAAAGAAGACAGCAAAGTCTGAGAGAATATATAAGACACAAACTTGGAATGACTGCTTTTGACTTTTACATTTTGTGACCTGTTTTTTTTTTTTCTCTCTCTCTCTCTTGCCAATTTTTTTTTTTTTTGGCAGTGAGTGAAACTCAAATTAAAATGCATGTCTAGAAAAAAATCCTCAGTTCTAAATCAAGCCTACTACACAATCAAAAACTCTAATTATTTTATAGATATTAAAAGTGTCACAGGAAGCAGAGGTCTGCGAGCAGAATACCTACTTAGGGCTTCCTTCCTATCCTACTTATTTTTAAACCACCATTTCTGAAAAAGCATTGATTAAATATATTCCTAATGATCCTGAACAACTGTTATTTTATTTTTTGAGACAATAGTGTCTTCTTCTGTTATCCAGGCTGGCATGTGGTGGTATGATCATAGCTCACTGCAGCCTCCAACTCCTGGGCTCAAGCAATCCTCTGAAGCAGCTGGAACTGCAAGCACAAGTCACCATTCCTGACTAATTTTTTAAAAATTTCTTTTGTAGAGATAGGATTTTGCTATGTTGTCCAGGCTTGTGTTGTAATCCTCTTGCCTCTGTCTCCCTAGTAGCTAGGACTACAGGCTGTCATGCTCAGCTATAACTAATTTTAAAAGTAATATCAAAACTCAAAATTAAATTTGGTAATCAAAAATAGTTACATAGCATGTACAAAGCATGTGGTATTGAGAAATAGGTGTGATATTTTTGAGTTATTTTTCAAGGTATGGATGCACATTTCTAATAAAAGCCCTCCAGATTCTCCTCAACCTCCACCCTCAGCTAAATGCCTGTCCCCCAACTTCAAGAAAAATCTTCTAGGTCTTCTTCCTGTAGGATCACCTTAACACAATAACTCTGATTTCAGTTTTCTCCCATAGATAACAAAATGAAGGTTTCCTGAAGCTGTTTTTCACTCTAGGCCTATAGACACAAGAAATCCACTCCTTTCACTCCTGTCCCCCAGCTGGAATCCACGTGCTTGGATTTGAGTTGGCCTTCCTAAGACCTTTTAATTGCTATATCCCTGAAAATATGGTCTGTATTGTTAGGTGTCTTAATTGTATATTTGTTTATTTGTCCCAAGTAAGGAAAGAGTATTTAAAGACCCTCAGCAGATACACACACACGCGCACGCGCGCGCACACACACACACACACACACACACACAGAGTAAAGATACATGCCCACAAGATTGAAAAATCATCATATCTTCCCACTCTTGGTTTTTCTCCTATCTTGACAGCAAAATGATTATGTCACTTTAATTTGCATTATTTGTTGTTTTGTTGTCTCTTTTTCTCCACTCAGGTCTTCTGGTTGACTTTGGTCTTCGTGATTTTCTTGCAGTGAGCTGTATCTATCTACCTATCTATCTATCTATCTATCTATCTATCTATCTATCTATCTATCTATCTATCTATCTATCCATCCATCCTTATTACTTACCCTCATAAAGCTGTGTGTATGTATATCTTATTGTGTTTCTAAGTTTTTCTCCCTGTATCATGATACTGTATTATTCCCTTTTTCTATGGATTTGCAGCATTGAGGTGAAATTTGCCAGGAAATATGTTTTTATTCAAGTAGAACTATTAAAAGGAAAGTCATTTTAATGCATTGGACTATTGTGTACCTACTAATAATAAGACAATTGAGAATCTAGAACTAAGTTGCCAGGATACACTATTTGGCAAGATAAAGCATCCAGAAAAAATGAAAGAAACAGAATTAACAAATATTAATTCCAATTAACTGATATTAAGACAAGTGAGTTTCTAGAACTAATTTGCTATGATACACTATTTGGCCAGATAAAGCATCTAGAGAAACTGAGGAATAGAATTAACAAATATATGCTGAGGGCCAAAAAAAAAAAAAAAATCATGCAAGAAGAAACACAAAATCAAGTCACAAAGTACTAAAGTGTAATGGACATTTATGTAGGTTTAGCTTGCAAGTGGATCTTAAAATAGATTCATCTTTCCCAATAATAGTTTGATGATTTTTATAGTCTGGACCAGTGAATCTCAAGTTTGGCTGACTATGCCTCCCAGGAGACATCTGACAATGTCTGAAGATATTTTTTATTGTCAAAAAAATTTTTGAGGGGTCACATAGCTACCAGCATCTAGTATGTAGAGGCTAGAGAACCTGCAATGCCAGGGCAGCCCACACCCAAACAAAACAATATTTAACCTAAAAATTTAATAATGTTAAGGTTGAGAAACGCTTTTTAGAGTGACACATATATATATGTGTGTGTATATATATGTGTGTATACATATGTACATATATATATAAAGAACAAATATGTTACTGATTGCTAAAGATGAAATATTCTTTGATATAGCACACTTCATTAATATATGCGCGGAACAATGTTTCTGTTTTTCTCACAATCCCAAATGTTTCTTTGATCATTTTAAGAAGCACTTAGTGAAGAATTCTAATAATGGACAAACTCAGATATTCAGCTTTAATAGGTTTTTTCAGTATCCCATAGATTGGGCTCCTTTCTTAGCCATTCTCTGCAATGCAAGCCCAACTCCTTGACTTCCCTAAAGGCAATAAACTCATCCATCCCTCGTCTAACTCTCCATTTCTAGTCCTTATTTCAAATCCAAATGTCTAGAAGGTGAAATCTCAGGAAACACTTTTATTAAGCTCCGATTAATACCAACAAATAGACAAGACCATGGGAGGTGGTAATTAAGCTAGGAGATGGCTTTCTAGCTTTGGGAAGAGAACATAAGCAGAGAAAGAAGAAGAAAGATATATGGGGAGATCATGAAAACCCCACCCTGAGCAGAGAGCTCAGGCAGCGAAAGGGGGTGAGAAAACCCCACAGGCTGGAAGTTCTGGGCTGTAGAGTGTCTTGAGTGAGAGTAGCAAAGGAGAATTCTGAGTTCAAAGATGCACACCTCTGTAAGAAGGGGATATGTCATAGAAGCCGTATTTTCCACCATCTCAGGGCAACACAGAGTGTGTCCTCCATGGCTGAA
>NW_012113141.1:15503477-15504864 GCF_000951035.1 Colobus angolensis palliatus | reverse complement strand
TAAAAAGAATAAATTAGGAAAATATTAATATCAGGAAGACTAATCGTACAATATTATGCTGTTAATTTATATGGGAAATAACCTAAATTCTTATATAAAATAGCCTTATTTCATTATTATTAATGACTTCACTATATCCACCTTCCTATTTGCATGGAATAGAACAGGTGGTATCTCACATGTAGATTAAATACAGGATCCACTCATTTATACCTATTGGTTTTAGTTCATCAATATTTCAAAAAAATGTATTTTCTTTGGGTATTTGAGATTATATAATATTAGAATGTTGAAATAAATTATCTAGGAAATATCCAGACTAAAAAGAAAATGAGAAAATTTGGAAATGAAAGTAGGGACTAGAAAAAAATAAATTCATAGTGAAATAAAAATCAATTTCATTTAGAAAGTAAAATAAGATAGGCCTTTTGAATAACACAAAACTAATACAAATATTATGGAATTAAATTTTGATAACACTTCATTCTTCAAAGGATGTTTTACTGCCATGGATTTGCAACATTCGTTTCTGCAATGACTGATAGAAGGAGGAAGTGTAATGTTGGAGGCTGGTTTTCAAATGTGCTCAGATGTGGGAGCACAGAGGCCATGCTGCTTTTGAAGAGCACTCAGTGTCCTCAGAGCACTCTATCTGTTAGGAAACTATTGCAGAAATCACTTTACATGATTTTCTTCAATTATCACGAAGAAATATTATAACTGAAGAAATTTCTTCAATTATCTTCAATTTCTTCAATAATTCTATGAGAAAAATGTTATATTTTACATTTTACAGCTGGGAAAAGCTAGGCACTGATTCAGGAGTGTTGCCCAAGTCGGAAGCTAGGGAAGTGCTTCTCAAGCTTTGGGCAGAATCAGAATCACCTCAAGTCCATATTAAAATACAGATTCTGGGCCTCACCCTCAGAGTATCTAATTTAGTAAGTCTGGGAGGGAGCTTCAGAATCTAGCAAGTTCCCATGTGGTCCTGATGTTGTAGGTCAGGAGGACAAATACTGGAACATCTGAGCTAAGATGTGTGTAACAGTGATGGCACCCAGGTAGCTGGAATGCAGACTCCACACTAACTACCAGCTTATAGTTTGCCAGAGGCACGGCCACATTACACACATGACAAAGATGGCAACCCCCACAGGCACCCTCAACAAAACCTTGTCACATGGAGTAAAAGCTGCTATTTCCTAGTTTTATATTTATTCCATTCTAGACCTCCCTAGGAAATGAACAGTTTCAGGAAATACAATTTAATAAAGAATAACTTTTAATTGAAAACATGCCATGCTAATTAACTTCTTTCTTTGAATTGTGAAACAATTATCTTAATTCCAAGTGAGCAGCAGAATTTGTTTTGTCTAGATTTGCTCAG
>NW_012113141.1:15484763-15502742 GCF_000951035.1 Colobus angolensis palliatus | reverse complement strand
TATATATTCGCTATATATGTATGTATTTGCTAATTTCTACTATCTTGTCTATAAACTATTGAGATTTCAAAATACTCCAGGGTAGATATCAAATTACAAGGTCATTAATTTTCCACACTTTCTAAATGTTCCTTTTCCTTGGTTCTAAAAACTATAATCTGGTCTTGTGTAGAAAACATAAAAAAATACGACATGCGCAGTGGCTCATGCCTGTAATCCCAGCACTTTGGGAGGCCTAGGCAGGTGGATCACCTGAGGTCAGAAGTTCGAGACCAGTCTGGCCAACATGGTGAAACCCTGTCTCTGCTAAAAATACCACAAATTAGTCAGTCATGGCAGCGTGCACCTGTAATCCTTGCTATTTGGGAGGCTGAGGCAGGAGAATCGCTTGAACCTGGGAGGCAGAGGTTGCAGTGAGCCGAGACCACGCCATTGCACTCTAGCCTGGGCAACAAGAGAGAAACTCTATCTCAAAAAAAAAAAAGGAAAACATACAAAATATAAAAAACCATAAATTTTTTCTGACAAATCACACACTAAATCAGAAAGTGTGTACTAAGGAATTGACACATTTTCCATAGATGATTAAACATTATTTTAATTACCTATGAAGGGCTGAATATAATTATCAAATTGCATAAAAGTACAAAGGCATGATGTCAAAAAGTGAAGCCTGTAGAATCAGAAATATCAAATTTGTAAAACGTAAAACAGAGTTTCAGAGTTTCATGTATAGGTCAATAGTGTTGTCAACTGAAGTCTGCCTGTGTGATACAAGTTGGGATGTATAATACTGAAAAGCAAATGCTTGCTTCACCCATCAATTACATAATTTATTCAGAACACCTTGGCTTGTCATAGTATTGTCTTGAAAAATAGTAACAGAAGATGATTCTGCAGAAAATTGTCTTAAAATTGATGTGCACATACACACATATACCCACCACTCATATTAATCAGACTTGTAGCATTGATCATTTCTGATGAAAAGTAAATAGATTTCAAATTGGAGATGATCAAGGAGTAGCTAAAGGAGAGACCTCTAGCATATAAACTTTTATTGGATGCTGGGAAAGAAAGCAAAAAGTGGATTGAAACTAGAATAGTATCTGAATATTTTAAATAATTTAAAATCAAAATATTACTTAAAAAAACCATATTGTTCCGCTTGCTATCACCGAAGAAATTCTCTAGTCAAATTTGATTTACAACCATTTTTGCTCATCTGACCTATTATTAAATGCATTTGTTCCAGAAATACAGCAAATAATTTCTCATAATTCTTTACATGTCTTATTATAAGAGGTTAAAGCTTTTTGCTGAATATAATTTAATTGAAACTGAAAAACTTAATTTCTACTCATTGTAATGATGAGTGTCAGAAATGTACAGGTTCTTAATTAACTTCCTGCTAATAAAGGATTTCTTTAGATATGAGTACTTAACTGGTATTTCCCATCATGTTAGGGGAATGGGGAATGATCAAGACTATACAAACTTTAGTAAGATGGATGAGATCAGTGATGCCACAGCTGGAAAAAAAACAGAAAGTCTACATTCCTACTTTCCTGCTCTCATTTCTTCAGACTAGCATCTGAAGAAACTTGTGAAGAAGTCATTGTGAAATAAAAGTCTTTGTCAAAATAAAAACAAAAGTCTTTGTCAAAAATAAAAATAAAAACAAACCTACAAAGGATGTGATGGGGCTGGTCATGGTGGTTCACAACAGTAATCCCAGTGCCTTGGGAGGCCGAGCTGGGAGGATCACGTGTGGCCAGGAGTTCCAGAACAACCTGGGCAACATATCAAGACCCCCCATCTCTGTGCAAAAAAAATTTTTTTTAATTAGCCAGGTGTGGTGGCATGTGCCTGTAGTCCTAGCTACTTGGGAGACTAAAGTGAGGAGGCTCATTTGGTCTCAGGTGTTTGAGACTACAATGAGTTATGATTGCACCGCTGCATTCTGGCCTGAACGACAGAGTGAGACCTTGTCTCCAAAGGAGGGGAAAAGAAAGATGTGACGATGTGATGGGGTAAGATCAATTACCTGCCTTCTTCACCATCTCAGATGGTCTCATTACTGTAGGAGAGAGTGGAACACATGCTGGGACAAAGGTCAGGACAGGATAGAGAAGTAGTGTTATTGGCTGGTGACCTAAAGGTGGCCATAGTTACTCTTTCTTCTTGACCATAAACTCTCAGCTTTCAGGTAAGGCTTGGTCCCTTCTCCAACTCTAAGACATGAAACTCAATTAAGATAAAGAAATCCTATTAGCATCATTGCTTTTGCCCTGGCAGTATGTCCTGGGCTACGACATACTACCAGCCACTGAGCCTAAGGGGAAGGGAGTGTCAGTGAATACTTGGCCTCCTTTCTTTTAAAAAAACACTTTGTCAGAGCAGAATGTTCCCTTTCCAATGCCTCCAGACACTGCCATCTTCATAACTGCTTGGAACTGTAGAAGCATCTGAGAAATTCAGTAGATCTAGCCAAAGAGAAAGAGCCCAGTGCCTCCACGTGGCTCAGTGGAAAAGAGACAGAACCAGAGTTCTTACCAATGATTTTGAGCAGTCGAATAAGCCAACTCTGGCACTATTTACCTCCAGATCCCTATTACATAAAACAATAACAAAACAGAAAAACTTGCTTTGAAAACATATTTTGTTGTGTCTTCTGTTTCTAGAAATAGCATATGTGACATAGTAAGGTAATGTATTATTTTTAATTAATTAATGTTTTTGCTCATTCACTCATTAAACTCGTGCCGTGCCTACAGTTTCTAAACTGCTGGCATACACAATAAACATAAACACATTGATAATACCTTATATTTTATAGTGTATTATAGATTAGCAGGTGCTTTCAGTAGAATATAGGTTGAGGTTCCATGTCATTTATATAACATGCTTCAGAGTACAAGTGTTTCAGATTTTGGATTTCCTTTTGAATTTTGGAATATCTGCGCATACATAATATCTTGAGGATGAGACTCAAGTCTAAACACAGAATTCACTTTTGTTTCATATCCACCTTATACACAAAATCTAGAAGAAAATTTTATGTAATATTTTTTGTGGATGAAACAAAGTTTTGACTGTGTTTTGACTATGGCCCACCATACGAGGTCAGACCTGGGATTTTCAACTTGTGATATCATGCCAGTGCTCAAAAAGTTTATAATTTTGCAGCATTTCAGATTTGGAATTTCAGATTACAGATGTTCAACCTGTATTTTATTCTTTTCTACCCCTCAAATAAGCCCATATTAGAAACTGAGGTTGAGGGTGCTTGTGCCTTGCATGAGGCCACGGTTTTGGATAGTAAGTCCTTTACTACAAGTAAGGCTCTCATCACCACTCTACCTGGGTCCTCCCTTATGAGCTGCATGTTTATGTTCTAGCTTCACTAAGCTCAGAAGCTGGTCTGACTTGATCACAAATCCCAAAACTTTCTTGGTCCTGGGAACCAATAGTAAGGCCTGGGCAATAAAGCCCATAGAAATCTATCAGTCTGTGCTAATTGCATCTCAATTTAAAAAGCTGCAATTGTGCAATCCTTTGGAATGCAAGGAGAAAATATTAGAACTTGCAATATATTTATTTTTTAAATATTTTCCTTTAAACGGTATGTTTCATAATGTACACCCCAGATGTTACATCTGCCATGCATATATAATTTATAGAGACTGAAATGTATACTAAATAGATAAATGACACATAATGTTTCAAATATTATCACATAAAAAGTTGTCTGATAAAAATATTTAAAGACCACTGATCTGTTTTTAGTTTTAGTAGACTAGATAGTGACACGCCTACATGCCCACTTTGCCTTTATTAATTTAGAGACATCAGTATTGGGCAATGACCATCTGTTGTACTCAGTGATGTACAAGATCCCACTACCTATCTGGATAATTCAGTCCAAGTGACAACTTTTTTGAAACTTTCATTTTCTTATCACTGGGTTGCAAAAATCACATAAACAGTTAACTTATGTGAAAGCCCTTTGTCAATTGTAAAACACTGTAGAAGTGTTAAGTTCAAAACAGTGGCTGAAATTAAAGTGCCTGGAATCATGATGAGGGAAACTGACTTCTATTGAGTGCTACTATTTGCTTTCCAAATACTATCTCATTAAAATTCCACAAAATGTTCAATAGATGATGTAACTAGAGCAGGAAGAGGACACAATTTATGTGCATGTGTTTATGTACACTGAGCTGCTTCTTTGCTCCTCAGAACAAGTCTCAAGAGCATTTATTAGTTTGAAACATGTGAAATTGCTGTTTTTATAGGTCAGTCAAATATCAGCTATTTCCCGTGGTTCAAATTCACAGTAAAATGATCATTTTACACATGAGGAAATGAAAGCCAAGCAAACTGAAATGACTTGTCCAAAGTCAAAGAACTAGTAAATGTAGGGAGGTCCCAGCACTAAAATCCATGCCTCCTGTTTCCACCACCCCCTACTCCGTACTGACAGCACAGCACTCCGTCAAACTTCAGCAATCTTTGTCATCCAAGGGATAGGCCTTTCAGAGGGTGTATTTAGGTCTCTAGTGAGGAGACACAGTACACTGCATTTCAAGTACAGGGGTGTGCCATGGTCCCTCTAAAATATGCCCTGTGTACCAGCCTCCTGCCCTGTCTCCAACATCTATATTAAGTGAAGTAAATTACATACTATGCCCTCTCAGGTGGAAGGCTATACACACTCAACTGAGTTTTACTTTGGATTACTCATAGCTCTCTAGATTTTTGTTAACTATAATTTCCATGTAGTCTTGAAGACTGGTATTTCTTCAGCCCCATACAGCAGTGCAAACCACTACAGGAAAATCCTCATCTTTGCCAGAAAGTGATTTTTGAAAACGCAGCTCTGCTCTGGGAGACTGGCATGGCTATCTGTAAGTGCGTCCTGTGCACGCTTATTCAGCCTCTGGAGGGATTGTATTCTTTGCCAAGGATGCCTTTCTACTCCCCAGAGCTGTATCTGGCTTTTCTCTTGAAAGCAAAACAAACAAAATGAGAGAAGAGGAGGAAGACAACACCTCAAACATCTTCACTCTAAGCTTCCTGTATTTTCCTGCCCAGAAGTTTCTTTAACTCTTTAAAGAACTCTTTAAAGAAAAAGAAATCTAGGACCAAAATTCTAAATGTTGTTACATCTGAGTGGAAATCAGTTGAAAGCTTGGTTAAGGCTTAAGAGGCAGTCAGTGACTTTTCCTTAGAAATGCTCATAAATCCTTCCAATCATGAAAGAAAAGAATTAAATGAGCCTTCGATAAGATGCCTAAGGTTGCATTTTAGAAGTTTTTTATTTTAATATTATCTTCCAAAGAAAGTTAAAAGACAAGGAAGACCATCTGGAATTTAGGAACCCAATAAATATTAACATTTATCAAGTTCCATATTTATGGCAGCTCTGTTAATTAGCTCAAAAGGTCATTTCTGGCACCCATGTGATTCTGTATGTACAAAATAATGATGGCTCTCTTACACTATATAAAGATATGCAGCTTTCTTTTTTTTTTTTTTTTTTTTTTTTACCAAGTTCCAATGAAACGCAAATGCTTACTTCCTTACTGGAACTCTCGCATTAATATCATGGAGTTATTTTTGAAAATAATTATTTAATATCTACCTATTATTGCTCAAACTAAGTATTCATAAATATGCTCAATTTTAGGTAAGGTTTAAAATATCTACTCACATGTTTTGACAATACATTTTGCAACCTTAAACAGTGTGTCAATTTGACATGGTGTTGATTTAGGGTGTTTTCTCCCTTCCATTTAACTTCCTCTTTGATTTTTGGTCTCACTGCCTAGCTTTTGGCACAGTGAGAAAGCAATTTTCTCCAGAGTCAAAATTAGTACTGCATCATGAATTATTCAGCCCAACACAGTGCTTCTTGCAGCACCCTGTGCTCTTCCAGCCCCAAAGTTTGAAGTCTTCCCTTTCGCACATCCCCATCTCCATTCGACCTCCTGCCCTCCACTTCTCACTCCTCCCAATATGGTGGTCCAGCAGGCTGGCACCTTGGCACCAGACTGAATTTGCTTTATATTTAAATTTCAAGTCACATAGTCACCTTCTAGCTGGAGAGCTTCACAGTGCAATCACATGAGGCAGGCTGCTTCCACATAAAACAACTTCAAATAATATCTGTGAGATGGGAGCCAGACTTTAATAACTTTACCTTAAAATAGACTCATTGAGGACAGCCTGGCCAAGCCTCAAATGTCTACATAAAGGTAATATTAACTCTGTACCTTTAAAGTCTTTATACTTGGGAATTTTAATGTTTTCTTATAAATTTATTTACACAAAGCCTCTCATTTTGATATGTTATAGCAAAATTTCAACTTTCTCCCTGTTACTTCTCATTTCACGTATTTTCTCAGGAAAATATTCTTGATAAACACATAATATACATGCTGATCCTACCCTTCCTTGAATTAACACAAATTTTAATTGAAAGGATTATGTATCTATTATCTTGGCTATTTAAAATATATATCCTTTTTTTTTTGCATCAATTACATTACTTAGAAAATTTCCCAAAAGCCACATGCTTCACATGACCTAAGATTGACACTGCATGGAACAGACGGCTGAAGCTGCAGCTTACCCCGACTTGTGATACACTGCAAAACTGAAAGGTTTTTAGATAAAATGAAAGATCAGTAGGTATAAAACTGAACAAATGAAATCTGAGAACATTTTTCAAATAAAGAAAAATACATTCCTGGCCAGGTGTGGTGGCTCACACCTGTAATCCTAGCACTTTGGGAGGCCTAGGCGGGCAGATCACGAGGTCAAGAGATTGAGACCATCCTGGCTAACACAGTGAAATCCCATCCCTACTAAAAATACAAAAACTAGCTGGGCGTGGTAGCAGGCGCCTGTAGTCCCAGCTACTTGGGAGGCTGAGGCAGGAGAATGGCATGAACCTGGGAGGTGGAGCTGGCAGTGAGCCGAGATTGTGCCACTGCACTCCAGCCTGGGCTACAAAGCAAGACTCCATCTCAAAAAAAAAAAAAAAAAAAAATTCCTAAGCATCCTATTTGAATTGCCCTAAAAACCTGCTTCTGAGATATTATTTACATTATGAAAGCCCCCAAGAAAACAAAATACTTACCCATCATTTTATTGCTCTAATAGCCAGATCTTATCTTGTGCTGTTAGAGTTATCAAAATGTAATGATCATATTTCGGGTCAAAAAAAGTCTGATTGCCCAGTTATAGGAAACAGGGATGGTTATTCAATAAACATAATCTTTAAAGTGTATAATTCTATGTATACATAGATGATCATTGACAGTTGTTAACTCTACAGTTTACTACTCAAACAAATTTAATTGGACAAGATATGTCTCTATAAATTAGAAAATATGGCATTTCTTTTGAGAGAGATAGTGTAATATGTATGTACATTTTAGCATATAAATTATTGAAAATACATTCAAAGGAATCTTGATTTTGGTAAATAGATGGCATTAGATTCATTTATGTTGGCCAGTAGCATGCTCTATGCAACATTTTACTGCTGCTGCTGAAATGATTAACTTTAGCTGTGTGCCAAGCAAGATTCAGAGTTCATATTCTGAAAATTTCTGATGCTACAATGTTCAACTTGTATTTTAACAGATTCCTGGAAGATGTTAGCTTTGTGATTCTTGATTTATGCTTGCAAGTGTGATTTTATGGTTTGAGTAATCAATGTTTCTCTTTCCACCCATTCTTTTTTCCCCTATCTTCTCTCAATCTCTCCTCTCAATGTCATGTAGTTGTAAGAAGAGAGATTCTGGTGCAATCCCCTGGGGTTAGCTGATGAACATGGACCATATGTTCCTGACTTTCTTCAGAGATTACTGTGTGCATTATACTGACAAACCAACTACCCAAAACAATTCTGGATAACTTTATACTACACAAACAGCTTGCTAATGAGTCATGGTAGCAGTTGCCACATTTTAGTAATATTTATTAAATTGTTATGAGGCATGAAACTGTATTGGTTTAGCTCTGTGATAAACTAGTTAAAAGCTAGAAGGTTTTATTTTTGAAAATAATCATTTGTAATTGACATTTCTGTAGTTTTACTTTTTTCCCCCTCATATGTGTTTTAAAGACTTTTTCCTCCTATTGCTAATGTTTACTCTGGGAAGACCCAAGAACAGAGCTCCTCAAACATTGTCTTTGTTCATGCTCTTTTATGTGATGCTCTTTGTATGCTTCTTTGCTTGGTCATCTACAGGATAAAGAGCAAGGTGATAAAACAAATGGTTATGGATATGGCATAGTCCCCATGTGCTCCAGCCTCTGCTGAGGGGTATAAATGAGAGAATAATAGTAAAATGGCTCCAGGATTATTATTATAATCTTGCTGGTCATTCCAGTAGCTTTCCAAAATACCTAATATAAAACTTTCTATTACAGTAAAAATGAAATCAGGTGCAACTCTTTAGCTATTATTCCCAAAGGCATTTAAAAGGCTTCCAATTTTGTGTAACTGTTACATAATCTAAAACTGAGTCCAGAAAGGCTTTGCATACTAGTTATGCTAATCAGTTATGCTGCCTCTCCTCAAACACACCTGTTTAAATCATTTCATATAATTTCCATCAATGAGACTTAAGTAAGTTAAATAACTTCCCTATGTTTCAGTGTTCTCTCTTAAATTGTGATAATAATTGTTTCTACCTGATAATTTAGGTCAAACAAGATAGTTCAAATAGTTTTCCAAGCAATAAATGGTCAGATGCTGTATGTCAATTAATATTAACTATTCTTAAAAGTGGTAAGTTATTTACATGGTAATATGGTTTGGTTGTGTGCCAACCCAAAATCTCATCTTAAATTGTAATCCCCATAATCCCCATAATCCCCATAATCACCACGTGTCAAGGGAGACACCAGGTGGAGCTAATTTAATCATGGGGTGGTTTCCCCCATGATGTTGTTGTGTAGTGAGTTCTCACGACATCTAATGGTTTTATAAGGGGCTCTTCCCCCTTCACTCATTCACTCTTCTCTTTCCTGCCACCATATGAAGAAGGTCTATGCCTGCTTCCCCTTCCCCCATGATCGTGTGTTTCCTGAGCTTTCCCAGCCATGTGGAACTGTGAGTCAATTAAACCTTTTTCCTTTATAAATTACCCAGGCTTGGGTATTTCTTCATAGCAGTGTGAGAATGGACCAATACACACGGCTTTACTATTTTTACAAAATGTAACAGGAGCTGATATTTACTGAGAACTTACTATGTGCTAGGCACCATTATAAACACTTTACATGTGTACACTAATTTGAACCTCAGAAAAACTCTATGAGTAGATATGTTATTCATCCCATGTTATGCACAAGGAGTTATATCATGGACAGGTAAAGTAACTTGCCCACATTCATCCCCTAACAAATGACCTGTGCACTTCACTACTGAACTCTAAGTGCAAATAAATATATATTTTCCCTTTGGATTTTGGGATTTATTTTTCTATCAACAAAAATAGATAACACTAAAAAAGTGCCAAAAATAATATTTCACTCTCTCAGCTACTCTGTCATTCAACTAGGACAACTGCATTGATTGTCTAATACTACTGCACTATAATCAAGCAAGAACCAAAGACATCTAGATTAGAACAAACCTTAAAGGTCACTTAGCCCAGCAACTCATCTGGAAAGCCTATTGTTTCTCCAACATGTTCTCATTTCCTTTTGTCAAAAGCAATTAGGAAAGCAGAAATGTGGAGCAAGGGACTCAGCACCCAAGAACAGAAAGCATGAGGCACAGTGGCCAACTAGGCAAGGGCCTGAGCTTCTCCTTCCCTTAATTAATTTGTCTGTACCTTAGAAGTAAGAATATCAACCTCATAAGTTTGGTGTGAGGCTTAAATTGGACTAAGTATGGGAACACAACTTGCAAATGCGCTATGTAATTAATTTTTAAAAATGTGTTATTTCTTCCAATTGGGGGATAAAAGTGAGAAGGAATATCCTCATAAAGAAGAAACATAGAATCCTTTACAAAATAGAAAAAAACTATTTTAATATGTAGCTTGGTGTAAAGGTCCCTGAGATAGCCACAAGATATGGGTACACATTCAAAGAATCCCGACATGGGAAAGCAAGCAAATATTTCAGCCAGCCCAAAGGGAAAGCCAAATGGAAATTAGAAGATGGTTTTCAAGGGTGGTTCAATCTGTTCACACACATAACACTGGCATTGGGGGGAGATGAGAAGACACAAGGGAAATCTATCTCAAGAGATAACACTACTATTCCTGCAACATGCTCACTTCCAGGCATACTGCTTGAGGATCAGCAGGACCTGCCTGCCACTGTTCACCTCTAGCCATCCCTCCTGCCTGCTATTGCCCAAGTCTGCAGCTTATTAGTAATTGCTGCAGAGGGGCAGCAGGGGATAATGAAAAGAACTGGCTATTAAACCAATGAGAACAGTCATTTGTATAGTAAATTGTCAGACTCTGGTGGGGAAGAGACCAAAGGTATTATCTAAAGGAGGTCATGGAGATTTCAATTATCTGTTCTAAACCTGTTCTTAGATCCTGAGACAAAGAGGTGAGCAATAAGAGAGAAACAAAATATTTGAAGATGCAAATTAAGCAGGAGAGATTAAGGTGGTAGAGGTGAAAAGAGTGAATAGCAACATATTTGCAGGCCACTTTCTTCGGCCTACAGAGGTGTCAAAGCAAAGTGGTCTTAGGTAGAAGGAAGAAAAGTAGAGCATCATTGAGTAAGGCCTATATGGTGGATGGCACTTTAAGGTGTTTGGAGAAGATTTGGAATAGACCATTGCAATTGAACTAGAGAATCAATAAGAAGCCAAGTATTGTTAAACAATGACTGGGAACTGACTGTGATTAAAGAACAGACATGAAATGTATTCTTAACAAAGAAAAGGCAGAAAACCTATTTCTGGAGTTGAAAGAGATGTGAAGAAGATTAAGAAAGGATTCAGGCAGTTAGCAAGTAGACTGTTCAAAGAATTGAAGTTGGAAAAGAAGTAAGGATGAAGATGAAAGAAATGCATGCCCTCTTTGCACTGAAACTCCCTCCTCTTTGTGGTGGCTATACAGCCTTCAGTGACATCCGGTCCTTCAGTCCACTATTGGTGAAGACTGTGAGCATGAATATCCAGAGCTCTTTTCCATGTGTCCTCTCACCTCTCCCTGAATTGGGCACTTTTGTCCACGTCTTCTTTTTTGAACCACCTTCCTGGACTGTCTCTGATGACATTGTCCTGATTCATATACATCTTACTAAGCCTGATTCATATACCTCTTACTGAGTTCTCTTCTTGCTTCTATGTTTGTGGACATAAACTGGAGACTGTCTGGCTATCTTTTCTCCATGAAACATCTCTCCAACAGTTCTGTTTGACTTGTACAGCTTCACCTAGCCAATCAGACTAGGCTTCTGTTAGTTACAATAAAAGAAACAGATGGAGCCCAGAAGAACCACATAACTGAAATCTGTAGTACTGGTCTATGTGAATATCAAAATAGAGGTAGAGAAGGAACCAAGATGGCATCTGTAGTGGGAAAGAAGTATGTTTAAGAAACAGAAAGATATGGTCAAAATTGATGATGGGGTTGAATTGGTATAACATTCAAGTGCCATCTAAAGTTCTCCTATGTATTTAATTTAATCAACCTTCCTTCAGAGTTAATGTCCACATTTCCATTTGCTTATTGCATATCTCCATGTATGACACAGACAATACTGAATGCTCGCCAAATACCATTATTTTCCAACTTGTCTGAGTCGATGAGAAAATTCCACTTCAGTTATGTTGGAGCCATGTGACATATGGGCAGCAATGTCTTCCATGTACAGGACTAAGCACAAAACCTTGTGCAAATGTCCTCACTCTGTCTCCACTTCTACAGCAACCTTAGAGAGCATGTGTTTAAGATGATAGCATCACAAGATAGAAAGAGCTTAAATAGCCACTTCACTGCTTTGAGAATACATGTCAAAGTTCAAGTAGACAATATATGGCACACCCAAGTTGAGAAATTGAGAGCAGACTTACAGGACATCTCTTATATAGCTGAGGAAAAACTTTTACACCTAGCAATGAAGAATGATGTAGTACCCCCAGGGCTACTAATTGTGAAGAGATATTACTACTCCCAGGCCTGAGAAAACAAACGAAGGAACTAGATTCCAGAACCCAGAGAGAGTTGTACAGCAAATGCCACCTGACTGGAGAATTTCCTTTTAATAGGAACATGCTGCCAGTAGAGGAAACATTGAAGAAACAAACACTGCAGCTTAATCCCCTCTCCTACTCTTCAGTCATATACCGTGGTTGTCCTTCACTGACGGAACCCAATCAGAAGTTAGAAGGCAAAGGAGTCCACTGATAAGAGTTAATCAGGGCAGCCTCTGGGAACACCCCTAGGTGAAGAATGGGAGAGCGTCAATGGAGAACCAACAAACCCTCATTAGACTGTGGTAAGTTCAAGAAAGAAACCTTTGTTGTAGTAAGACAGTGGTATTTTAGGGTTATTTACTACACACTAACAATAGTTGCCTTGATTAATATATATCCTGCCAGCCCCTCAAATTCTATAAAGCTCCTGTTAATATGTGCATTATGCAGTGAGGTGGATTCCAAAATACAAGACACGACAGTACTCAGAATTAAATTGTACAGTCAACTTTAATGAATCAAAGCAGAGATATAAAATGATATCTTAAAGAGTTAGAAAACTGCCCACTCTCAAAAGAATTCACTGTACTCTTGATGCATTTTATTTACATTCATTAACATATTAAATCTGATGGTCAGTTAAATAAAGAACCAAAAAAAAGCCATAGTGAAAAGTCAGGTTGTCATGCAAACCTGACTTAATGCAGCAGATTGCATTAGAGAATGCTAAATATTCTGTTTTTAAATACAGAATTTCTGTTGACAGATGGATGTTCCTGGCTGTTGTTAAATATTTGACCCATCCAACTTTCATTGTTCTGATTCCTTGTTCATCAAAGAACATCCTGCTTTTGATTCATGTGATGTAATTTCCCATGAAGATATGCTTAAAGTAAGAATGGAGGCTAAACATATTCATATTTGCCCATTAATTTTTATTATAATTTACTAATTTTGCATTCTAATTTTATAGATGTATTATGATCTTTTTAAATGTGAAGTCACCCCTGAAAAAATGATATGCTTTAAATTTCCAGACAAAGTCATACTTCTAAGCCTAGACTTCATGCTGAATTCACCAGAAAAAGCAATGCTACTGAGAGAAGCCTCTTAAAAGACAGTGAACTGACCTTCCATAGTGACTACATTCTGTAATTCCTATGTGAAAGAGTACAGGCTACTTTTATTCTTAAATATTCACTATATGCAAACCCAAACCAAGCTGAATTTCTCAAGCTCAAGTACTAGGAGGCATGTTTGATGCTTTCTTTTGCCTTATCTGTTACTTCTAGTCTACTGTCCATTTCTGCGGAAATGGAATACTCATTTCCAATGAGTATTTATTAGAATCCAACTCAAGCTCTTCCTTCTCATCACCACTGATTTAATCTGAAATTTTGCTATCTTTGCTTGAAGGTTTGCAACTGTCTCCTGGCTGATCGCTGTGTCTTCACTCTTTTCTATAATCCATCCTACACATGACTCACAGATGGTCTTTCTAAAGCACAGCTGCAATGATTATCTTCTCTGCTCAAAATAATCAAATTATTCCCAGTTACTCCAACTTCTTCATCCTGACATTCATGTCCTCCCTAATGTGCCTCCAGTTAATCTAACACATACTCCTGTGTGTATATCACACATCAATCAAACTGAACAGCTTGTTGTCCACAAATGTGCTTTTTGCTAAGGGACTTTTAAGAACTGGCTTTTATATAGTCTAATAGCATTCAGTAGCTTTTTTGACACACGTTTTTCTTCTAGTCAGATCTATACACGTCCATTCTTTTATAAGACAATGCCCTCTTCATCTTTCAGGGGACTTTGATAAAAAACAAACAAACAACAACAACAACACACACACACATACACACACAACCACAACAGGGGTCTACAGCTCCTCATATAGAGACCCTGACATTTAAGCCACTGATATTTATTCAACCAGTAAGATATGTGGATTCAATCAGGGCATTCCGACCACAGGAACAGCTTTGGTCTATGTAGAAATACATAGGCAATAGGATATCCAAGTAATATTGAGAGTGTGATTTTTAAAATAGGAAATAATGTGAGTTTACTCAGTAGCACTTATTCATTGACTGAAGGAGGTAAAAAGGTATATACAGAATTGTTCTCTCAAAAGTGGCAACAACTCTTATGCAAGCTTTGGACTTTGGATTTTTTTGCCTTCAGTTTCCCAAATACTTGAGGGGAAAAACAAGGAAGATCCACAGGCTCCTTCGTTTACCCCTCAATCCACAAGAGGATGGCCTGGAATGACTATGTACTAAAATTCCATTTGTTACAACTTGATCTCCAATGCATGTATTAAAAGCTACCTCTTCCTCAAAGCCTCGACACCTCAGCAGAGACCTCCACATCCCTGTGTCATGTCAGTCAGGTGGCTTAGTGAACACGGTACTGGCTTTGGGAGGAGACAGAATTGAATTTGAGTCTTATCTCTAAGTCTATACCTGTGTGAACTTGGGCAAATGTCACAACCCATCTAAACATCTGTTTCCTGTTTAAAATGAAAACAATAATAAGTACCTGGCAGATACTCAGTAGGTCTTCAATAAATACCTGTTTCTTCATCTTCCTTTCCTTTCATTACTACTATTTTGATGAGTGTATATCAATTATCTTCACCTCTAAACTTTATGTACCTGTGAAGCATAAACTGTGTCTCTCTCTTCTCTAAATCTTCAACAGAACTGAATATAATTTCTTACATACTAGACACAAAATGAATGATGAAATGAATTAATGACAAATTTATGTGAAGTAAAATACTTTGCATTTATTTAAAAAAAAGATACTTAATAAAATGTTACAGAAAAATTTACCGAAAGATGTTACATGGTTTCCCTTTCTTAATAGTTATCTTTGAAGGGTATCTTGATTGGTTAATTTTACAACGTCTCCTGCTGATATTACTGCTTTTTTGCAAAGATACCCCCTTTACCAGTTTCCTGCTAAAAAAAGACAACTTTTTCAGTCCTAATTGAAGACATGCTTCTCAATACCATTATTAAAAGCCTCTCACCAAAATGGTCACTATTGTTCAAGAAATTAGTTGGTCTCCTTTAGTAGATTTCACTAAGATTTTTCCTTTTAACATCAAGACTGAGAAGACGAAGAGTTGACTAAAGCATCATGAGGGAGACTCGACAGTTTGAGACAGAAATGATTTCAGATAACTCACTATGTAACCCCTTATGAGACATCAAAGCATTCTCAAGCAGTATTAGAACACCAAAGAACTGTTGGATAAAGTGCTGTCAAAATCCTGTTTGTGAAACTCCTTCCCTCTGGCCATGGAGTCCAGGCCTTTCTGGAGCCCCTCTGGCTCCAGTGGTTCCAACTGCAATCAGGCCCAGATATTGCCTGCCTGAAACCACAGCTGTCCTTTTTTTCTTTTCTTTTCTTTTTCTTTTTTTTTTTTGAGACAGAGTCTCACTCACCAGATCGGGGTGCAGTGGTGCGATCTTGGCTCACTGCAACCTCCACCTCCCGGGTTCAAGTGATTTCTCCTGCCTCAGCCTCCCCAGTAGCTGGAAGAACAGGCACCTGTCACCACACCTGGCTAATTTTTTGTATTTTTGGTAGAGATGGGGTTTCACCATGTTGGCCAGGCTGGTCTTGAACTCCTGACCCCATGATCCACCCACTTCGGCCTCCCAAAGTGCTGGGATTACAGGCATGAGCCAATGTGCCCGGCCCAGCTGTCCCTTTATGTTTAATTTAAACTGAACTTGGAGTAGTTGAGTATGAAGTTGGTATGCCTTTTTCTTCTTCAGTGGCAATAGGACATTACATCGTAAGCCCTTTCTCCGAAACTTTCAACTCCTATCTCTAAGTGTTAGTTCACCTGAAAAGGAGTCCTCAGCTTTATTTCAGAGGATAAAGAAAGAGAAAGGCTTTCGGAGACTAACAGGCCTGAATCTTTTCCGAACTCATCGCTATACTAGCTGCTTGACTTCGGGCATGCGACTTACTTTCTCTTTTCCTCTTGCGTCATAGATTTGTTGTAAAGATAGAGTTAGAACCTATCACTGGTTTATTTGCTAAATAAGATCGATCTTAAGAATCTTATCTATAAGAATAGACATTGATGCCACCCATCTCCTCCTATATCCCTATCCCCTCATTCCTTGTGAGAAATATGCAGGCTAAGTAATTCCATCACATGGTCCTCATCCTCATCCTCTTTCTGCCTTTCTTTCATTTGTTAATTATAAAAATATGCATGAAAACATATAGTCAATGCTTCAGTTCAACAAATATGTGTGTCTCTTCTCCATGGCAGGTATTGAGTAGGCACTATTTATCAGGAGTTCATATCAGTCTGTCAGGAAATATCCAGTCTGGTACAGGAGTCAGTAGGTATTACTGTACCACTGCTGCTGCTACTACTACTGCTACCAACCACTACCTCAACACCACCACCAATTGCACTAATAACTGAAGATTAATTTATTAGTAAAATGCTACGAATGCACATTGTCATTTATGCAATATTTTGTTCTGTTCACTGTTTTATTTCCAATACCTAGAATAGTGTCTGATATTAAGGAGGTGCTCAATAAAAACTTGTTGGAAAAGAGTGACTTTAACCCTTATGACAACCCTATGTGTAATAACGTACATTTTTCAGATAAGGATATTGAAACCGAAGGAATAAACCAATCTACACAATGATGTCATAAGTGCTGTGATAGGAATATAGTCCTTTCTTTATTCTGCTTCCTGGCAACACTCACTCACACACATACACACACACACATACACACACACACACACACTCAAAAACCGAGATAGTGGGCATCGGATGTTATACTGTTTGAAAGAAAAAAGAAACGTAATCTGGAAACTAGATTGTTACAGAAAAACTTTTAATATTGTAGGCACCAAGTATAGATTGCTTCCTTCACCCTTATCTAAGTCTGGTTTTATATGCAGTAGTCCAAATATTGACGACAGGTGCTAACCTGCCAAGTAACAAATAGCTATCTTTATTGTTTCACCATACAGAAGTTAATGCAAGTGCAAATGAATGAGAAAATCAACGTTTTACATAAACTGCCTAAAACTATTTCTATTTAAGAAAATTGACTTTAAGGGCCACAAATATACATTTGCATAAATAAATTGGTGTATTAACAGATCAGCTTATATATTCACATAAATTTTCATATGGAGTGTTTCCCAACCTATCTGGTATTTAAACCATGAACTATATTAAATATACCAGCTCCCAGAACATGTCTCAACTAAGCAAAGCTGCACCAACATATCAGAGTTAGAGTCCAAGGAGAGAAGGTTCCAGGATGCACTACAAATTTGCTTCATATTTTTGGTTTAGGTTTGAGAAACTTGGAATTATACATCATAATAGGCAATAAAAATCAACAAATTGATTAATGAATTAAATAATTAGTATATACTCTTAGCTACTGCCACTTGAGTTATTTTCTTTTTTTTCCTCAGGTGGAGTATCACTCTGTCGCCCAGGCTGGAGTGCAGGGGCAACAAGATCTCAGCTCACTGCAATCTCTGCCTCCCGGGTTCCAAAAATTATCCTGCCTCTGCCTCCTGTGTAGCTGGGATTACAGGTGCATTCAACCATGCCCAGAATTTTCTCTTTTTTTAAAAGATGGAGTCTTGCTCTGTTGCCCAGGCTGGAGTGCAGTGGTGTGATCTCGGCTCAGTGCAATCTCTGCCTCCTGGGTTCAAGCTATTCTCCTGCTTCAGCCTCCTGAGTAGCTGGGATTACAGATGCA
>NW_012113141.1:15476373-15483905 GCF_000951035.1 Colobus angolensis palliatus | reverse complement strand
GGCGTGAACCTGGGAGGCGGAGCTTGCAGTGAGCTGAGATCCGGCCACAGTACTCCAGCCCGGGCGACAGAGCGAGACTCCACTTCAAAAAACAAACAAACAAACATACAATAATTACATACTTGGGGAATAAAAAATTAGAGGCAAATTTTTCTAAACAGGAAATCATGAATAGCTTAAGGACTCAAGTTTTTGTTTCTCCGACTTATCAGGAATCAATTAAGTTCTAGAATAGCCTCACTTCTTCTAGTATTATCTTAAGATAAATATCACATGATCCTTCATATGCTCTTTTAACATCCGGTGTTGTTTATGTAGGATAAGATACACAAATATGGGCATAACATTACCTTTAGGGGAAACAGAGACAGGTTATCTTCCAAAGCATGAATTTATAGGAAAATTATCAATGAAAATATAACTGAACCTATGCCAGATCACATAGCATAATACAAACACATTGCACTCTGTTCTGTGTACCATTCTTTCTCATCACTCTGCACATATTACCACATTTTCTATACTTTCCATGTTTGCAGAATGATTTTTAGTTTTGTGTGGGAGAATTGTGTGCCTAACACCTAATCCATACAGAAAATACCCTGGAACTCAGAAAACTAAGTTTAACCCCTGGGCACATCAAGTTCCTTGATAACACATCTCTCTTTGAAAAAAATAAGACTTATATTGTTCAAAAGAGCAGATTTCCTTTAAACAAAACATTCATTCACTTGCTATATGCCTGGTGCTACGGAAAATTCTGAAGTCAGACGAATCAATGAAGTTTCTGCCTCGCAAAACTTCCTGTGAGAGCCAGTTGGTTGCTCTCATCTTGATTGCTGTCACAGAGAATGACCATGACTTTTAGATTCATGATCTGCTTTCAAAATGGACAGGATTTTCTTCAACGCTTAAGATGTACACTGTGTTTATGGACTTCCACGAACCTCTGGATTCTATTTCTACTCACTAGACAACTCAGAGTGTGTCGGGAACTCTGAGCAACAGAACTGGGTTGGAGGTGGCTTTAATTTTCCCAGGAATCAATCTAAATATGAAATAGTGATTCCTAAGGCCTTTCTACCGAGGACTACAGGGGTTGTCTTAACATCTAGGCATGCATCCTGGACACAGTGGTTGGAGAAAGAGCTCACCAATTATATGGGCATTCCTGCACCTGCTATTCACCCTCTTTCTTATCACCCACTCACTGTAGCTCATATAGAGACCTTGTACAGTGAGAGCTGGAATTGTAGATATTGTTTTATTGACCAAAAGTGAGAAATAAGTATGGTGACATTTTATTAATAATTATTTGCACGCACAGTACAAATAATAAAAGTGCATTTACTTTTATTATTACCTTTTAGTATAGATGACTAAATCTTTTTATCCATATTTTAGTGATGAGCAAATGGAGTCTTCAGAAAGATAAATTGGGTGTGTAATGCCACAGGCGTTGAAAGTGAGACCTGAACTCTGAACTCAGCTCTTGCATCTCTCAGGCCAGTATACTTTCTAGTGCTTCAAAAGAGTATTAGAATCTTTGCAGAGATCTTATGAGAGAATTTATAAATGTTTACAAAACCATTCATAGCACATTATCTTACTTATATCTCCTCCTAATGTAGAAATGTGTTACTACCCCAAATGCCAACCTGAGGAAACTGAAGTTCCAAGGGGTTCATTTTAAAAACTGACATCTATTTAGTATGCCCTTACTGAAAGGGCACTGTTCTGAGACACAGTATTTTGCTTATGAATCCCATCATGTTTTCATCTTGTCATCCATTTATACACTATGACTGTGCACAGGTTTTAGACGGAGTTTCAGATTCAGGCACAGAGGTACATCATACTGGATATTAGTTTACTATTGCTGCTGCAACAAATGTTCACAAAATTTATGGCTTAAAACAGCACACACACACACACACACACACACACACACACAAAAGTCCTGCAGGTCAGACATCTGAAACTAGTCTCATTGGACTAAAATCAAAATATCAGCAGAGCTGTGCTCCTCTTGGAGACTGTAGGGGATGTATCTATTTTCTTGCCTTTTCTTGCCTACGTTCCTTCATCTGTGACCACCTTCTGTCCTCAGAGCCAGAAATGACCAATTGAGTCCTTTTCATGCTGTGTCCCTCTGACACTGACTTTCTTGCCTCTCTCGTTTACTTACAAGAGCCCTTGTAATTACATTAATTTTACCCAGGTAGTGCAGGATAATCTCTCTATTTCAATGTCAACTGATTAGCAACCTTAATTCCATCCACAAACTTATTCCCTTTTGTCATGTCAAATAACGTATTCACATGTTCTGGGGCATGGCTATCTGTGGTGCAGGTGATATTATCCTCCCACCATATTCAGACAAGTAACTGAAAACCTTTTCCATAGCATAAGACTGTTTTATAGAGGCATGGCGGGGGGAGCTTGTTCGATTGAATTTTCCTATCAGACACCACAACAAAGTTCATCCCTGGGCTGTGGAGATGGTGCTGATAGTACTTGAGTCCCACCATAAATGACAAACTGAGTAGGATTTCTGACCCATATGCTGAGAGTTTTCTTTATGATTTTTATTATTTGTATGTTTATTTCATGATACACATCAAAATGCTCTTTGACCAAAGTAAAGTGCAAAGCTAGACTCAGCTGCACGTGTCCATGGAGACATGAACAAGGATTTTTTCTGAGACTGCAAACACTGTTCTCTTCTGGCAGCCTTGGGGCTCAGAATATCATTTTGCCTGAGCTCTTGAGTGGCTACCACCATGGACACTTCCTGTTCCACCATGCGGATAAAGCCCACACTCATGCCAACTCATCCAAAAAAGTAGAGGCCACTATGTTTTTGCTCCACCTACATCTAGGAAGGAATCTAACACAGATTGATAAGGGGTTTGGGGGCAGGCCTTGGGAAGGCTTTCAGGAAGAGGAACACTTCAACTTAGTCTTGCAAGATAATTAGAAAACAGCCAAGGAAAGGGAGAGAGGAAGTTTTCAAAGCAGAACAGGGCTTTGAAAAGGCACTGATGCCTGAGAGGGTTCTGTGGAAGAAGAGATCAACCCGTGTGTCTTCCTTGGTCTTTCGTGATACAATGTCTTTCGCAAGGGGCCTTCTAGAGGTAATGCCCACACACCTGTTGATGTCTAAGTCAAATACTTGCATAATAATATCCATTATTCAACACCAAAGTCAGATGCCACCTGCACTGTCAAACTTTGGTAGGCAGATTCCTCCCACCAGTGCCCTCTCACAGCAGTTGTTACTGTCTGCTCAGACCGCTGTCTGACTCATGTAATGAGCTGTGTACAATGTGTCTCTCTCCTCTAGATCACGAACTACGGGGAGGCAGCAACAGTCCTCCTACTATCACATATTGACCTTCCTGAATCCATGCCTACACTCTCGCCTTCTCTCCCATCACAGAGGAAGACGAGCCTCTGTTCCTGTCTGAGGCAGCCTCTTCGCTTATACTCTAGATTCCATGTTTCATCTACTTAAGGACTTTGTTCTCAATTCACTCCACCTCCCACCTTGCAGCATCCACTTCTCACTTTTCGCACTTACTTGCATACAAAAATATCCAGCAGCCTCTCTTTGACCCACATGCCCCTCCACCTACAACTGGGCTTCTTGTTCTTTCTCACAGCACTCCAAAAATCATCTGTGCATGCTGTCTTCATTTCCTCACCTCACTTTTTTTTCCAGCCCACACATATCATATATGTAGCCTAGAAACTCCACTAAAGCTGTTCTGACAAGGTCAGTGGCAGCCTCCACATTACCAAATGGAAAGACCACAGCTTTGCTTTCATCTTACTCTCTCAGTAAAATCTCACATCCTTAAGGTTTCCCTTCTTGGTACAGGTTTTCTTGGATGGAGTGGTTCCTATTTTTCCTTCAACCTCACTGGTGGCTATTACTCAATTTTCTTTGCTGATTCTTCCTCGCTGTGGGGCCTCTAAATGTTGCAAAAACTCACAACTCAATCCTGAGATCTCTTCTGTCTTCTGTTCCTGATGTTTATCTCACTCTAGTCCAGGGTTATTCAGTATCAATGCCATTAAGCCTCAACATTTATATCTACAGTAATGACTACTCCCCTTAGGGTATTTATCCAACAGTCTACCTTGATGTCTAATGGCATTTCAAATGGAACAAGCTTTGTTTTCTTACTAATAAGACTGTTGTTTTTTTTTAAGACTTCCAATAACTTCCAAGCCAAAAGCCTAACACCATTCAGAATTTCCTTCTTGATCTCACCGTTCACAACAATTCTGTCAGCCAGCAAGGGCAATCCACTTCCAAATGTTCTTCTAATCACTCCACTTCTTTTCACCTCCACCAGAACTATCCTAGGTCTAGCAACCAGAAACTCCTACCCAGACACTGGCAGTTTTCTCTGTATCTGCTTTCTTTCATTTCTTGTTCCTCTACAATCAATTTTTACACAACAATCAGAATAGACTTTTTATAAAATGGAAATCAAGGCCTGGCACGGTGGCTCACTTCTGTAATCCCAGCACTTTGGAAGGTCAAGGCAGGGGGATCACTTGAGGTCAGGAATTCGAGACCAGCTTGGCCAACATGGTGAAACCCTGTCTCTACTAAAAATACAAAAATTAGCCGGGCATGGTGGCGCGCACCATAATCCCAGCTATTCAGGAGGCTGAGGCAGAAGAATCGCTTGAACCCGGGAGACAAAGGTTGCAGTGAGCCAAGATCATGCCACTACACTCCAGCCTGGGTAACAAAGTGAGACTCCATCTAAAAAATAAAAGAAAATGGAAATCAAGTTATGCCACTGTCGTGCACCAAACTCTCCATTGGTTTCCCATTGCACTTACAATAAATATCAAATTCTTTATTACAATGTGGAAACCCTCTAAATCTAAGCCCTTCTCTCTCTACCTCTTCCAGCACACCTCACAAACTCTCTCTCTCTCTCTCACTTCCCTCCTTCTTCCACGCGCCCCTTGAACAACCTGCCTCATTTTATCATCTCAGGCTGAATATCATGTCTCGGAAAGTTGTTCTCCCTGATCATCCAATCAAAAGATATTATGATGTCATAATAACTTTTTCTTCTTAGGATGTTTCAGTACTAATCACCTTAAATTTCCTACCACGTGACTGGCTCCTTATGTAGTCTCTGCATTTTTCCCTTAGATTTTAAGCTTCATGCCTCTCTTGCTCACTACTTATCTCCTGCAGGTAAATAATCAGTGCTCAATAAATACTTACTAAATCAATGAATTAATACATTCATCTAGATAGACAAATCATAGGGACAATGGGGTGCAGGAAGCCAAGAGCAGGGATGGCAAAGTCATGTGTCTCAGGAACTGCAGGGAATTTTTTTACCTGGAGTTTATACCAAATGTGTCCACAAGTCAGCTCAATTTGGGGCTGTTAGGTGGGTGTTAGACAATAGGTGGATGTCTTTAGATAATTCCAGCAAAGAATAAGTCACAGCAGCCCCCTTTCAATATCTGTACCCTATGCCCATTCCCACAAATTACTCAGCTTCAGCTCTGAGTGTAGTACTGTAATTATACCTGTTACTACTAATTAAAGGACAAAATAAATGTGAAGTGCCACTGAAATACTGCACAGGAGTAAAGCAGCAATTATATTTATTGTATAATTTCCATTTGGCAATTACATTGATTGTACAATTGAACATACTGCATAATGGTGATAATTGCAATTGTTAACGTTTTCTGCTGGGAAGAATCTAAATAGGTAAACAGGTTGCACTGAGTTACTGACAATCAGAAGGGGGAGTCTGGTGTTTCCCCTTAATTGTCACACACATTGATCAGAGATATTTCCTTAGGAAATACTGAGGTTTGAAAAACAGACCTTTCATGTTTTAAGAAGGAAAATCAATTTGAACCATTCAGAATTTTGCATTGATGGGAGCAGATAAATGCAAAGCGAAATCAGAAAGAGAGAATGAAAGGAAAGTGTTCATGTATTAGAATTGAATTGGCAAGAAACCTCAACCGTGGGGCCAGAGGTAGCTAGGAAACAAACCCCAGGGCATAAGAAAATGGGCATTGGCTGAGGCCTGAGCACAAATCAATCCTTCTTAGTGGGTCACATTTGCATAAAAGAACTCAGAATGGCCACAACAAGCGACAAGAGCAGTGTTTGGTAAGAAAGCATGCATGCTAAGCCATAAACCCTTTGAGTTCTCCCTGTGCCCACTTATACAGAAGGAATACATGATAGTTTTACAACATGGAGCTACCTTTGTAAGTTGCATCTTGGTGGTATACACACCTGGAGATTGCATTTTGCTCTACATTATTAATGGCTCCTGCAAACTTGTTAAGAAATAAGAAGATTGGAAGTCATCTAGTTTGTACCTTTTATCATCATGTGAATTTGGAATGGGGATCGGTGTGGCTGTCAATGCAGAAATAAATGATGAACTCTGAAAGCCATGGCTGAACAGTGGAAAAGGAGATGAAGGAGAGACTAGGGTTGCATTTATACATAATTGACCAAGGATTCTCAGACTTACCGTGAAAGTACTGCTGTTCATTTGAGAGTCATAGGCTTGCTTGAACTGCATGAGCTGACATTGCATCATTTTATCCTTTAAAAATCCTGTGACCTAGATAAAACTGAACTTTGCCCTATTTTATAGATGAAAAAAAATAAGGTTTCAGCAGATGCTGTGCATTGTTACTCAAGTCCATTCAATCCTAAAGTAAATTTTGCTAAACTGTCCAACCTACAGAGAAAAAAATCCTTCTCCACCTTGAAGACAAATCCTGATTAATCTAACCACTCTAACAAGCTCATCCTGCTTTAACCAAACAAAGCAATCTCACTATTCTTGGCAGTGAATAGTGGTGACCTGTGACCCAGTTCTGAATAATGCCGTGTCAGGGAGATCCTGAGGTGGGGAGTTGTAGGAAGGAGGTTCTCAGTCTTACAAAGGATATAACAGAAAAGACATGTTTATTCCTCTCTCTACTAGAGTTATGTCTGTGGGTAATGCCTGGGCCAACATGTGTGCATGAGGGGAAACATGAGAAGAAAACAGGTACAGAGGAATGCAGGAAACACAGTTGGGAAGAAACCTTAGCTCTTAGATACTGTCCTTGAGTCACGGAATTAACCAGCCCTGGAGCTACTCTGCCTTGGCTGTGCTCTTGCTGAAGGCATTCTCAAGAGTTTCTTCCCTAGTTGGCAGTTGAAAGCTTCCTCATTGGCCCAGAGGCACAGAGGACTAAACCAATTTCTTTGAGGTCACAGAGGTAGTGGGAAAGCTTGTCTGTGAACAGTGAAACCACTATCTCCCAATTTTTCATTTCTTCAGCTTTCGGATTAAATGAGTAAATGCTGTTCAGATACAAGTAGAAGGAAAAATCACGTTTTTACAGTCATTTCTATAGCAATGTGGCAACTTTGAGAGATTAAGAAAATAGAATTGTTATCAACTTTGCATATGGAAAAACACCATACATTTTACAAAATAATTAGGAGAAAGTGCTTAAAT
>NW_012113141.1:15416289-15474673 GCF_000951035.1 Colobus angolensis palliatus | reverse complement strand
GCCTCCCACTACCCTTCCCAGCTTCTGGTAAAGCTCCTTCTATGCCATTGTAGTTTTAATGTTCACTTCGCTGATGATCAATGATGTTGAGCACCCTTTCATATAGGTGTTTGCCATTTGTAGGTCTTTTTTTTTAAGAGATGTTTATTCAAATCTTTTGCCCATTTTTTGACCAGATTATTAGATTTTTTTCCTATAGAGTTGTTTGAGCTCCTTATATATTCTGGTTATTGATTCCTTGTCAGATAAGTAGTTTGCAACTATTTTTTCCCGTTCTCTGGGTTATCTCTCTACTTTGTTGATTGTATCCTTTGCTATGTAGTAGCTTTTCAATTTGTGATCTCATTTGTCCATTTGCTTTGGTTTCTTATACTTGTGGGGTACTGCTCAAAAAGTCTTTGCTCTGACCAACGTCGTGGAGATTTTCCCCAATGTTTTCTTGTAGTACTTTCATAGTTTGAGGTCTTAGGTTCAATTTTGTAATCCATTTTGATTTGATGTTTGTATATGGTGATAGACAGGGGTCTAGTTTCCTTCTTCTGCATATATCCCATTTGCCCAGCACCACTTATTGAAGTGACTGTCTTTTCTCCAGTGTATGTTCTTGGTACCTTTGTTAAAAATGAGTATACTGTAGGTGTGTGTATTTGTTTCTGGGCTCTCTATTCTGTTCTGTTGATGTCTGTGTCTTTGTGTATGCCAGTACCATGCTGTTTTGGTTACTAAACCTCTGTAGTATAATTTGAAGTCAGGAAATATGATTCCTTCAGTTTTGTTTTTTGTTTTTTTTTTTTCCTTAGGATATCTTTGGCTATTCTGATTCTTTTGTGGTTCCATATACACTTTAGGGTTGTTTTTTTCTATTTCTGTGAAGACTGCCATTGGTATTTTGATAGAGATTGCACTGAATCTGTAGAGTTCTTTGAATATTTCAAAAGCTTGAACATACTATTCTAGATGAGCTTCTTCTATGATGTCAGCCTTTAAAATAAATTCTGAAAATGTACATTCAGTAATGCCATCTAAATAAAAGATAGTCAATTATAGAATATGATCCTTTCAATATAAACCAAAGTTAAAACACTGGCCCAGCCACTCTTCACAATGGGCTTTGGCAGTGATCTGGTCAGCCTCAATGTTGACACTGTCAAATATATAAGAAAATCAACAAAGGAGCAAACCAGGAAGCCTCTCTCAACACCACCCCACAAAAAAAAATTCACAGTATCTGGTTTGAAATGATGGTGACAAATCCTGGGTTTTATCCTTCTCACTCTAAATTAAATTTATACTCCCTCAAAGAAAAAATAATAAAAACTTTTGCCTAGCAATAGTTTCAGGACATAGGTGATTAACAGCAAATTATGAATTTTGAAAATATCTTTACATGTGTTTCTTTAAGAGATTTAAAATAACTGTTAAACGTCAATAGCTATCATAAACTGATAAATAAATATACATATCCAGAGGCAATGATGCCTTAATGGCATGTGTAAGAAGTGAATTAAAACTACCTCCTCTGAAGAAGGCAGCAAATCAAAGCTTTACGAATGTTAAGCCATACTTTTGCTTGTGTTGCCATCTCTGTTGGCAGCCTCAGTAATACTCTGGTCCACATGTGTCATATTACTCCATCACATACATTCTAAGGAATGCTTACCATCTTGTCTTGAAAAAGAGATTCTGAATATTTTATTTTTTCATTAATTTATATTTTGCATTGAAACAAACTAAATATATGAAAATAAACTCAATTACAAGTATCTACCAAAAAGTCTCCTCCAGTTTTTGTGTGACGGCCTAGATTGTGCTCTAATTTAGTGAGAAGTAAGATCAGGTAAGATAGTAATGATGCCAGGATGTAAGGATAAACCAGGGCTTGGCAAAGTGATGACCATTTTCCCTGCATATGCTCCTAAATGTGATTCCCTGTGTTACAGCTGACTGTACCATGTGGAGAGAATCAAGTCTTACAAGATCAGAAGTCCAGTATCTCAAAGCCTCAGAATCTTCTACAAAAGGGATTTGAATGTCCAGAAGGTCTATAATGTATATAGATACATAAAGTGTAAATTCCATTGGTATGTAAGCCCATAGATGTTTGTCTAAATATGGATCAATCTTGTGACTTTTGATTAAGTAATCAATTCAACATTAACATTGACCACAACCAAATATTTGCTTGTCACCTATCTGCATTTAAAGGTCCTCATCTGTACAATGAGGGGATGGGATTCAATTGCCATTAAGGTCCACTTTGTTTGCATTCCCGCTGCAATATACAGTAATGTGTGCCCACATACCCTGCAAATCTGTCAGGCTCAGGTTAAAATTCTGAGGCATTAGTGGAAGCGGACCTCAGTGGTCACAGCCTGAGTAACATGTTGGTGACCAGGATGGAGCCTGCAAGGGCAGCTTGCTCATGGCTGCTGAATTCCCACGGGAAGGGGCTTCCCTAGGTGATTCTAGGCACTGAGTATGAGCAAAGGAAAGGTTAACTGTCTCTCACTTCACCGAGGATAGCAAAGATACTTCTCTTATGATTCCGCATGGATTCTTCTTTATTGGTAAATATTTAAGTTGGTATATAGGGATGTGTGGAAAAAAGGAATAAGATATCATCTGCTTTTTAAAACAATTCTCTGTGAGTTATAATCTCTTTGGGGTTCTGAATGCTTCTGTAAAAAATTATCTTGTTTTTAAGCAATGAATTTTTGAATCAGTAATTCACTAAAACAATTCCTAACAATTTGATGCCCACATAGACACTTAGACATGAAATGATCAGAGTTCTGCTGTTATTCATTAACTAGAATCAGAACTAGAGATATGCACAATAGTTGATATATCCGTGAGGAAACCTGCCTGTTCAAACAATATTTTTAAAAAGATGCATGATGCCAGTTAGAGACCAGGTGATAATAGTGGGTGATACACTATATGAAACTCTTTAGATTGGATGATAAACCTAACTCGAACTTGTTTCATTAATGTTTTAGAATAAAACCAATGATGAGATGTAAAGATGTGATAATGCCGTCCCGGAGCATTTCTGAAGTAATGTTAAAAGACTCTTGAGTCAACAGTAATGTTCAGTAACAAGACAACCAGTTTGTCCGCCCTAGTTTTCTGCTTCTGCGTTAAACTGGATGAAGAAGATACATTCCAATAATTTCTTCTCCAGTGCAGGCAAGTGAAGTGTCATGCATGTGTGTATGAACAGATGTTTATTATTATATCTTTCTACTCTAATAAGCTGCAGTATGCAAGTAGTAAAATAATCCATTTTATTTTGAAAAACTGATGTCAATTTGGAATTGTTTTCACTATCAACAAAAACATTACTACCCTCTGGGGAGACTAAATAGACATTGATGATCTGTCCCTAAAATAAGCTTTAATTTGGCCCCAGAATAAAGCTCAGAGATGGAAAAACAAGAAGAGAGACCTGGCTGAGTTAAATACCAGGGAGACAGCAAAGCTACTTACCTAATGCCCAAGCAACAGTGTTACTTAAAACAACAACTGGGCAGATAGTGTAGCGTCTTACATTTTTCATGTGCAGCGTCCTAGCACATGCATGAAGTAAATGCTCAGTAAGAGAATTTGTTTTTCTTTTTTTTTCTTTTCGTTACTCACTCAAGAAATAGTCTAATAAAAAAAGCTCAAAAGAGTCTGGGCCAGGACTGGTCCTGAGTCTGGATCTCTCAGGGCTGGCCTCTTGTTTTCTCTTTTTGCAAACTCCTGTCTCCAGCCTCTTACATAGTTATTTACTGATCTCTCCCAAAGGGTCACAGGTAATAGGCTCAAGATGTAGTTGCCTTTTACTTGCACTGTGTAAAGCTCTCAAAGATGCCCTGTCAATTAATTAGCAGCTTAATTGGAATGAAATTATGTAATTAAGCATCTCATTTCAAATTAGCTATAAATGTTTACTAGCTCACAGGGGATGAGACTTTCAAGGGGCCTTCATCCAGACCGTGTTGATTTTGACAGTAAGTCAATGTCTGTCTTCCTTTTCCTTTTCAAGTTAGAAATGCAGGATTTTAATAAAGCCCAAAGATAAGTCCCATAAACCAGTAAGATATCAGCTTACTTACATTTTGTAGAAGCTGATGACCTCCTCCAAAGGAACACATTCTTTGTTTGGGCAAGAGTATTTATTAGATCCCCAAGGAATTAATTGTCTCCAGAAAGTGAATGGCAAATTCATTGTAAGTCATGGGTTTGCAAAATATAACAAGAAATGTGTTTGTTTTACATATAAAAAAAGTATTATTAAACATAAATAAAAATTTTAAGTTCTTCTATGATAAAAGGCCTCTGGCTTCTTTGAGCATGCCTTCAAAAGCTTTAAAGCATTTCTCTATCAGGGCGGATATTGCCAATATTTCCCCAGAAACCACTCCCTTCATTTACCTTTTAAATGGACTCCTTCCTCCACATCAAGGACTCAGCCTCGCCATTTGGACAAGTACTTATCAATGGGATGTAAGTAGGTGGAAGGATGTGTACAACGTCCACATTATTTTCTTAAGAGTCAATTTACTGCTCTCCACTAAGTAGTTGATTTGTACTAAGCAACCAGCAGTTTTATCAGACATTATTTTACACTATCAGTGCAAATGTCAAGACAGTGAAAAATGTAAATAACATCTTAGCATTATTATAAAAATAGTTTTGACATCAGATATTCCCTATAAGGTTCTCTGCAGACCACACATTGAAAACCACTGGTCTCAGCTGCTATAACAAATATACACAATACAGAAGATCAAACAAGATAAAAAGGTATTTGCTTATATAATTGCTCATGTAATTCTATTCCTCTTGCAAAAAAGTAGATGTTATTCCAGTGAGGCAGGGCTTACTCTGTAGACAAGGGCAACTCCTTGGGAAATGACAGGACACCTAGAAAAGAAGGAACCTCAGCCCTTAGATGATCTCGTGGAGGAGATAACCATCTTCCTCACCTCAACTCCCATGTGTAAGCCAGAGTTTCTGTACCTCAACTTGTCATTTGAGGTTAGATAATTCTTTGTTCTGGGAGATTGTTTTGTATATTTAAGATGTTTGGTAGCATCCCTGGATGCCAGTAACTTCTCTCTTCCCAATCATGGCAAACAAAACTGTCTCTGGACATTGCCAAATACCTCTGAGGGGCAAAATTACCCCTAGATGAGAACCACTGCATTAGACAATTACATGTGCAAATATTATTTTATTAAACATCTTGTTTGATCTTCTGTATTCTTGCATATATTTGTTATAGCAGCTGAGACCAGCAGTTCTCAGTATGTGGCCCACAGACAAAAATATAGAATATATAGTTAAAAAAAGAAGAATGCAATAACTGCCCTGAAAAATTCACTAGGGTTCAACAGCTGACTTGACTCAGCAGATACATGAGTTAACAAACCCAAAGAGTTCATTTGAAATCACACAGTCAGAGGAGCAAAAAGGAAAAAATAATGAAAAACAGGATGAAGAAAGCCCCAGTGACTTAAGGAAAGTTATCAAGCTGGTCACTATATGAATTATGGGGGTCCCAAGGGAAAATAAAGAGAGAGAAAAGAGATCGAGAGAAAGGAAAAAAAAAAAGTTTATTTAAAAAAATATTGGACAAAACCATCGCAAATCTGGAGAAGGAAAAATGCATTCAGATTCAAGAAGGCAAACGAATCCCAAATAAGATGAACCCAAGGAAGTCCACACTGACACATATAATCTAACTGTCAAAATTCAAAGACAAAGATAATTTTGAAAGCAGCAAGCAGAAATCCAATCATTACGTACAAGAAAACTCTCATAACACTATCACTGGATTCCTCAGCAGAAACCTTGCAGGCAAAAATGAAGTTGGATGATATATTCACAATGCTTTAAAAATGCCAAACAACAATACTACACCTGGCAAAATTCTCCTTAAAAAATGAAGGATATATGCTTTTTCAGATGAACAAAAGCTAAGGGAGTTCCGCTCCACTAGACCTGCCCTACAAAAAAATGCTAATGGAGTATACAAATTGAAACTGAAAGATGCTAAACAATAAACTGAAAACATATAAAAGTATAAAGTTCACTGTTAAAGATAAATATATTAAAAATATACAATAATGTAATACTGTAAGCACGGTGCATAAATCAATTTTAATTCTGGTTTAGAAACTGAAAGACAAAAGCATAAAAACAGCAATAACTATAAAAATATACTATTTGATACACAACATAAAAAGATGTAATTTGTGATATCAGTAACATAAAGGGTAGAGGAGAAGAGAGGTTAAAGTGAAGAGTTTTTGTATGTGATTGAAGTTAAGTTGTTATCAGCTTAAAATAGAGTATTAAGGCTATAATATGATTATGTAAGCCTCATGGTAATGCCAAAGATAATATTTATAGAATATAAATGAGAAAGAAAACAATGCATGTCCCTATAAAAAAAATCAATGAAACATAAAGGAAGATACCAAGAAAGACAAAGAGGACCAGAAGCACTACAAAACAGAAAGAAAACAATCAACAAAATGACAATAAGAAGTCCTTGCTTTTCAGGAATTCCTTTAAATGTGAATGCATTCAACTCCTCAATCAGAAGACATAGAGTGGCGGAGTAGATTTAAAAAGATACAATTATCTGCTGCCTACAAAATACTATATAGATTTAAGGACAAATCTGTTGAAACTGAAAGTGTGGGGAAAAAAAAAATATTCCATGCAAAAAGAAAAAAAGAAAAATAGAGCAGGATGGCCATACTTATACCAGACAAAATACATTTTAAGTCAACAACTGTCACAAGAGGCAAGGATATTATATATTGATAAAAAGGTCAATTCACCAAGATGATATAACAGTTATAAATACATATGTATACAACATCAGAGCATCTAAACATATGAAGCAAACATTGACAGAACTGAAAGGAGAAATACACAGCAACACAATAACAGTAGAATGTTTCAATATCCACTTTCAATAATGGCTAGAACATTCAGACAGAAGACCAACAAGGAAAGAGAACTTGCACAATATAAAACAAATGGGCCTTATAAACACATATGGATCATTCCAATCAGTAAAAGCAGAATATACTTTCTTCTCAAGTACACACAGAACACTCTATGGGACAGATGACATGTTAGGTTACAAGACATGTCCTAACAAATTTAAGAGGACTAACTTATCAAAAGTATGTTTTCTATTTACAGTGGAATGAAATTAGAAATAAATGCCAAAATGAACCTAGAAAGTTCACTAATAATTGAAAATTAAACAGATCAGGAACAATTCAAGGATGTCACTCATGCCACTTCTATTTAGTATCGTATTGAAGTTCTAGTGTGACCAATTAGACAAGAAAAAGAAATAAAATAATCCAAAATGAAAAGAAATAAAATAATCTCTACTCACAGATGACATGATCTTATATTAAGAAACTCCTAAGGATTTCACACACCCACCCACACACACAAAAACCTGTCAGAACTAATAAATAAATTCAACAAAAGTTGTAGTATATAAAATCAACATGCAAAAATCAGTTGTGTTTATACACTAACAATGAATAATCTGAAAAGAAAATTAAGAAAACAATTACATTTACAATAGCATTAAAAATAATAAAATACTTAGGAATAAACTTAAGCAAGGAGAGGAAAGACATATGCTGAAACTACAAAATGTTACTGAGAGAAATTTAAAAAAACACAAATAAATGGAAATATATTCTACATTTCTTGACTGGAAGACTTAATACTATATTATTAAAATGTCTATAGAATCAAAGCAATCTATAGATTCAATGCAGTGTTTTTCAAAACCCCAATGTAATCTTTACAGAAAAAAAAAAAAAAGATTAATATGCAACCACAAATGACTCCAAATAGCTAAAACACTCTTGAAATAGAAGAGGAATGTCAGAGTCCTCATACTCTGTAATTTCAAAACATATTACAAAGCTATAGTAATAAAAAATATGGTAGTGGTATAAGACAAACACATAGTCAAGGGAACAGAAAACACAGCCCAGAAATAAACCAATGCATATATAGTCCAATAATCGCTGACAAGGATGCCAAGAACATAATGGAGAAAAGATAGCCTCTTAAACAAATGATGTTGGGAAAACTGGAAATCAACACGCAAAACAATGAAATTCAATCCATATATTGCAGCATATACAAAAAGCAACTCAAAATGTGGTAAAGACTTACATGTAAGACCTGAAACTGTAAAACTCCTAAAATAAACCACAAGGGAAAAGCTTCATGATATTATTTTTGGAAATGCATTTTTTGATATGACAGCAAGGGAAGAGACAATAAAAGAAAAAATAGATAAGTGAGACTAAATCGAACTAAAAAGCTTCTGCACAGCAAAAGAAACAATTAACAGAGTGAAAAGGTAACCTACACAATAGGAGAAAATATTTCCAACCATATATCTGATAAGGGGTTAACACCTAAAATATGATATTTAAAAAACTCCTACAGTTCAGGAGCAAAAAAACCTCCAGTTATCTGATCTGAAATGAGCAAAGGGCCTGAATAAACATTTCTTAAAAGAAAACATACAAATGCCAATAGGTTAATGAAAAGATTTTCAATATCATTGATCATCAGAAAAATGAAAATCAAAATTATAATGAGATAGCACTTCATATCTGTTGGTATGGCCATTATATATTTTTTAAAAGATAAAGAAAAACATAAAATAACAAGTGCTGACAAAAAATGTGGAAAAACTGTAACCCCTGTGCACTGCTGGTTGGAATATAAAATGGTGCAGATGCTATGGAAAACACTATGAAGACTTCTTTAAGAATTTAAAGATAGAACTATAAGATGATTGAGCCATCCCACTTTTGGGTATTTATCTAAAATGACTGAAATTAGGATCTCAAAGATATATCTGCACTCCCATGTTCATTCCAGCATTCTGCACTATAACCAAGAAATATAAAAAACCTAAATGACCTTTGATAGGTAAATAGCATTTTGTAGATACATACAATAAAATACTATGTAGCCATAAAAAAAGACAATTCTGTCAAGTGCTACGACATGGATGGATCTTCAGGGTATTATGTTAAGTGAAATAAGTCAGTCACAAAAGGGCACATACTGCTTAATTCCACTATATTAAGTATCTAAAATAGTCAAACTCATGGAAGCAGAAAGTAGAATGATTTTTCCCAGGTCTGGGCAAAGGGATAACTGGAGAGTTGCTTTTCAATAGACATAAAGTATCAGTCACACAAAATGAAAAACTTCTAGAGATCTGCTGTACCTCATCGTGCTTATCGTTAATACTGTCCTTTACACTTACAATTTTGTTAAAAGGGGAAATTTTATTTTATGCATTTTTTATCACAATGAAACATATGCATGTATATCATCCCTTTTTCTCATTTTTGCATGTGAGGGTGTTTTGGAAAATAGTTTATTTTTCATTAAAATATTTATAACATAGTGGTTTTATTTTTATTTTCTACATTAACCAATAAAATATTTTAAAAGTCTTCTCATATTAATTTTAATATCATTAATATTGATGAGTAAGACCCACATAAGCAAAAGCTCCGTGGGCTCTTCAATAATTTATATGGGCTGGGCATGGTGCCTCACACCTACAATCCCAGCACTTTTGGAGGCTGAGGCAGGAAGACTGCTTGAGGCCAGGAGTTTGAGATCAACCTGGGCAATATAACAAGATTCGGTCTCTACATAAAGCAGAAAAAATTAGCCAGGTGTGGTGACTCATGCCTGTAGTCCCAGCTACCTGTGAGGCTGAGGTGGGAGGATCACCTAGGCTCAAGAGGTAGAAGTGGCAGCGAGCTGTGACTTCACCATGTACTCTACCTTCACGACAAAGAAAAACTCCGTCAAAAAAAATTATTGTAAGAATCTAAAGGGCTTCTAGGCTTGAAAATCTTTAGTTCCACTGGTTTAGTTAGATTACGCTCTAAGTAATACACACATAAAAAACTTCTTTTCAAATCTTGTTCTTTGTACTCAGTTATTATGTAAACATTAAACTTGAGTGTTAATGGATTTATCTAAAAAGTTTATCTACAAAGTAACTTTTTCTTTTAAAAATAATTAAAATATTGCATATAACATAGGTAACCTTTTCCTGTGTTTATGATTAATTTCCTCAGATAATTACAAACCCTTTGTAGAAAGGATCAATAGATTTTTCTTTTAGTTTCTCCTTAGATTAAAAAACAAACAAACAATCGGGCCTTGATAGGTAGTTCACGAGAAAGAAAAAATAAAGTAAATGTAATAAAGGGAAACAATAAGAGTCTAACTTGAAAAATGATAGTAACATAAACACAGCAAACATTAAGTGGCTGCTGCTATCTTCAAGGCACTAAGGTATCTTATTTAATCCTCTTCACAACCCGGAGAGGTAGATAGTATTATTATTACTGCCCAAGTAAGGAAAGGATAGGCTACAATGTTGAGTTTGTATGAGTTTGTCCTAGTTGGCAAGCAGCAGACCTGAAATTTGGAGTCTTGGAGCTAGGGGTAGAACTGATGCCTTCTCTGACCCCAGAAAAGCCTCCGTGTGTGTTTGTGTGTGTGTGTATGTTTGTGTGTGGGTGTGTGTGTGTCTTGTTTAAAAAAATCGAGTCTTTGTGTTGTCAAATCCATGCATCTTCTGGGCTACTATGTCGTTTGAGCTAAGGAAAACAAATCCAGGTCAATAGCAGTGCCACCAGTTGTGAAACAGGTCAAGGAAAACAGCAATCATTGAGCCCAGGAAATTACCAGGGGGATCAGGGGATGTCATGTTGTTGTTCTCAGACAGAGATAAAAATAAATCGACTTCTCCTGTAGAGTGCAGAAGGTACAGGCAAATCCACAGCATTCAACCCAAACCAAAAAACCACTGGAGATGGGAGACAACCAAGGAGTTCAATCGGCTCAATCCAAGCATTCTCTCCCCTTCAGCGTGCTCTGTGAGAGGGGGTAGCCTATGGGCATGGACATGGATAGAAATATATAAGAGGCAGCAAGCATGCATTCCTATCTCTCTCCTCTCTGCTGAGAGCAAAAGGAGGCATATAGCAGGAGGAGGTCTCCAGGATTCCAGGATGTGATGTGTCAATCACTTCAGTCACAAATTAGTATCACGGAAGAAGTACCTGGGTAGCGATGTGTATACGCTCCTGAGAAAGAGTTGGGAAAGAGTTCTCTCCTAAAGACTAAGAACACCAGAAGTTATTTAAAGACAGCATTTTCATATAAGGTTACATTTCCCAAAGGATATCCTGCATGAGAAACTCACAAAATGGGTTCTAAAGCCAATAGATCTGGGAAGTACTGTGCGGTATAGACTAACTTGAAGATTCATATTAATGTATTAAAGACTTCAAGAACTACTACAAGAAGAAACTTGCTCCTGTTGGTTTATTCCAGAGCTTCTTAAGTTGGATGCAGGGGTAACGTCTTATAAACACATTTTCAATTCTGCTGATGGAAAGAGTATGATGGGCTAAAAGAAAGTAAACAGACTAATCTGGTCAAATTCTTATTTTCTCTAGACCACAGATATCTCACTAGGAAAACAGGCACAACTGCAACTATATCATGGAGTTACTGTAGAAATCAAATGAAATGATATGTATAAACTACAGAATTTATATTAGGTATGCAATAAATAGTATACCTCTACCAAAGCATGTGTTTTTTGGCATAAGCAACTTAGCCAAGAATTCTATGCACAGATTACCTGACATCATACTGGGCAGACAATAATGGATAATATATAGAATCTATTCTCTAAGGACTTACAGTCCAATTAGGGAGAAAGATATGTGAACAGCTAACCACATAATGAGTGCTATCTTACAAGTTTGTACAATATGTTATGGAAATGTTTAATTTTCCCAGAGCAAATTGTGGATGGCTTCAGAACCGAGTCTTGAAAATCTACGGTAGTTTCCTAGGTAGAACAGGAAAATGAAGTATTTAGATAAAGGGAAATTGGTAAATAATGATCAGAGACATGATGTATTCAGCATTTAGAGGAAAGTAGAGTCTGTTTGGATGCAAATGGAAGGGAAGTGATGGTTCAGCTGAGATGGTAGGTCAAGGTGATGCTGTAAAAGGCGCTGCTGCTAAAGGAGTTCGGACTTTATTTGAGGGCACTCTTGAGCCTTTAAAGTTGTTTTCAATAAGAAGACAAGATCAGATTTGTCTTTCAGAATGATGATTCTGTTAGCATCAGGGAGGTTGATCACAGGAGGCAAAATTGCAAGCAAAGAAGCAGCTTGAAGCCAATCATCCCCTCTTGCCTGACCTCATGTTGGTGATGGGATGGCCCAGAGCAGTGCTGAGAGCGGATGACAGAAAGTGATGGGTAGCAAGGCCATATAAGGGTAGGTCTTAATGTCCCTAATGTTGGGGAAGAAACAAAAGAAACGAGAAGGCAAAAATTAATGCCTGAGATTCTAACTTGGATGACTAGATGCATGGTAGGACAATTAAGCATAATTTTTTTTAAAAAAAGAAAGGGAAATCAATTTAGGGTAAGATAATGGGGATGGGTTGTACTGTTTCAGGAGTTTGTAAATTGAAATTAACACTTATCCATGGGACTTAAATTGGCTTCAATCATTAGAATATGGGATGTAGAGATCTGGAGTTTGGAATTCTAACTGGGATTGAGGATACAGCATTGGGAGTTGGAAGTTTAAGCAGCAGGAATTAGATGCCCCAGTATGAGGATGTGGAGTTCTCAAAATCATAACGGAGTGAGCCAGGGGTTGGAAAATGCCAAGGATAATAAGAAAGTGGAGATCTTGTCTTCTAGAAGACTGTATTTCATTTGGGGAGAATTAATATATTGCAAAGGACTGAAAGAAAATTTAAGTACAGTACTAAGCTCTGTGCTATTTACAGCTACAAGAGGATACAGACTACTAATTAAGGCTTGAAATATAAATGAACAAGATCTTGAAGGCAGGTGGAATTTCTAAACTTAAAACAAACAGAAGAAATAGGGTGTAACTGTCAGAGCAAAGGACCAGGCAACTATTCATATTAGCATTATTAAAGGAGGCTAAGATGAGGAAAGATTGGGTTAATGATGGGCAAAATTATGGAGATAGGAAAAAAATACATGTGCATAAAGAGGAAACAAGGAAAATTTAAGTGGCTGGAAAGAGATAAGTATGAAGGGAGAGACAGGTAAAGGGATAGAGGATAAAAGATAAAGGAGAATGGTTAATTTCAACCTTGAAATTACTCAAGGTTGAAAAGAACAATTTGGAATTGATGTGTGTGTGCAAATAATGAGACTACTAATCCTTCAATATTTGACATATAAAATGGATGCAATGAACTCTATGTTATTTTTTGGTTTTAGAAGCAGTTCTTCTACCCAGTAAATGATGTACCACAAATGGGTAATTTTGAATGACTTGGGGGGTGTGGGGCTAGACAGACTCCAGGTAAGGTCCAGTAGCTGCTATAATAGTCCAGATGACGCATGATAACCTGAATTGTAGGAATTAAACCTAAAAACATAATTTGAAAGGAATTACACTTCAAAGTAGACCAACCATAATAGATGAAGGAGGAGTCAATGAAGAGTCTTGATGCAAATCAATTGCTTTAAAGGTTTCCGTAAAAAATAAAAACATAGCTAAGCATAGGTCAGGAGGCTGTGGCTACATGAATGAGTGAGGGCCTATGATTCTGAGCATCTAGCTGCACACTTTCGGGCATGCCTTTGGGTTACGTGTACTTAAGTGTTGATCTTTGTGTTCTTGTCTGGCATTATCTCTGGTTCTCTCTTTTCGTGTGTTTGTGTGTGTGTGTGTGCATGTGTGTTCACATACGCATATATGTCTGTGTGTTTACGTAAGGGTCTCCAGGTCTCTTGGCTCCTATAGACATGAGCCCTCATCTTGCTTGCTCATCTGTAATTGTCTATCCCAGCTGTGTCATTGTGTCATCTGGTCAATGTCCTTGTACCTGTGTGTGCACGTCTTTGCTATAAGATTGTGTTGGCATGTTTTAATAGGTGTGTATGCATTTTTGGTGCTCATATGTATGGTCTAGGCTTCTATCTGTTTATACTTATATTTTACATCAGTGTGTGTGTTTGTTTGTATGTGTTTGTGTACATGTGCCTACTTTCTAAGTCTGGACAGCAGTATACCAGTTGGTGCCTTTCACAGGTAATGTAAAACTGTCGAACAGTCCTGAATGACAAATGGAAAAAAAAAAAAAAAAACTTACTATATCTGGCTACACTGGCCTTTTTACCTTTAACAGAATGTTGATCTTATCTTTTACAGCCTATTACACTACATAGCAGTGTGCAGATGCAAATATTTCCATGCCACTAACAAAAAGTCTGTATCAACTCAAAGCAATCCTTTGTAGAAACTGAATCTGAAACTATTCTCTTTGCTTTATAATGGTGGTGAAAACCAAGCAAAGCATTTTTTGAGTCATAAAATTTCATTTAACTCAAAAGTCACCCTAGCTTATGGATTTCCTGCACAGACACTTTCATATTAGGAACCTGTAGTGAAGACTCCCTGTTGATTTTTGTACATTCTAGAACTAATAGAGAGAGATGAAATTTTAAATTTTTTATTCAACTATTAGTAGAATAACCGTGATGGGTCACCTTTGTTGGGAATGATGTAAAAGAAGGTAGACAGGGAGGGCCCATGCCAAGGCCAGTGTTAGGATGGGTCTTTACACTACACTGTGGGTCAAGCGGGAAGGGCCAGGCAGAACATCTGTGTTTCAATCTTATAGGAAGTTAGAATGAGGAGACGATTAAATTTACATGCATAAGGGCATGATCCCAGGCATGGAGACAGACATGCACACAGTGTGACAGGTTCTGTGGCTGATGAGATTGAAGGTGATCTCTGTTTTCGTATGTAACCAAGCTGAATCTCAGCGAATTTTAGCAACAGCCGCAGGATCACCACTTGGGACCCTGAAGTCTTGGGGCCAAGATTTAAACGTGAATTTCTTGCTTTATTCTCCAGTTTATGAAGCCACTTCCCAAAGCACATATGTTATAAACATTTCCCCAAACCATCTTCTTCACATTTGGGGTTCATTGTCCACATTAAAAATAAATCAAAGATAAGCAGAAACCCAGATATTCTTGGGTATAAATTTTAAAACGAAAACAGCTGCGATGTACCTTCAGAAAACATTCACATTCTTAGCCTTTTGGACAACATGGTTGGCCACATGAGTAGACTTGATATTAAATTCTCTTTGTTTATTAGTTGTCCGTCCACTAATAGGATAAAAAGAGCAACAAGTGCAGGAATCATAGAAATCTGTTTGTCAATTTTAATTCCAATGGAGTGCAGCAGGAAACAGTAAGCTTGAGTTTCACTTCCCCAACAGAAACCCCATGCAGGTGTTCAGATCACGCTTGGTATTTCCATCACTGCTGCTACTGATGTGATATGGGGCATTTTCATCAACCCCAACACTGAATAGATATGTCACAGTGCAATCATTAGCCCAAATTCCATTTACCTTTATTCTGATGTAAATGAATCCTGGCATTTCAGCTGTGCACATTGCTGAGTGCTAAAAATGTCATTCCTTATCACCCCTTGCAACTAGGTGTAGCTACTAAGATCTTATAGGAAGCAGTGCTGTCATGATACTTCTTAAGATTCTCTTTAAAGGAAGGGATATCCTTGTTCTTCCCTCTTTACCTTTCCTGCTGCATGAAATGTGGATGCAATGGTCAGAATGTCAACAGTTATTTTGAATCATGAAGCAATTTTGGTTATGTAAGCAGTCAGGCATGAGAAACAAGAGCAAGTTTTTTAGTTCCTGGAACCATGAATCCTTAATCTCCTACCTCTGAACTACTCCTATGTGGAAGAAACGTGTAGTTCTATTTTGCTTAAGTCACTATAATTTGAATTGTAATACTCACAGCTGAATTTAATCTGTTCTGATGAAGGAAACATCTTGCTCCCAGGTTCTTAGTGGCTGCAAGTTAACTGCTTCCCCTTCCATCATACTCCCATTCATGACCCATATCGTTCTATACAGCAACTATCAGAGAGCAACTAAGCCAAGAATTCTATGCACAGATTTTCTTTGGTACTGGCAAAGTAGAAGCAGTGCTTTAAATCCTGGAAGTTGTGGCTCGGGAGGACATGTTGGTGGGAAGTAAGGTAGGGCTGTTGGGTCAAGAGAGGAAAAACCTTGCTAGCAAGGAATATAATTCATCTTTTAGAACATCATTGGGCCAGGCAACTAGGGGAGAAAGAATGATTGATTTGATGTCTCTCTACTTTCCACATTATTTTAATGTATGCACAAATGGGACTTCTATTTTTGAAATACTTCATATCAAATATATTGATTGAACTGCACCAGGAGACTAAATGATAATTAAACAAAAACGGGAGGAAAAGAAAATGAAACAAAATAGAAAGTAGCGACACTAATAAAGCCAGAGTATCTATTATCATAATCAATATCAATGTCTTCAGCTCCTTCACATAAAGACAAATGATCTCAGACTGCATAAAACAATCTGACAACACCCATAAATCAAATTAACATAGAATTGTTAAAGAGATTTTTGGATTGAAATAATATTAACTTATAATATGACTTCTCCTACCTTCTGATTGGAATATCAATTGGGGGTAAGAAAAATATGGAAATTCACAATACTATCAAAACTGAAGGCTGGCAATCTAATGGTAACTTTGAAAAAGCTGACTCTATTTGTAATGATGACCATTAACATTTAATGAAGGCTTACTATACACCTATATATACACTACAAGTTTTATGAACATCATCTCATTCAATTCTCACAATTATTCCCCATTTTAAAAATGAGAAAATTAAGTTTTAGTGAGACTTTGCCCAAGGTCAAACAACTAATAAATGAAAAAGCTGAGACTCAGAATCAGGTGTTGAATGGTGAACCATATGGATTTTCATGAAGAAAAGAAATACACAGGTTTGGACAAGACGGATATTAAGTTCAATGGGACACAGAGGTACTGCCTGAAAAATGTTGGGCTATGATTTTAATATTACCTACTTACTGTTTACTGACTCAGGAGTCAAGTAACTACTAATCTGAAGACCTGGCCACATGCTCTCTCTGCGTTTTGGATAGTACTCTGTGAGCTGAACATTATGTTAGACCTTTTCTCACCCATGTCATTTTTCTGCACAAGAGGAAAGGTGGTATATTTCAGAAACCCATAGGCCAGGAACAGATGGGACTCCATTAGAATGGTCTATTCTGTTGTAAGTTATCTCTGGTAATGTGCTGAGTATAGATATTGGATATAGAAAAATGAACTAGAAACTAACATTAGTTAATGCACTACAGCAGTTCAGAGAATTAAAGAACAAAACAGTGGAGACAGAAAAAAATCTAATATCTGTACATCGGTGGTCTATCAAAAACAAACAGACACACACACACACACACACACGAAACACTTAAGTCTTGAAATCTGATCTGAGAAGTTAATTTGTTTCCCCACAAGTAGGCTAACAGTAGAACAAATATCAACCAAAATCCTACCTCATTTAAGATGAGCAAAAAAAAAAAAAGGTAAGAAATGTTGGAAAACAATACAAAGAAAAATCAATAAACTCAGAAAAAACAGAATAACAAAAATGATATACTGAAAGATCAGAATAAACGTTGAAGAAACTACACATAAACTTTGAGAATAAAAATAAATGAATATTAAGAAAACAGGAAAAATATTACAGAGAGAGCAAGTAGAAACGCAAAACAAAATGAGTGAAATTATAAGAAAGATAGGTGAAATAAAGAAATATTTTAAGGAAGACTACAAATCAAGTTGTAGATTCAAAATTTACACCGGAAATAGTAGTAAGCAAAATTAATTTTACAGAGATGTAAGTAATATATTAAAAATTAAGACTCAAGAACATTTTTAGAATTCAGAAGGAAAGTGATAAGACATGAAGTTACAAAAGCTATGATAATATACGAAGAAGGATGAATATAGAATCCTGAAATATAGATAACTGTTCCTTAAGAAAATACCAGATCTTTAAAAAGTGGGAAAAAATTATTAAGATATCCTAAAAGATAGCCACTCTTGAAAAAGTAAAGAACATTTTTGTAAATTGAAAATTCTTAACATGCAAAACAAATGACTATAGAAACCTAAATTTCTAGGTTTCTAGCCGATATTTTAGAATTATAAGAATAAAATAACTACACAGGTGTGCATAAAGACATCAATATTAAGCTGACATAAAATTTTACACATATGTTCATTGCTTTCTTCACATAATTGTTATGGAAAGATGTTTGTAGATATGTGAGTATTAAGATGATAAGCTGAATACAGTACTGAGGTCCGCTTCATCATGAAACTGCAATAAATCTCTAGAAAGGAATTGTAGAAATGCATGAATTAAAAAGAACAAGGGGTATAAGAATCAACAAAACACCTTTTGCAAGCTAGAAAGCAGAGGGAATAATGTAACTGACTCAGCAGGCTAGAGAAAGGTAAACAGTTTATCCAGAAGTCAGAAAAATTGATGGAAACTCAATTTCGATTCTCAAAATTCCAAAGTCTGAGAAAATGGTAGAACTGATACCTCTAAAATTTTAAAAATGGAGAACTTCCGTGAATCTGGCTAAGAAACAAACAGACCTTTCTCTCACATTAGTCCACTCCACACTGCTGGATTAATTACCTCGCCACTATGGAAACAGATGGGAGGTTAATTCCCTGGAAATAGTAAAACAGAAATCCCTAGGATTAAGGTATATCATTCACAGTTGAGGACCGGACATGTCAACTATGATTACTATTCTAGGTAGTCTGATTGGATGAGGTTATAACATTCTAGAAAAGAAAAAGTTCAAAACTTAAGATTATGTATTGGTACTTTCATTATTCTTTCCCCATCTATCTCTCCATATTTTGATGGGCGAGTGTATTTCACATGTGTAGAAGAGTAGAAGAACATTTTCTTTCTCTGGGGACTCTGACCACTCCAAAGAATATGACCTGAAGATACTGATGTTGCGGGTTTCCTACTGGAATTTTCCAAGAGAGAAGGCAAATGGACAATTCCCAGCCACCCATCCACAGACAGCCTTGGAATAGGTTTCAAGCACAGCATTTTTAATATAAACAGACAGCCAAATGTTGACAAACATTTAGGGGAATGATCCTAATAAAAACAGGCACTACCGTAGAAAGAAGACAAATGCAGTACTCTTAGGCTATACAAAGAGAAAATAATTTTAAATAACTAACAATAATACACTCCCATTACCCTGCCCTTTGGATGCCATTACCACTAAGTCATATTCAGAGTTAAATTAATAGTCATTTTGTTTATTATTAAGAGGGTCGTATCTAAGGAGGAGGAATAATATTGAGAAATCTTTCAATTTCCAAAACGCAATTCTTAGTTTTCCAAGGGTTATTTTTCTTTAGAAAATCTTAAGATGGGCTACTTTAGTAATATAAAAGATGAAACTCTTCTGTACATTCCTCTCATACTTTCCCCCTTCAAAAAACATGAAGAATCCCATTAATACAATTAATAGGTAAATAACAAATACAAAAGAAAATAAGTATGAAATACATTTATGAACACACCATTTAATAACCTTTATGTCTTTGGAGTTTTTTAAATGAGAAAAACAAAAACAATCACTTATTAAAAAGAAGGTGATAAATGTAAGCAAATATTTACAAAAGTACAACAAATGCTTATCACAAGTTTAAACAATGATAAACCCAAAAGAACTTATTCTGAATACAAACACCTGTGGCTGAGCCCATGTGTGCTAGGAGACAATTATGAAATTGGGAGTTCTCTGAATTAAACTCCACATAAAAAATAAAGTATAGTAAGTAATAATAATGTGCTAATTTTAAGCTTATACATATTTTATTAAAAATTTACAGTAAACACAGCAATTATTATAAAATTCTCTACAGGATGGAACACTCCCATCATCCTGCCCCTTTGGATGCCACTGCCACTCACATTCAGACGTAAATTAAGAGTCATTTTATTTACCGTTAAGAGAGTCATATATACGGAGGGGGAAATAATAAGCTCTAGACTAAATACTGCCTTACTCCAGCCTACAAATCATAAAAACAGGAACTAACAGAATGAAACACTTACCAAGTAAATTAATTGCATGCCAGAATAAAGCTAAAAATTGTATGAATAATAATAAAATCTCCCAATGGGTAAAATTTGCAGTGTCTGGCATTGAATAAAAAATTACCAGGCCTGCAGAAAAAAGCAAAAAAATAAGACCAATGAGGAAGAAAACATTCAATCAGCTGAAATAATAGCCACATTTGAAAAACTAATTTAAAAAGAATAAAACTATATAAATGTACATCATAATAAAATTTTTAAAAATCTGTGATAAAGAGAAAATCTTACAAATAGGCAGAGAAAAGACGTGTTACATACACAGGAACAAAGATAAAAGAAAGACGGCCGATTTCTTATCAGAATAATGCAAGCAAGAAGACAGTCAAGCACATCTTTAAAATACCGAGGAGAGAGTAAAAACAAAACAAAACAAAACAAAACAAAAAAACTACTGAGAAAAAATACCTTTCAATAATGAAGATAAATAAAGACTATTTTAGACTTACAAAATTTGTATAAATTCATCAGCAGCAGACACACACAACTTGAAATGTTAAAACAAGTCATCCAGGCAGAAGGAAATGATGCCAGATGACTACATTGATCTAAACAAAAGAATGAAGAGCACCAGAAATGGTAACTAAATTAGTAAATGTATATATATTTTTCTATATATATATGTGTGTATATACAGACATAATTATTTAAATATCCTTAAACAATTATTGTTTAAACAAAAATAATAGCAATGCGATATAGTATTTATAATACGGGAAAAAGTGAAATATATGTCAACAATAACACAAAGACCAAGAGAGGAAAAATGAAAAAAAAAAATGTAAGGTTATTTTCCTACACACGAAGTATTATAATATCACAAATATAGATTGTAGTAGTTAAAGAGAAATATGAAAAATCCTAAAACAGCCACTAAAATACAAAGCAGATATTTATAGCTAATAGGTTAACAAAGAACATAATATGGAATCATTAAAAAATTCAATTAATCTTAAAAAAAAGTAGAAAAAAGGAAAAGAGAACAAAGAACAGATGGGACAGATAAAAGACGAATAGCAAGAAAACAAATGGGAAGATGATTTTAAAATGTTGACTAGATGTACTTAGCTTTACTCTGCTATTTATTTGAGTCTGTTGGAATATTGAGAATTTTTTCAATTCACAAAAAATAATTCTTAGATTTCCAAGGCTATTTTCCTTTAGAATATTTTAAAACAGTCTACTCTAGCAACACAAAATACTGAACTCTCCTGTACATTCCTCTGTCATGCCCCCTCTCGAAAAAAGAAGAAACTCACAAATTCAATTATGAAATAAATAACAAATATGAAAGAAAACAAGTATATAATATATTTATGATAAAAATTTAAATATTCTGTATTTATTTAGAGTTTTTACAATGAGAAAAACAAAAATGATCTCCTATTAAAAAGTAAGCAACAACTATAAGGGAATGTTTAAAAAAGAACAAACGCCTAATGAAAAGTATGAAAAATATTAACATTTCCCTAATTCTACATATGTAAAATAAGTAAGCTATTTTGCCTATAAAATTGACATTATCATAAATTGCACTATCCGGTTTTGCCAGAGCCAAGATAAAATGTTACCTTTATGTAATCCTAATGAGACTGTAATCAGTCTGCAAATAAATAATTACTGAGTATCCATCATTAGGTGTCAGATATGGAATGCAAATTGTATTTTTATATCAAAATTCTTAAAATTTCTCCCAGTACTACTTCTCGTTGAAATTTGTTCTAGAAAAAAAATGTGAATATTTGTCAGGATTTATTGAAAAGCTACCATGTTTATAAATTAATAAAATATAACAACATAAATGTCCAATTGTAGAGAACCGATTAGCAAATGGTAGCATCCATACAATGGAATGCAATATAGTATTTATATAAAAAGATATACGAAAATATTTGTTGTATGTGTATACAAAGATACACAAATGCACATACTATATTTTAATAAATAAGTTATACAGGGCATAAACAGATATTTGAGTGCCAGTTTTTTCTAAAAATATTAAATCAAACCATGAAAAAGATTAGAAGGCTAAATACTATAACAACTCCTATAACTTCTCCTTTACTAGTTGATTTATATCTTGAATCCCAACTTCTCCCTTGAATTCCAGACTACCATAACCAAATTGAAAGTTCACATGTCCAAAAACAGAACTCTTGTTTTCCTTCCCCAAACTGACTCCCCACCCAGTTTTCCTAATATGAATAAGCAAAAATATCATTTTTCTTGACTGTTTTCTTTTCCTGCCTCTCACTACCAAACTTCAGCCAAGTACTTCCATCTCTGATTCTAAATCTGCCCCCTGCTACTTGCACTCTTGCTCTCTAAAATCCATTTTCCATACAGCAGCCAGAGTTATTCATGGAGGTAGAGAGTAAAATGATACATACCAGAGGCTGGGAAGGGTGTGTGTGTGTAAAGGGCAGTGGTTCGGGTGAGAGTGATAAAGAGAGGTTGGTTAATGGGTACAAACGTAGAGTTAGAAGGAAGGAGTTCTAATGTTCCATAGCAGAGTAGGGTGACCAGAGTTGGCAACAATATATTGTACATTTCTAAATAGCGAGAAGAGAGGACTTGAAATCTTCCAACACATAGAAATGATAAATACTCCAGGTGATGAATATCCTAAATATCCTGAGTTGATCACTACACATTCCATTCATGTAACAAAATATGACATCTACTGTATAATTATGTACAAATATTATGTACCAATTACAAATTTTTGCTAGGCGCAGTGGCTCACACTTGTAATCCCAGCACACTGGGAGGCCTAGATGGGTGGATTACCTGAGGTTAGGAGTTCAAGGCCAGCCTGGCCAACATGGTGAAACACTGTCTCTAATGAAAATACAAAAATCAGTCAGACACAGTGGTGCACACCTGTAGTCCCAGCTACTCGGGAGGCCGATGCAGGAGAATCGCTTGAACCTAGGAGTCAGAGGTTGCAGTGAGCCTAGATTGCCCCACTACACTCCAACCTGGGCAACAGAGCAAGACTCCATCTCAAAACAAACAAACAAAAAAAATTAAGAGAGAAACAAAAACCTGTAGATAGACCCTATCATATAGGTCCTTTGCTTGAAGCTCAATAATGCCATCTCACTACACTGAAATAAAATCTGAATTCCTCACCATAGTACCAAAAGCCTATATGAACTGTCTTCTCCTGCATTACTGATCTAAGGTCAACCACAGCCTACCTTGTCCATAACTCTAAAGGTCCTAGTCTCAATCAGGACAAGCATGTTCCTACCTGGAGGCATTGCCTAGACTGCTCCTCCTCCACGTTCACAGAGATCCTTTCTGACCACTTCTAAACCAGAACTCTCTTGCCAGCATTCACCTATCCTACACTGATATACCAGAGATTTCCCATCATTTATGGCTCCCTGAATTAATGTGTCTCATTCACCTACTGATTTATTGAATGACAGTGACATCTAATTGAAAATCTAAGTCCTCAAGAACTACATTTCCTAAATATTTACAATATTGTAGTTGGTGTCTGGTTGCTGATTTTTATCTCCTTCTTTGTGCTTGTCAACATTATCCAAATTTTATGCGACTGATAAATATTTTAAAGACAGGAATGAAAAGTTCATATATGCATAAAACATAAAATAGCAATGGCAGAGCTTAAGGTGCAAAGTAAAGAGAGAGATTTTCCTTGAGAACCTGATTAAGTCACTCCTTCAGTTGTGGGCCCTTTTTGAAATAATCTTTTTGAGTGGAAGGTCAAAAAAGAAATTTCTTATATTAGAAGAGAGATTAATATGAAAGAGCTGTCGGTAAATTTGGAAGAAACTCCATAGGTTAATTAGACCTTCTGAAAAGAGGCCAATAAAAACCAGGGAGAGCAAAGTGGCCTCTTTTGCTGGCCTGAATGGTTTCGGTACTTTAAGCCACAAGCAGGAGAAAGCCAAGAGCACAGTAAGAATTTAACCGAAAATCAATAGTCCATAGCACAAACTCCATTCTCTGTCACACTGCCAACTGGTTCCCAACAGGGCAATAACATTTTAATAAAGTAGCTGTTAATTAGAGGTGGAGATTCACACGGTTTAGTTAACATTGTTTTAGCTAAAGGACTAGACAGAGATTTGGGGAGCTTTATTAACTCAAAGAACTGAGTCATGAAGGGAGGACTCTGGCTGATGTATAAAAGGGTTAAATTGATTCCATGTGCTAGAGAGAGCTCTGAGTTGCAATACTCTAGAAAGCAACAAATCCCATAGTTACATATCTATGTTGCAGTCTTGAGTTGACTTACTGGTTTCTCTGCCAGTAACGATAATGATAGGCTGAGAAGCGGTGGAACTTCACTCACTTGACACTTCAGTGCATTCTCCTTGGGTTCACTGAAAAGGGGCAGCCAGTAACTTAGTGACTTCTCTTGCCCTTGTCTTTAGAAAGATTTACTCTGCCCCAAAAGGAGTGGGGAGTAGAATGGAATGATGACCATGTTAAAAGTCAGTGACCGACTTTTGCAAACAGAAGAATATATTTGACACGCAGAACAACTGACAAAATGAAGGCACCTCTTTTGGCAGAGCAAGGCACCTAGTACTGAGGCAGTAGCCTGCCCTGTAATGTTCAACTGCCCAGCAATTAAATGTAAAAAATAAAATAAAAGGAAAAGCTCAGTGATTTTGTGGAGTGATTTACAAGAATGGAGGTTATTTTACTCATTCACCTCTCCTTTAGCTATCAAGTTTGAGTTCCTGAACCCATACTGGAAACTAGTGTTCACTTGAGCTAAATTTAAATTCGACAGATAATTGCAGAAGTTTTGAAGACTGAGAATTGATCCATGAAAACCAAATCTATTGTCCGATTCTCTCTTCAAGAACAGAATCTATTCTGGTGAAACAAAGTTTCATTTTCCATTGCATTCTGGAAGTTTCCCTTAATATATAAGCTTCCTGCAAGTCATTTGAGAGTTTGGGCACAGTGATATTGGGAATGATCAAGAATGATGGGCTGCTTTGTTATATCAAGCCGCTGAATATATTCATGTAATAGTCAATATATTGCAGTACATGAATCTAAGAAGCAATGGAGTGAATCTGCTTTCCCATGGCAGACACCTTGGCCAAGCTTAATTACTTTGTTTAAACTTAGAGTAATCCAGGATCTCCATCTGTCAAATAGGAGTAATTGCAGTTGATACCTTTCTTTCCTAGAGGTATGTAAGGATCATTATTCAGATAGTATGGGTCAGGAAGCTAAGGATTCAGTAACAGCACTTGTTACTGAAAGTTACTGAAAAGAGAGCAGGCTTTCAATGAGATAGATCGGGACTGAAAATCCAGCAACTCCATTTACTATCCAGTGACTATATTAATATAAAATTCACTTGTCCTTTCAGAGCCTGAGATTTCTTATCAGTAAAATTGGGGAAAAAATACCTACCTCGGCATGTCTATGTGAAGATTATAGCCAATGTATGCAAAGTGCTGGCCTACTAAAGGTACAAAAATAAGGGGAAGTGATTACTTTTATATTTAACGGACCATTTGCCATGTAGTAAGTGCTTCTGTATTTAAAATAAGACCTCATGCTCCTTAAAGTTGGAACTCATGACTTGTGTTATCATATCCACACAAATTCTGAGAACAGTGTGCCCTGCAATAGCAGACCATTAACCTCTAGTTATGAAATGAGTGACTGATAACTAAAGTCCCATAACTTCATGTACTTTCTCTATGCTGGTGACTCCACTTCTTCCAGCACTAACCACTTCCTGGGGCTCCAGGCTCAGTGGCCTATTTGACATCCCCACCTGAATTCCTGATAATAATCTTTTAAAATTTCCCAAATAGAATTCTTAATGTCTTAATACTTCCCTATACCTTGTTCTTTTCCAGTCTTCCTCTCTCAGGAAATAACATGCCAATTCACTTTGTCTCAAGACAGAAAGACTTCACCAAAGTCTAACCTCACGAACAGTGTATTATAGTACATATTTTCCATACCCCCAGGGCTCCAGATATTGTACATACTTTTAAAATTTTTCTAATATAATTTTAGTCTAGTTTATATTTCCCAGATTAATAGTGAGTTCCATTTTCTCATTGGCTGCGTATGAATCCTGCTGTTCATTCATGTGCCAGTACTTAGATCACATGCTGAACCTGTTTCCATACTATCACATTTACTGAGCAAGAACTAACTGAATGTTGGTCTTTATCCTTAACATATTCTCTTCAGTATTCTATGTTTTAGAGAAACCCTGCATTCAGAGCCAAATATTTTGCTATTCCCTGAGTTACTCAAATCAATATGGTTCTTGTCTCACTTACAGTCCTATTTCTTCTTCTTGCTTGGGTTAAAGGCAAACAGAGAACTGTGCCTTAAAAATTCCATCGCACCACTGCATCGCACTCTGCCTGGGTGACAAAGCAAGACTTTGTCTCAAAAAAAAAAAAAGAAAAAATTCCTTGCAAAACCCGTTATTATGATTCACTCTGTTTAGCGGTGTTTTCACTTGTACAGTCATGACAAAGCATTCAGTATCCTATGACTTTTCCCAGGAACCTTCAAAATTTAAAATCTGTTTGCTGCTTATACTTTTGCATGATTTCCTGCTTAAAAAACTTTTGCTCCACAAGTGAGTTTAACTCTTCTGTCAAGCCATTAGCAGACTGGTGAGTAAGAGTATTGCTCGGGGACCGGACTTCAGAGTAAGTGCATTATCTTCTATCAGAAAACCACTGAACATAAGATATTTAGATGATTCTGGCCGGGCGCGGTGGCTCACACCTGTAATCCCAGCACTTTGGGAGGCCAACGCGAGCGGATCACCAGGTCAGGAGATCGAGACCATCCTGGCTAACACGGTGAAACACTGTCTCTACTAAAAATACAAAAAATTAGCTAGGCGTGGTGGCGGGCGCCTGTAGTCCCAGCTACTCGGGAGGCTGAGGCAGGAGAATGGCGTAAACCTGGGAGGCAGAGCTTTCAGTGAGCTGAGATCCTGCCACTGTACTTCAGCCTGGGCAACAGAGCAAGATTCCGTTTCAAAAAAAAAAAAGATATTTAGATGATTCTATTGTGTTTAGGTAGGTAAAATGGATTGCTTTTTATTATTTTTTTGAAAAAGGCTAATTAAATTCACACTTGTCAACCATAATGGTAATATAGAGCTTAAATTCTTACAGGCTATGTGAGCTCAATAAATATCCACTAAAAAAACAAAGAAACAATAAACAACTCTTATAGGTTCCTTGAGGTTCAGCTCAAATGTTTCTTTATTCATGAGGGCTTTCCACCACCTCTCAGTGAAAAGAAATTTGAATTTTTCCCTCCATTCATTCCAGGACTCTCTCCAGGTAAACATCTGACAGCATGCACACATAGCTTTATATTTAAGTTAATTATGTGTCTTTTCAAGTTCCTTTAGAAGAGTGACTTCTTTTTATTTGTATTTTTAACTTCCTTTGTATAGAAGCCAGGACATTTACCTTCCTTGATTCTGCTGCATCTCACAAACTCTATCTCAACAAAATTAATTGAGCACCTACTATGAGCCAGAGATGATGCCTGATGCTACAGGACTAAACACTAAAGAAGGCATGGCTTCTATTTCTTAGATTCTCTCTACTTAATAAAAGAAGTAGAAAAATAAACATGCTTAAAATATCCTGTACAGAGAACTGTGACTGGAGTGAACCCAGGGTACTATGAGAGAACAGAGGGTGTTAGCCACCCAGGTAACCCAAAGGAATATGGTGGAGAAAGAAACTGATACGGGAATGAAATCCTAAAGGATGAGTCCAGTAGACGGACCAACAGAAAAGGAACGTGACAGACAGGGAAACCAACATTTTTAGAGACTTGAAAATCAGTAATATATTCAGGAAACTGCAAGCAGTTGGAGATATTTGGAGTGCTGAGAGAGTGAAGGAAGATAGTGTTGGAGTGGTCAGGAGGTTGGATGATGAATGGCTTTAAATGCCACGCTTTAAATGCCTGAGTGCAATAGAGAACCATTGCATATGAAACTTGGTCACTTGCATATACATCATTGAACCTAGCTTCCAAAGCTATGCAATCAGCAATGTTACTTTCAGGTGATGCACCTAATCTGTAACTTGCAGCCTTCATGGAAGTTTAGATTAAATCAAATCATTATTTTCATAGTTGGTCTTCCTATTTTAATTTTTTGTTTGTCTTAAAAGGAATTTGAAGCCTACTAAAAAATTGAAACCTATCTACAGCTAATGACTATCATTTTCTTCTTGTTTCACGCTCCTCATGCAGCAGTTTGAGCATTTAAATAAAATTCTTGTCATGTATTTTTCACACCTTCATCTGAATGGAAAGCTTGAGTGAGTAAACTAATCCCCCTGAGAGATTTCATTTCCAGTGTGAAAATGATCAGGTTTACGAAGAAAAAAAAAGCTCTTACTTTAATCAAGGAGAGTGGTTAAGAATGGTACAATTCCCATAAAAATAATATGCCACTTCTCTCAGGATTTCAGGAGTAAGCATTTGTGGCATTTTACTTACATATGAAGAAAAAGTACATAAGCCCAAAGGAATGATCTCAAAACAGTGTAAAGAGGAGAGTTTATTTGACAATAAATTTGCAAACTCCCCAACACAACTGGCATCAGCTATAGCCTTATTAAACCCAATCGTCAGATCATTCAGAGAGAAATATACATCCAATTTACCTGCGCAGACACACTTTCATGAAAAGACTTGAGATTTTAACATCATAAACACTTCTCTTAAAGGGCCTCATATTTTAGACTTTCAAATACAACACACAGGGAGACACACACATAGATATACACACAGACATGCTCACAGGGGCACATACATCGTGAGACACATAGAACAACATAGACATGTTCACAGAAGACTAAAAAAGCCAAAATACTCAAACATTTAGATGACAATTAAATTTAGAGCCATTTTGGAGAAAATACGCACTTGTTTAACTGAAAATTATTTGTAACAATGAATAAATGGCACGTTAATCCAGTTTCCTTCATAAAAGGATGTTGACTAACATTTTATTCAACGTAGTCAACAACTTGGCCCCATTTTTCATTCATTTCTGCATATTTTCCTTATCAAGGTTCAGTTGCCACTCTAGAAAAACAAAATATCCCCTTTCTAGTAAATGGAGATCATGTTTTCTAAACTACCTTGATAGGAGTGTTTTTTTGTTGTTGTTGTTTTTACTAATCCTAAAGGAGCACAAAGGTAGGTGAGTGACCTAGACAATTTCACAGGGCTCCTGATGCTAATCACGTTCCTTGATCCTCACAGGAACATTCAGGATCATGCACATTACCTTCTCCTTTGCCTAAAATATCACTTGATAATGTTTAGGTTGTATTCTTAAAACACCTGAAACATATTACAAGCTGGAAGATCTATGTTCCATCTCGTCTGTTTCCTAAAAGATAGACTCTTGATCAAATTTCCCACCTGGCAAGCAAATTTCTATGCCTCCTTCTCCCTTACACGTAACTTACTCTCCAATATCACCACAAACATTCTGCCAATGGTATTCATGTCTGTCATTCGTCTTCCAATTCCTTGCCTCCCTTCTGTTTGGATTCTCCCCATGCTTCCCAGTTAATATTCCATTTCTCCCTTATAGACTTTCCTGATCTCCCTGAATCGACACTCCATAGGTATGTTGAATTGATGCCACAATATTTTAAATGATTTCAGGATTAATTTATGAATAGCTGTATTTTGCAAACTAGATTTCCATAGACACAAACCTCTAACCTGCTATCAGTTTGACCTTGACATAGGAGGAGATATTTATAAGAAAAATAAAATCTGAAGTAATGATTATCTTCTTTAACAAGACAGCAACCTGTTCCTTTGGTTCATTTTATATTACAGATTGAATCCTTCTGGAATATGACTTGTAGCTATTAAACAGCTTTTTATACTTTTCAGTGACCATTTGGTTAAATGCAAAAACAATATACTTTCTTTAAGCACAAGACAGCCATTAGTCAGCTCACTGTTGAGTTACATTTGGCCTTAAATTTTGACTTGCAATATTTACCATTATTATTGGATGATAAATTGCAATAAGGAAATATACTTCATTTCCCTGTAAACTCAGTCTATTTTAAATGGATTTAATAATGCTTCACAGTACATTCAAAGATACCCAAAGTCAACGTTCCCTGAAGCAAATCACAAGAATGTTAAACAACTTCATAATGACCATTTAATCCCCATCATTACTACAGACTGGGATTCCTGCCGATGCAATGGCAATGTTGTTTAGAGAAAATTAAGCAATAAATTAAAAAGTATAAGCTCCATTGTTGCCATGGCAACCCCATGTATGAACTCCTATGAAGCTTTAAATAGTTTCTTCTTATGGGATATTAATGACAATTGACACTTTCAACATAAACCTATTTGTATGGGGGCTTCATGCTGATAATCATACCTATAATATTAATAGCTACTAAAATGTAAACCTCTAAATGTAACAGGCACCGTCAGACAAACTAACCTTATCTTAAACTCCATGGATCTTCCTTCAGAGCACTCTGGCAGGTAGACAACACTGGAGCTAAAGTCTGATGAAGGATAAATTCCACAATTTTCCAATTCTGGAAATTCACTAGAAATTTATTTTTTTAAACAGACATCCTTGTGAAAATGTTTACCTATGTATATTTAATGTTAAGACACTTCACAAAATACAAGGGCACGATTAATAGGAGGTGATATTGACATTATGCTGGCTAACAGTTTCAGAGTACCTGTTATTGCCAGGAACTTCATAAAGATGATCTCACAAAAGGCTCATAATACCCGAGAGGAAAAATTTTAATGTATAGCTTTTGGATGAGGAAATTGAGGCTTGGGAGATCATGTTACATGGACATACCTGCCAGCTGTTAAGGAGCAGAGCTGAGATTGAAATTCAGGTATATCTGATTCCAAAGACAGAGCACAACGAGTGTTTGTGAAAAAAAAAAAAAATGAAAATGTTATAATCAATCTATGTAAGTGTAGACTGATACACTTTTTGATATTGCTTTTGTTTTCTGAGAAATCAGAAAGTGAAATTTCGCCCTAAAAAATGATTTATGTTGAATTTAATAAGGAAGACAATTTTAGCACAAGTACCCTAGTCATTGTTCTCTCTACAGCTTCACATAAAAATGGCCAAAAATCATACGAAGACAGGAACGTCTCTGCTTCAACACTGAGCTCTATCAGTCCCCCAACGTTTCCTTATTTAAAATTATTTTTAAATTGAACAATTACAATTCAGAAAATAATCGATATGTTTTCTAGTGAGAAAAGTGCCTATAAATGTAGACCAGGAAGCAGCCAAAGTTTAGAGGATTCTGCTACCTTTGTTTTCTGTACATGTCTATACTACCTAACTGTTATGTATTGAGATTTTATCATTTTTATAATCACATGAAATATAAATATTGAAAATTAAATTAATATGCTTACACATCTATTAAATAAAACAACAGGGTCGGTCACCAGTCAATATTATTTTAATTAAATAATTGGCTGGATAATCTTGAAATAAACTCACAGCCTTCATCAGTCAGCAAAATATAGAATGCTGCTCTATTGAAGTCTCTTTGCCTTTGATTATATATGCTTCACTCTACCATCATAAATATCAAATTGGCAGGTACATGTTGGCATTAAGCCATACCCTTTTTATTACGATATGTTTGTAATTGGCATTTTCACACAGCCATATGAGAACTGATGAAGCCTGGGGCCCAATGGATAGTACTTATGGCGTTTCCTTATGTCTCTTTCATAATTACAGTAATCAATGTCACAGTAGAGAGGAGGTTACTGATATCCCATTAATACAATAACCACCTTCTCTAACAACAGTCTTAGTGATCTGCAATATATTATACTTATTTTTAAAAGGTAAATGAACAGAGGTAGGCATCCTGATTAAATCAACACTATCATGAGGACTGTCCTTAATGCAATTTGATCTTTTCTGACACTTAAGTTTCCATTGTCTAACTCTACCTTGAAAGTAATTTAAAGAGCACAGGTGAAAACGTGCTCTGATTGGGAAACTAGCTAATGGCCATTAATCAGAAAACATTTATACTTGTGTGTTTTTATAAAAACGTTTTGTATCAGAGTCCGCCATGGTGTCTAACCTATTTCACTAAATTTATCTTACAAAGTAGGTGAAAGATTAAAGAGGAGTCAATAAATTTATAGACAATAAAAAGCATTGAAATAAAAAAGAGAAGTGAAATTGTCTCTGTTTGCTGATGATCTTATATAGAAGAAACCCTAAAGTGTTCACCTAAAGTTATTAGAATGGATAAAAGAATTCAATAAAGTTGTAGGTCACAAAATCAACATACAAAAGTCAGTACATTTTCTATAACACTAACAATAAACTATACAACAAAGAAATTAAGAAAATAATCCAATTTACAATACTATTTCAAAAAGAAAACTTATGAATAAATTTGAGAAAGTGAAAGCCAAAAAAAATTGATAAAATAAATTAAAAGCAACACGTACAAACAGAAAGAAATCCTGTGCTTATGGATTAGAATAATTAATATCATTTACATATCCAAACTACCCAAAGCAATCTACAGATTCAATGCAATCTCTATCAAAATTCCAATGGCATTTTTCATAGAAATAGGCAAAATAATTCTAAAATTTGTATGAAACAACAAAAGACCCCAAATAGCCAAAGCAATCTTAAGCAAAAAAAGTAAAATAGCACTACGCTACCTGATTTCAAAATATATTACAAAACTATAATAGCGCATACATCATGGTAATGGCATAAAAAGACACATACAGACCAATGGAACAGAACGGAGAGCCCAGAAATGAACCCACACATTTATAGTCAACTGATTTTTGACAAAGGTACCAAGAATACACAACGGGGAAAGCACAGTCTCTTCAATAAATGGTGCTGAAAAAACTGGATATCCATATGCAGAGGAATGAAATTGGACCTTTGTCTTACACCATACACAAAAATCAACTCAAAGTGAATTAAAGACTTAAATATGAGGCCGGAAATTTAAAATGACTAGAAGAAAATGTAGAGAAAAAGCTTCACAACGTTGGTGTGGGAAACGATTTCTTGGATAGGACCCCAAAAGCATAAGCAACAAAAGCAAAAATAGACAAATGGGATTGCACCAAACTAAAACGTTTTTGCACAGCAAAGGAAACAATTAACAACAAAGTGAGTGAAGAGGCACCCTACTGATTGGGAGAAAATATATGCAAACCATACATCTGATAAGGGGCTAATACCCATCATATATAAGGAACTCAAACAACTCAATGTTAATTAAAAAAAAAAAAACAAATCAAAAAGTGAATAAAGATCCTGGACATTTATCAAAAGAAGACATGCAAATGGCCAACAGATACATAAAAAAATTCATCATCTCTAATCGTCAGGGAAATAAAAATTAAAACCATCATGAGGTATTACTGCATACCTGTAGGATAGCTAATATCAAAAGGACGAAAGGTAACAAGTGACGGCAAGGAGGCAGAGAAAAGGGAACCCTTGTACACTGTTGATAGAAATGTAAATTAGTGTAGCCTCTGTGAAAAACAATGTAGTGGTTCCCCCTCCCCGAAATTAAACAGAATTATCACATGATCCAGCAATCCATCTACTCAGTATATTCCCAAAGGAATTAAAATCAGTAAGTCAAAGAAATACCTGCACTCATAATTCATTTCAGCATCATATACATTAGCCAAGGTGCAGAAGCAATGTAATTGACCATCAAAGGATCAAAGGCTAAAGAAAACACACACACACACACACACACACACACACACACAATGGAATACTATACAGCCTCACACAAAAAAGAAATTCTTGTCATTTGTGACAACATGGACAAAACCGAAAGGCATTATGTTAAGTAAAACAAGCCAAGTACAGAGACAAATACTGTATGATTTCATTTATATGTAGAATCTAAAAAAGTCAAACTCATAGAAGCAGAGAGTAGAGGGATGTTTATCAGAGGTTGACAGGGAGAATGGGGAAAGGTGCAATGTTGACCAGAAGGTAAAAAGTTTCAGCTGAAAAATAGGAATAAATTTTAACATAGCATGGTGACCATAGTTAATAAAAATGTATTATATGGCTAAAATTGCTAAAAGAGTAGATTTTAAAAGTTTTTTTCCCCAAAATAATTACAAGTAGATAAGGTGATGAATGTTAACTAACTTGGTTTAATCTTTCTACAATGTGTGTGTGTTTGTATCAAAGTACCACATTGTACCCCATTAATATGTGCAATTATCATTTGTTAAGTAATAAAGGAAAGAAAAAGAAAGAAAAGAGAAAGAAGGAAGGAAGGAAGGAAGGAGGGAAGGAGGGAAGGAGAGAGAGAGAGAGAGAGAAAGAAAGAGAGAGAGAAAGAAAGAAAGGGAGAGAGGGAGGGAGAGAAAAAGAAAGAAAAGAGAAAGAAGGAAGGAAGGAAGGAAGGAAGGAAGGAAGGAAGAGAGAGAGAAAAAAAAGAAAGAAAGAAAGAGAGAGAGAGAAAGAAGGAAAGAAAGAAAAAGAAAGAAAGAAAGAGAGAGAGAGAGAGAAAGAAGGAAAGAAATAAAAAGAAAGAAAGAAAGAGAGAGAAAGAAGGAAAGAAAGAAAAGAAAGAAAGAAAGAAAGAAAGGAAAGAAAGAAAGAAAAGGAAGGAAGAAAGGAGGGAGGAGGACAAGGGGAAAGGGAAGGGGAAGGGGAAGGAGAAGAAGAAGGAGGAAGGGAAGGAAGGAAGGAAGGGAGGGAGGGAAGAAGGCAGGCAGGCAGGCAGGCCGGCCAGACAGCCGGCCAACCACAGCAATAGAGATTTCAAAGTGCTTTTCCATATATGGCATTTTCTCGTTTTCACACTGTAAAATTGTGAAATGGGAATTATTATCTATCTGAAAATGAGGTAGCTGAGGTCCAAATATAGTGATTGGTACAAATCTGAGGTTCCCCAACCGGCAAAACTAGATCTTCAGTTCCAGCCTCTTGATATCACAGAGCTATGTCCTCGATTACACACATTTCAAAAAAAAAAAAAATTAGAAATAGTTCAGAACTGAGAACATGAGCCCTGAACTCTGCCTCAGATATGTCATCAATTTCCTGGGTGACTTCTGGCCAAACGTACTTAACTTCTTTGGTCCTTGAGATACAAAGGCTAAGCAAATTGTGTGCCAAACTATTTGTCAGATGTATATATGGATATGTTAATTAAATTTCACATTTAATTAGTTAGCAACAAAGCAGATCCCAACTTACAGAGAAGCTGTGTCCAGTATGTTGAAGCTGTATTCTACAATAGGATCGCCAAACTGCAAGACATGAGCCAAATCTGATTTGCTGTCCCTTTTTGTAAACACAGTTTAATTGGAACAGACCCACACTCACTCATTTACATATGTCTGTGACTGCTTTCATGCCATGGTACAATGGCAGAGTTAAGGAGTTAAGACAGAGACTTTGACTCACAAAGCCTAAAATATTTCCTTTCTTGACTTTTACAGAAAAAGTTTGCCGACACCTGATTTCCAACTTAGCTGAGTATTCTCCCTGTCCCAGGTGCTTATGCTAACCTATTTTATATACTATCTATTTAATCCTCTTAATAACCTCAAAAACCATGTATTATTACAATTCCTCTTATACAGATGTGAAAGAGTAAGGTCAATAGAGATTCACTTATTTGTCCAAACTCCCTCGACTAGTAAGTAAAGATTGGAATCCAAGTCTTCTGAGCAGAGCCTATGCTGAAACACAACACTACTATACTTTTTTTTTATGCCACAGTGATCGCCACAGGTCAATAAAGACCACGTGGAACTCATTCAGGTACTTTGGGGAAGTAAGACAATAAGGGAAAAAACAAGGCTCAGCTTGCCTTCTTCATTCACCAAGACCAGAGAGAATAAAGCTTTATTAGATACACAAATAATTTAAATGCTACTTACAAATTACAGATGACTAAGTGAGATGGGACATTCCACAAGATGGCATCAAAGGCAGAAACATGATGAATAATGGAGACAAGAGAAGGACAGACAGAGGAAACCAGAAAAGGAGCAGAGCAGAGAGGTTCCGATTCACAGAAAGAGTCCTGATCCTCATCTCCCATCTGATCTTTTTCATCTTCGTGTGCTCTGCTAGGAAAATTTCTGTACATAATAAGATTTCAATGATTAGAAAACAGGCATCTTTTCTTTCATGTACTAAAAAATTAAAATAAAAGTAAAACAACATTTCCAGTCATTCCACCTGGAGACCATCCCAAATTAATTCTTAGTCATGCATTATTTCGGTTCAAACTCCTAGTCACTCCTGTGTGCCTGGCCCTGACACTGGTGTTGTAGAAGGCTGAGCAAGGCCCAGTTTGTGTGAGTCCAGCTTCCTCACCTCTATCCTCAGCCATTCCTCTGTTCCTTTATATCCCTCTCTGGCTTCGCCACTTGGCTAAGCTGAGTTTGTGCATTTGTTTTCTGAGCATTTCCGGCTTTGGATCCTTAGCATACATTTTTGCTAGATTTTGCACTAGGAGACTGAAAATCCTATCCAGGTTTTCTGTACATGACTGCTTTGTCATTTTTCTTTTTTCCTAACAAGGTTCAAGTTTTGTCAAGATTTCCTTTTCTAAAATAGAACTACTTTACAGCACAAGTAGTTTTGTGTTTTTCTTTTACCTCTCCATGTCATTATTTTGATGTAAACAATGTTTTAAAAGATACAGAAAAGGTTCTAGGCTTAGAAAAAGTCCCTGTTGTGCGTAATCAAAGAGTAGCTCTAAAAGGCTGGAAATTGTGACAGGTATACTATTGGTCATCAGTAGAAGCAGATGAAAGATGGGCATTTTACTGCTTCATGAAGTGACTGGAATGTCCAGGCGCCCTCTGCTCTGGAGTTTGTAGTGTCTGTTCTTGCAGTTCACAAGAGTCAACCTCTAGCAGCCCATGGGCTTTGTTTATTGGTTTGTTTATCTGTTTTAGACTGAGAGATTGTTTTTTGCTTTGTTTTTGCCTATTTTTTTTTTTTTTTTGCTTTGTTAATCAGCAAGGTTTTGAAAATCAAGAGATGTTAATTTAAACAAACAAACCAATGAAAAGCAGCCAAGATTGGAGGTGGGGAAAGGGTGGAGTTGCCAGGGGGGATGCTCTCCAGTAATGAGAGACTGTGCCAAGCTGATGTAGCCACCAAGGGGTGGGTTGGGTAGAAGCTGTCTCCTATCAGCTGGGCAGGAGCACCCCCACCAAGTACACTGACATGTCTGAAACACCTGCCAGCTCCTGGGTACTTACCAGTCTTCAACACCTGCAAATGGGCGATATGTAAAATATGTGCAGAGAGCTGGCAGTGGCCTAACTCCTGACCCATCAAATCAGACACCTGCAGAAGGGTCCTGGAGGCTTCTGGAGGTGACTCATGTTAATCCTTTAGTTGTTGGACAGTAGGGTGGTCCAGGGGTACCCAGGGCTGGCATAGATTGATGGGAACAGCAGGGAGTCCAGACAGGTGCACTCCCCCTGAAAATCAGTCCTGCCTATATACCACAGCGGAGTTCCATCTCGTCGGGATTCCTGGCTCAGCTGGCCCAGGGTGGGGTTTTCCTCATTTAAGGATTGTAGTTAAAGATCTGCCTATTCTATTCTATTCTATTCTATTCTATTCTATTCTATTCTATTCTATTCTATTCTATTCTATTCTATTCTATATCCACCCAAAGAAAACTGAATACAAGGTAACATCAATGGATGAGTCAGAACCGGGTTGTGGACGAAGGCTTTCCCAAATCTGCACCAAGACAGTGTGTGGAACATGTCATAAAAACCCTGTGGAAATATGCAGTCCATTTATAATCTGACATTCTACTGGGAGGCTTTATAAAAAAAAAAAATCAGAGCTTTCTAAATTCCCAGCATCCACTACAAGCCTGTTAATATCTTATTCAGAAAGTATTAGGCTCTGTTCCCATGCTACACATTTCTATGGAGAAACTTTATGAGAAAACAAAGACAAAAGTCTGGTTAGGTTTCAAAAATATTTGCTCCATTTTAATTTTTCTACATCCAAGAAACGTGAAAAGCTCCGATTACATACACAAAAACTGCTCACAGGCAATAAAACACATGATAAAATGTCCAAAATCAACATCTGGAAATGTTACACAGCAATTAAATTTTAAATAATGGCAAAAACAAGAGTGAGGGCATCCTAGCTAATCAATTATATTAACTTTTTAATTCTTATTTATGGCATGACTTTGTCAATACAATCAGTTATTGGGTAGCTCCCTAATTAGGAATTTATAATGCTTTAAGAGTTATTTTTAGAACTAGATTCATGTAATAGAAAACCAAACAACTGGAGATAATAACTTGATACTTTGCCACTTTCAGGTTCAAGATGCATTTTAATTGTATTTTAAGACCTCAAACTATCATTCCTTGGGGTCAAATCTAGGCAACTGAATTATTTTTTATAATTCAGATTTTATTAGTTAGGCTTAATGCTTAAAAAAAAAAAGAATGTGAATTGTTTGGGTGAGGTTCCTCCATTGATTCTTGGTAGACAGACTCTGCTGTCTTCCCTACCTGACTCATCTCACCCCCACTTGTGATGGTTCACTCATTTATATTGCCAGTCTGGCTCCCTGAAATTCAGTGAGTGATAGGCAAGCAGGACAGGCAAGCAAGAAGAAGTTTGGATGGTGAGATGGTGGAGAAGCTGAACTGTAAAAAGAAAAGTCATAGAAATTGGGGTTGTTCAGCTAGGAGACAAAAAAGCATCTTTGGGGAATTTTAAGGGTTTCTTTGGATGAAGAGAAGACATTTTCTAGGTCAGTGATTCCCAAGGTGAGAATCAGCATCATCCATACGACCCAGGAACATGTTAAAAATGCAGTTTTAGGCCTCTCCCTAAACCCTGCCAAATCAGAGATTCTAGGGTCAGCGCCAGGAATCTGTATTTTATACTCCAGGTGATTTTGATGCACACATATGGAGAACCATTGTCCTAAATGCAAAGAAAACGACCTGGACAAATACGTAGGAAAAGAAAATAAGACAAGGTATTTCAGCTTATGGCAAGAAAACCATTTGGTCCAAACCTTTAGAGATCAAAGATGAAATGGTAGGCAGAAAGTAAGTTCCTCAATCTGTGGTTGAGAGTATCAACCATGGGTTAGAAAAAACTAACATATCAGTGATATTTTATTATTATTTGTTTGTTTGTTTTAGAGATGTGGTCCTGCTATGTTGCCCAGGCTGGTCTTGAACTCCTGGGCTGAAGCGATCCTCCCACCTTGGCCTTCCAAAGTGCTGGGATTGCAGGCGTGAGCCACCACACCCAGCCAATCAGTGATATTTTAAATTGGATTGACTCAAAGAACTTTCTGATCAGAATGTTCAACAACTCTAGGAATCTAAGTTTTCCAAGTTATGACTTCTATCAGAGGAGAAAATCTGATCACAACACAGCACAGTATATGTCTTAGAACTATTAGCCATAAAAGCTATAAGGAACTGAATAAAAATGAACACACTGGAAAAATATCTGCCAGTGCTGTTCACAGTTTGTGAATTCCACAGCCTCATGAAACTTCTTTTAAAATGCTTTTCCCATTCTTGAAATATCTTGTCAAAGAGCCCAGCAACAATCATTAATATAGGTAAAGGCTATTTAGGTAAAAGAGAGTGAAAACTGGGACTGTAACATTGAGTGATTCTGAAGGTTGAACTAATGAAGCCTGCAACTATCATCTTACAGAGTCATTTGAAAGGAATCAGAGCATTCATAGAAAAAAAAAAATTAGTAAAGGCTCTAAGCAGAAGTTGAAAATTTTGCATATGCATGATTACTGATAAATACCATGAACGAAGAAGTGGTCATCCCTACTCAAAAGGTCTGGGGTGCTTTACAAAGGGACACACTGAGGCTGGCTAGCACAGGCACATTGGGCAGCTCAGGCTGGGGAGGGTCCTCCATGGCTCATTAGTTTTAATAGCAAGGAAGCAGAGATTGCCATCAGTATAATACTTTTGGTTTTAGTATATATTCATGTTAAAAGTTAGCTGAGTTGTTATTCTCATTAAAATAATGGAAATGAGTATTCTCAACAAATCTGTTTTTGTGGTTTAAAGATGCTGAACTAAGGTCAACCAGATAAACAGACACTTTCGGACATTTAGGTTCCCTTTTTTACCATTTGTTTCAGAGGCATATCTAAACCTGAGCCAGAGCCCAGGGATCACAGGGAAAATCAAATATGAGATCAAAATCCAAGCTGCACCACTTACAGCTGTGGTTCCAGACAAATCACAGATTCTGCATCTGTAAAATAGGGACAGTAATAATACCTGTTTCACATGGTTGATGTGAGAAAATGACAGAATGTTCAGTATCTAATAGATGTTAGTGATTTGTAAGTGACTCTTGGTATCTGCTTACTCCAATTTGACCCAATGGAAGTAGTGATGACCCCCAACCAGCAAACTGGATCTGGTCAGTTCCTGAAGAACTCTGACAAAGTCTGGAAATTCCTCAAGAGATAGAAAATCAGGCCTGGCATCCACCTGGGTGAAAATCCAGGTACCAGAACTCCCACCGAGCTGTAGCTGTTATTCTGTTCTTTCCTTCTATAGCTGGCTGGACCCGGACAGTCTACTCACTTTGTCAGGTCCTGCTGCCAGGCCTCACACTCCATCAGGGAAGCCTCCACTCTCTTGGTCAACCCTCCCTGTACCACACCCCAGGGCTCTGTGATGGAGTCAAAAAGAAATTGTTTTTGCAAGCAGCCTTGGGGCTACCCATCTGTCAGATCATAACAAGCTTAGGCCAGACAGGTAATGGGTTACTCTCCTTTCTCCACTTCCCACCTCCTTCCATACCCCAACTACCAAAATTAAAATATCTATTGTATGTCTGCTTGCCTTAAAAAGCATATGGTCAATATTATTATTGGACCACATTCTGCATCTCTCCACAAAGCATCAGGGTGCACGCTGTTGGGGGAAGTTATATGGCAAATGGCTTTCCCATAGAGCTTTAGGCAGAATACATGCCTTTACGGTTTGTTACCCAGATTGTACACAAAGCCTGGATTTCAACAGTCCACACTTCTCCTCGAATGACTGAGCCCTGAGAATCTCCTGTGTGATGCTCACTGGCTTGCTTACTAGAGGTGATAAATCAGAATTCAGGAGCTGAGGCGAATAACACAGAGATCACTTGCAATATATTCCAAGGATAAAATCCCAGACAACCCAAACGACATTTGGAGTAAGACAAATACTAAAATATTGAAATGTGCAATTCTTTACAAATAATCTAAGTTTAGCTGTATTTCAGTAGGATCTGAAAATATGCAGGCTCTGTAACTCTCCTTTACAATCTCTGTCCTAACATTCTCTTTGATAGAAACAGAACCAGGCTTTAAATATTTGCATTGGATGGTTAATATTGAAAAAAGTTCTTTTTCTGAATCAGATGCTATCATAAACAGCTTGATACATGCCTTATGTCAAGATGTGAGCGTTTAACTCATTCAAAAAATATTTTCTGTCAGCCACTCCCAGCAAATATGACTTTATCACAATGTTCACTTCAACAACTAGGCATCAGCTAGTTGTATGCAAGTTCTGTATGGTTCACTGACCTTCCAGAAAATCTAATTATTTACCCTAGTTACTACTTAATTATCTATTTCAATGGCCACTAATGAATATGAAAAAAAAAAAAACTGCCTCTGGATGTATAAGAAAAGCAATGTTTTGGGATTGTTGCAAGTTTGCTATAGATATCTTCATTTTAACCACACAATACTTATCATCCAAGGTGAACCGTACTGGACATGCCAAATTATTTCAGCTAAAGTTGATTATTGTACCAGAGCAGTATTAACGAGGCAATTAACACACAGCATACGTCAACAATTGATTTCTTTCAAGATGAAAGCAAACTGACCATCAAAGAAAAAAGTTCCCATGTGATAAGAGATTAACATATCAATAAGAAAACCACTGGTGGTTTTAATCTCATGTTGAGGCCATCACACAAGTACCTATGTCTCCTTATCAGGTACATTATACATTTGCTTCCCATAAAAATCATGTGAGAACACATGAGCTTTGACATTCCCATTTTACAGCTGAGTATGTTGAAGATTCTTAGGCTCAAAGCAAAAGTCAAATATGTTAAAACTAAATGCTGGGACTTACTACTAGCTGATATTTACCAACTTGGACATCAAATAGTAGAAGAATATTTGAATTTTCACACATTTATGAAAGCAAACAGGGTCTTCCGTTTAGAGCCAGCAGAGATGGCATTTCACTTTAGCAATTCCTTGTTGACTGAGCTCTGGGGAAACACACCATACCGAGTTCTAGTGCATGCACAGAGACAGCCATACCAAAGAGAAAGGCTTAGCTATGGCAATGGGTTACGACACCAGTGCCCACCACTGTCAAGGCAATGCAAACAATGCAGACAGCTGCATCCCCTTTAAAGCTACATGTATATCCCTTCAGGAGCTATAGGGTGGTTGCCCCATGTGTACAGAGAAGCAGTTTTAAAAGAAAAAGTGGGATGGGAATGATGAAAGTGTTATTTCCATAAAAGAAACAAAGAAAGGCAATTCTCAAAAGGCAAAAGGAGAATGAGACTAGCATACATCGTAAGCCAGCTTTGTCTTAGAGCATTACAATTTATCTTCAATTCATTCCTTCCGACAAACCATTAGAAGCTTCAGTATCCTTTTTATACAGGAGGAAATAGAAGTTCAGGAGTAGCTGTTTTGCTTGAATTCACACAGATTGTTGGTGATGGAAGCAAGAGTCACACCGTGAATCCCAAGTCAAAGTTTATTTTCCTTTTCCCTGCTACAAACCATTGTGCATCTTTTGAAGAAGGCTGAGCATTGATCTCCTAGATTATCTTTTCAATAAACACTGACAGAGTTGACTTGTTTCTCTGGAATTTTATTACATGTCTTCTTTTTAGTCTTTAGCCCATGAGATTACTCTCTTTTAACTAAAGGTTACCCAAGAATAGCTGCTAATTGCCACAAATATTGAGGACATTCTTCACCAAAGGGAAGGCCAGGAATGGAAGATGGCCAGGTGTCCTGGGTGCTGTTGCCTATGATAGTACACAGGTCAGGACTCCTGGGAAGTGTGAGAACAAGAGACAGCAGGAGGAGATGTTTTCCCATCCCAAGGGACCAATTCCTATTAGAGCTGCTTCAAAGATCACTTAATATTAGATAGATGTGGTCCCAGGAAGAAATATGATGTGAAACAGATGAATGCTTGTTTTACATACCTTAAATGAACCACATAGTAGTTGACAAGATAATTAAATAGAAGTCTCATATGAATAAGAGTACAGAAGTCATAAGAGTCAAATTTCGTGAAGGCAGAGAATATTAAATAATAAAGGGACAAAGCAGTGAATATTTACTGAATACTTAGAGTGCTTCCAAGTAAATGCTTTTTCTTTCTTTCTTTTTTTTTTTTTTTTAAAGACAGGGTCTCACTCTGATGCCCAGACTGGAGTGCACAGGCACAATCGCAGTTCACTGCAACCTTGACCTCCCAGACTCCAGGGATTCTCCTACCGTAGCCTCTTCAGTAACTGGAAGTACAGGTGTGCACCACCATGCCCAGCTAATTTTTGTACTTTTTGTAGAAACAGGATTTTGCCATGTTTCCCAGGCTGATCTCGAATTCTTGGGCTGGAACAATATGCCCGCCTGGGACTCTCAAAGTGCTGTGATAACAGGCGTGAGCACCCAGTCACATATCCGCACACACTCAGTCATTTAACACTCATAAGGTACATATAATTATCACATCTATACAGACAATGAATGAAGAGTGGTAAATGAAGGCCCCAGGACTACCTAACTCCAGATTCTATGTCTTGCTTCTAAATCACATTGATTTCAATGGGCAAGCAGATGACCAGCTGCTGATACAAACTGATGCACCTGCTTAGAACAAATACAACAGTAGAATCCACTTTTAAACAAGAAATATGGGCAAACCTAGGCCAGAATCTTTCAATACAAGCACCCCCTTGCCTAACTATACCAACCACTGAACTGAATTGCACAATATGTTAATTGCAGTAACTGTCTGAAAAGCAGTACACCTAAAAAGAAAAATAGTCAGGTGTGATGTTATACACATGTAGTCCCAGCTACGTGCGAGGCTGAGGTGGGACGATTGCTTGAGCCCAGAAGGTTGAGGCTGCAGTGAACCATGATTGTTCCACTTTACTCCAGCGTGGGAGACAGTCTTGCTCTGTCAAAAAAAAAAAAAAAAAAAGACATATATATGGAGAGAGAGAGAGAAGACTCTTACATCTTATTGCTGACTCTGGAACCTCTTACACTAGGACATCCTCCAGCTCTTTCATGAAAGATATATTATTTTTGTCATAAAATTTTCTACTGTAACTGTATTCTTCCTTACAGTTTATAATCCTTTGCCATGTTTACTGGTCTTTTTTTGAAGTCAGCTGAACTCAGCATAATACATGCCCAATGAGACCCTGCTTCTAGATACCACACTCTAAGCTTAGAAATGTATAAACTGATAAGCGAAAAGGAAACAGCAACCAGAAGCACATGTTCCCACTGTTCCTATTGAACACTCAACCCTTATCTCCTCTCTGGGTTTCACAACCACATTGTGACTCCAGGATCCCTCAGGACTACTTCTGCCTCCCTTGGGAGGCCAGATACTGTCCAGGTTGACTATTTGTTATTTCAACCCCTCCTCCTTGCTGTTTGTTTGTTTGTTTTCCCATAGAGCGTCAGATGTTAGAGAACAGGAGAACAGGTTGTGTACTGCTACATCTCAAAGCATCAATTAATGCAATAGTCACCAGCATTTACAACTGCTCCATTCCAGGAATACAAAGCTTTGGTATAAACAGGTTAATCCTGCAGTCAAAGTCTTTTGTGTATTCCTCAACAAGATGCTCTTGGATGTATTAGTAAAAGTTACTAGGAAAGCCTGAAAAAATGCAGATTTGTTGGCTTCAATCTGTAACAATTGATTCAGAGTGCGTATTCACGGGATCTGACAGGGTGCTTTTAAAATATGCTCTTGAAGCTTTTTATAAAGCATCATAAAATATGAGAACCTTTGGCTAGGTGACTAAATGCAAACAAAGCAGCAGTAATTGGGAAACTTCACATAGCACGCAACTCTGGAAGAGGAGGTAAAGGACAGGTGAAATGCGCTAGTATAGCACCCACTGTACTGGCAACTTAATTCACACATACTGAACAGTAGCACATCTTAAGAAAGTAAATGCTTATCAAAAAAATTACTTACCTAATTCTACTTTATTTTAGCAGTAGTTATTTGCAATAAAATGACTAGAAAGATTTCAGCATTTTATGATGATTTGGCATAATTATACAACTTTTTAAAACCTAGAAGCACTGTGATGTTTTTAATTTTAAGAGAAATATGGGGTGCTGATATTACAATGCTGCTTCACAGAAGTGAAAAGTTCTGTAATAGTCCAACGATCCGCCATCAGTGAATCAAAACGTAAGCCTGGCCCTTGTGCTGTGGGGTTCCAAGGGGAAAGGTATGATCAGCAGGTTTTTGCCAACTAATGCTTTCTTTCTGTAAAACTCAATTCCACAGGCAGCAGGTACCAAAGAGCCAGAATCTCTAGCACTTTGCCTGACTTTCAGTCTGCAGGTCTGGGGGATGAAATAGCCTCTTCAACCCAGCAGGGAAGGTCAACCCTCATGCCTGCCAAGTGTTTCGGTCCAGTGAGTTATCTAAAAAGCACAACTGGAAAAGGAAAAATTTTGAGAAATTACTTTCCTGAATCATCAAAATAATGGAGAGTAGGTATGTGAATTATAAACACAGATTGGATTATGTATACATATAACCCTATGGTAGAAATACAGTAATGTCTACCTATATGGAACTCAATCTTTTTTCAGGCTAGTAAACATAACTTTCGGGAAGACTGTTTCCTCCCCTTTCTTATAAAAGAAGAAATGTCCTTCAACTGGTTCCCCATATGTACTCATCATATGTATACATGTATATACACCCACATAAACATATATATGAATATATGTATGTGCATATATACATGTATATGAATTAAAGAAATTGTGGAATTTATTTGCATCCATGTACACACAAAGGAAACCAAGCTAGATAAGGTTAACACTATCCAGTGTTTCATATTTTTAGTTTGTTTTAAAACTGCCCTTACAGAGACATTATCAGTACAAAATGATGCCCATTTGATGGAAGTGTGAAATCTTGTGCCAAGACACAGATTAACATTGTTTTATTTCTCTTTTCTTTTACTTTTTTTTTTTTTTGAGATGGGGTCTCACTCTGTTGCCCAGGCTTGAGTGCAGTAGTGATCAGAGTTCACTGCAGTCTTGAACTCCCGGGCTCAAGTGATCGTCCAGCCGTAGCATCCTAAATACCTGGGACTAAAGATGTGAGTCACTGCACCCAGTTAGCATTGACTTATTTCTGTTGCGACTAAACAAAGTCATAAATTACTCAGGTCTTAATTTTTGGAAACTAAATAAATGAATTAACAAATAAAATGTCATTGCCAAACAAAATTGCGGCAGTGACTTTAAAGACAATTTGTTCAAATATCAACCAATTAATAGTGTAAAGAGCAAACTATTTCAGATAGTTTGTTTCATGCATGCAATTATTGATCAAGAAGCCACTGTTAAACAAATGGATCCTCTGCCCTGGTGTTGTTTAGAGTTTTCTAGTACCTGAGAAAAACAGAAAATGATTTTAAAACCTGATGAAAAGTGAGAATTTCTAGAGATCTGACACAAGAGGGAAATCCATAAAATAATAAGTGAATGAAGGAGTGCAGAGAGTCGACTAGGAAGTTGAATTTTCATAGAAAAAATAGAGCATTGACTATTAACAGTTAAAATATACACCAACAATACTCATTAATTCTACTACAAATACTGCTGATATCTTAGTCTAATGAACATATTTTTTGTTAGTTTATCAAAAAATACTGACCTATTCCTCAAAGCTTGCCGTTTTGATTTAGGTACTGGATCATATTTGGATAACAACTGAAAACCTTATTAAAACACAAAAATGGCAGCTACAATCTGGCTCAATATAGAAAATATTCAGAGATTAACTCACAAATCTGGTGATTCATCTAAATATAAATATTTGAAATATTGTTCTGATAGTTGTACATTGTCTTAATGTTTGTTTAGCCTTCAGATACGAAGTGTTTTAAAGTAACAATGAATTAAGCTTAAAACTCTTTTTGCTTTTATGGAGAGTAGTGCTTTCCCATTACCTGATGGAGATAATTTTCCAGGGAAAAAAGTGTACATCTTGATATTGCTGTACTACTCACTTTTGCTTAAAGTTAGTCGCTTCCAGAATGTTATTAGCATATTTATTCTATCCTTAAGGACTTCAACAGCAGTGTAAGTGTCACAATATTGAGAAAGCTTGATGCTTCCAAAAGAAAAAAATTAACAATAATGTAGTTTTCGGATTGGACAATGAGGATTTAACAGTGAGCATTGTTAATAAGCTACTTGTATCTAGTCAGTTCAGTACAATTAAAGCAACAAACACTACCACAGTCTTAGCATTCTAATACCACCAGTTACATCAAGTATAAGGAAATTAGAATCTTTCATGTGGTATAATGTCATTAAGCACAAATATACTGAAACATGATGGTGTCATTTATAAAGTTAACTGCCTTACATTTTCCATGTTGGCTCAGTAAATTAATGACTTTGGCACAACTTAAATACAAATTAATAATCAGAAACAAAAAGGTACTGCTGAAACTGAAGTTATGTATGGAATAACCATTTGTGCTCAATGAGAAATCATATTTCAGGAGCTTGCTTGTTAGAGGCTGTATATGCAACCTAGTGCCATTGCCTTCCAAGCAAAACACACCCAGACTTGCCAGAAAACTAAATGTCCATTTCACCTTCGATTTTCATGATACAGAGTTCATTTTTATTTATAACCATACTTCATGTGATGGTTAACGTTAAATGTCAACTTGATTGGATTGAAAAATGCAAAGTATTGTTCCTGGGTGTGTCTTTGAGGGTGTTGCCAAAGGAGATTAACATTTGGGTCAGCGGACAGAGGGAGACAGACCCACACTCAAGCTGGGTGAGCACAATTTAATTAGCTGCCCACGCACGGCTAGAATAAAGTAAGCAGGAGAAGATGGAAGAGCAGATTTGCTGAGTCTTCTGGTCTTCATCTTTCTCCTGTGCTGGATGCTTCCTGCCCTCGAACATTAGACTCCAAGTCCTTCAGTTTTTGGACTCTTGGACTTCCACCAGTGGTTTCCCAGGGGCTCTTGGGCCACAGACTGAAGGCTGCATTGTTGGCTTCCTTACTTTTTTTTTTTTTTTGGAGATGGAGTCTGGCTCTTTGGCCCAGGCTGGAGTGCAGTGGCGCGATCTCGGCTCACTGCAAGCTCCGCCTCCCAGGTACATGCCATTCTTCTGCTTCAGCCTCCCCAGTATCTGGGACTACAGGCGCCCGCCACCATGCCTGGCTAATTTTTTGTATTTTTGGTAGAGATGGGGTTTCACCGTGTTAGCCAGGATGGTCTCCATCTCCTGACCTCGTGATCCACCCACCTTGGCCTCCCAAAGTACTAGGATTACAGGCATGAGCCACCGCACCCGGCCGGCTTCCCTACTTTTGAGGTTTCTGTACTCATGCTGATCCATCACTGACTTCCTTGCTCCTCAACTTGTAGATGGCCTATCATGGGACTTTACCTTGTGATTGTTTGAGTCAATTTTCCTTAATAAACTCCCTTTCATATATACATGTATCCTATTAGTTCTATCCCTCTAGAGAACCCTGACTAATATACTTCATATATATAATATCCCAGTGTCAGTAGTATCACTCTAGGAAGAGTATGAGTAGAAGCCAAGAAGATAGTACCAAATGGTATTGTTTGCTTTAATCAGAAGAGGTATCTCTTTCTATGTGGGCCAATAGAGTAAGCCAACTTGGAAATTAGGTATTTTAGTTGACTAACAATTATTTCTTTCATATTAAATTTATCCTAGTTTTGGGCATTTTGTACTTTTTTAAAGAATTATTTTTCCCCCTGGAAAAATGTTTTCCAGTAAGTCTGGCGCAGGGACCTGGGGACAAGAAGAAGGGATAAGTAAAAAAAGCAAAACAAAACACACACACTCACACACATACACATTTTTTTAACTAAAAAAAGTATTTGAATTAAGGAAAATCATAGATAAATAGGACTTGTTTCTCACAACTTAGAAAACTGTATATCTTCAGCTATAGAGGGCAATGAAAATTGAACTTTGAGAAGCCAAAAGCAGAAAACTGATTACTCTGTTTAACTTCTTTATGTATTGTCAAGTGATGAGAAAATACCAGTAGCCTGAATGTCAAACTTCGGACTTACCCAAGTTAAGGACAAGGATCATTCTGAATTACATGGAAAAAGCACTAAGGGCATGTTAGCATTCAATTTTAGAGTGAAGTAGATTCCTGGGTATTTAACTTAAACCCCCTGGATTATAAACTCTTAACATTCTGTCTGTAGTATATGACTCTGCCTGTGTCTACAGTGCTCAGCAGAGCCTCAGGCACAGAGTGGATGCATAACAAATTCTTGCTGCTCCAATCTTTTAATATTAAAGCCTGGGTTATGTTCTTTGGCTCAGTGATTCTGAGACAGGACATAAATTCTGATATTTCAATTTCACTAAATGCCATTTTCTTGGATCAATTAGTTCTATGGATCAATAATCTGATCTGCTTATGAATGTGTCTAAGTAATTGATCAGATAGGCTACCAAACAGTAATTTCTGCCTCAAGCTGTGGAACTTTACCAATTCCTACATGAACCTATTTATTTTTTCATGATGGAGTGACTTAAATATAGGAAATGTGCTAGCTGGAGTTGTGTTTCCATTTATGTTTAAGATCAGTTAAAATAATAGTAACGTGGGAGGAAGATTACATTACCTGCATTTAGTTAATATTCTGGCAGTCGAGCTTGGCATGAATTTAAATATTACATTTTTATTGTCTCATAACATAAAGGCTCAGAGCAGAGAGTTGGTTCTAAAAGCCCAATCCTGACTGAGAATCTCAAGTGTCTTTTCCACTATTTCCTTTCTTCTACACCTTTTACTTACAGATGTGTAACGAGCTCAGGAGGATTGGTATTCAAAATCTACAAAGGAGCTTAGGGAGGGGGAACAAGATGACCAAATATCCTCCCAATATTTGTTTCCCCCCACAAGAATATCAAATTGAACAACTATCCACACAAGAAAGCACCTCCAGAAGAAACAAAATCAGGTGAGTAATCACAATACCTGGTTTTGACATCGTATCAAGGAAGGAGGTACTGAAGAGGGTAGAAAAGACAGTCTTGAATTGCCTACATCACCCCTCCCGTGTCTCCCAGTAGAAGCTACATGGTATGAAGAATCTATGTGTTTGAGAGAGTACAGTGATTGTGGGACTTTGCATTAGAACCTGGTGCTGTCTGTGAGAGTGGAAATCAATATGGCAGAATTCAGCCTGAACCCATGGAGGGAGCATTTATACCAGCTTTACCCAGAGGGTAGTCATCCATCCCAGTGGTCAGAACCCAAGTTCTGCTGAATAAAGAGCCTTTGGGTCCTGAACACACATCAGAGGTAGCTAGGTAGTACTTGCCATGGGTCTTGGGTGAGACCTGCATGCTGTGCTGGCTTCTGGTATAACCCAGAACATTGACAACTATGGTGGACACAGGGAGAGACTCCTACTTGAGGAAAAGAGAGGAGTAGAAAAACACCGTATTGTGGCTTCATTACCAGCTCAACCGCAGTAAAATAGAGCACCAAGTAGATTCCTAATGTTTCTGACTCCAGGCCATGGCTTGTACATGACATTTCTGGACTCTCCCTGGGCTGAAGGGAGCTCACATCAATAAAGAGAAGGACACAAACCTGGCTGGATTTCCACATGCTGAATGAAGAGCCCTTGGGTCTTGAATGAACATAGGTGGGAGCCAGGCAATGGTTGCTGTGAGCCTTGGGTGAGACTCAGTGCTGTGCTGGCTTTAGGTCTGAACCAGAGCAGTTCCAATGGTGGTAGCGCCTCCCTCAGCTCAAGGCAGCTCAGCACAGAGGAGAATGACCTCATTTGTTTGAGGGAAAGTAAGAGAAGAAAACAAGAATCTCTGCCTGGTAATCCAAACAATTCTCTTAGGTTTTACCCAAGACCACCAAGGCACTACCTCTATGAATCTGTAAGTCAGTGTTACTGGGTTTGCTGTATCCCCTAATGCTGATAAGGTTGCAGTGACAAAAAACTTAGATCACAGCACTCTATTCCATTTGAAAACATGAAAAGCCTTTCCTAGAAGAATGGATACAAACAAGCCTAGACTGCAAAGGCTACAAAAAATACCCAACTCTTCAATGCCCAGACATTGGCGAATATCCTCAAGCATCAAGACCATTCAGGAAAGATGACCTCACCAAACAAACCGAATAAGTCACCAGTGGCCAGTCCCAGCGTGACAGAGATATATGACATCTCAGATAGATAATTCAAAATTGCTGTTTTAAGGAAGCTTGACAAAATTCAAGAAAATACAAAGAAGAAATTCAGAATCCTATCAGATAAATTTAACAAAAAGATTGAAATCATTTTTAAAAATCAAGAAGAAAGTCTAAGGCCGAAAAATTCAACTGACATATTCAAGAATGCATCAGAGTCTCTCAACAGCAGAATAGGGCAGGCAGATGACAGAATTAGTGAGCTTGAAGACAGGCTATTAGAAAATACAAAGTCAGAGGAAACAAAAGCAAAAAACATGAAGCACATCTACCAAATCTAGAAAATAGTCTCAATGGGGCACATCCAAGAGTTATTGGCCTTAAAAAAGAAGTAGAGAGAGAAATGGGGTAGAAAGTTTATTTAAAGGGATAATAACAGAGAGATTTAAAAATCTAGAGAAAGATATCAATAGTCTTAAAGAAAGTTATAGAATGCTGAGCAGATTTAGCCTAAAGAAGTCTACCTCAAGACATTTAACAATCAAACTACCAAAGATCAAGGATAAAAAAGGATTCTAAGAGCAGCAGGAGAAAAGGAACAAATAACATACAATGAAGCTTTGGAACATCTGGCAGCAGAATTCTCAGTGGAAACCCTATAATCCAAGAAAGATTTAAAAATTTTTAATTTCATATGGGTTTTTTTTTTTTTTTTGGGAGGGAGTCTTGCTCTCTCACCCAGGCTAGAGTGCAGTGGTGTGATCCCAGCTCACTGCAACCTCTGTCTCCCAGGTTCAAATGATTCTCCTGCCTCAGCCTCCCAAGTAGCTGAGACTACTGGCATGTGCTACCATGCCTGGCTAATGTTTTGGTAATTTTTAGTAGAGATGGGGTTTCACCATGTTGGCTAGACTGGTTTTGACTCCTGACTTCAGGTGATCTGCCTGCCTCAGCCTCCCAAAGTACTGGGATTATAGGCGTGAGCCACCACGTCTGGCTGAAATTTTTTATATAAATTTAAATGTTAGATGAACATAAATTTAAATTTAAATTTTATATGAACTTTAAAATTCACATGGAACCAAAAAAGAGCATGAATAGCTGAGGCAATCCCAAGCAAAAAGAACAAAGCTGAAGGCATCGTGTTACTCGACTTTAAACTATACTACAGGGCTACAATAACCAAAATAACATAATACTGATGTAGAAAAAGGCACAGAGACCAACAGAGCAGAACAGAGAGCCCAGAAATCAGGCCACACATTTATGATTACCTGATCTTCAACAAAGCTGACAAAAACAAGCAATGGGGAAAAGATTCCCTATTCAATAAATGATACTGGGATAACTAGCCAACCATATGCAGAAGACTGAAGCTGGACCCTTTCCTTATATGATATACCAAAATCAACTGAAGATAGATTAAAGATGTAAACATAAAACCTCAAACTATAAAAACCTTGCAAGACAACCTAGTCAATACCATCCTAGACATAGGAAAGAGCAAAAATTTCATGACAAAGACACCAAAAGTAACCACTACAAAAGCAAAAATTGACAAGTGGGATCTAATTAAACTTAAGAGTGTCTGGACAGAAAAATAAACTTTCAACAAAGTAAACCGACAACTTACAGAATGGTAGTAAATTTTTGCAAACTATGCCTCTGACAAAGGTCTAATATCCAGCACCTATAAAGAATTTAAATTTACAAGAGAAAAACAACCCCATCAAAAAGTGGGCAAAGGACATGAACAGACACTTCTCAAAAGAAGACATACATGTAGCCAACAAGCATATGAAAAAAGCACAATATCAGTGATCATTAGAGAAATGCAAATCAAAACCACAATGAGATACCATCTCACATCAGTCAGAATGGCTAGTATTTAAAAGCCAAAACATAACATATGCTGGTGAGGTTACAGAGAACAGGGAACACATATACCCTCCTGATAGAAGCATACATTAGTTCAACCATTGTTGAAGGCAGTATGGCGATTCCTCAAAGAGCTAAAAGTAGAACTTCCATTCCATCCAGCAATCCCATTACTGGGTATATGCCACCCAGATAAATATACATCATTCTACTATAAAGACACATGCATGTGAATGTTCATTGCAGCACTACTCACAATAGCAAAGACATGGAATCAACCTAACTGCCCATCAATGACAGACGATATAAAGAAAACATGGTACATATACACCATGGAATACTATGCAGCCATAAAAAAAGAAAGAGATTATGTCTTTGGTGAGAACATGGATGGAACTGGAGGCTACTGTCCTCAGTAAACTAATGCAGGAGCAGAATACCAAATACCACATATTCTCACTTGTAAGTGGGAGCTAAACGATGAGAACTTATGAATACAAGAAGGAAACAACAGGCACTAGGGTTTACTCGAGGGTGCAGAGTGTCAGGAGGGAGAGGAACAGAAAATGTAACTATTAGGTATGGGACTTAATTCCTGGGTGATAAAATAATCTGCACAACAAACCCCTGTGTCATGAGTTTATGTATGTAACAAACCTTCACATATATCCCCAAACCTAAAATAAATGTTTTTAAAAATAATAATGTTAAAAAATATATGGGGTACAGCAAAAGCAGTGCTAAGAGAAAAGTTTGTAGCAATAAGAGCCTACAACAAAAAAGTAGAAAAATTTCAAATAAACAACCTAATGACGCATTTTAAAGAAATAGAAAAGCAAGAACAAACAAAATCTAAAATTGGTAGAAGAAAAGAAATAATAAAGAACATAGCAGAAATAAATAAAATTGAAATAAAAATACAAAAAATCAACAAAATGAAAAGTTGATTTTTTGTAAAGATAAAATCAACAAAACTTTAGCTAAATTAACTACAAAAAGAGAAGATCCAAATAAAATCAGAGATTGAAAAAGATATGTCACAACTATATTGAAGAAATTCAAAGAATCATTAGAGATTAATATGAGCAAATACATGTCAATAAATTGAAAAACCTAGAAGAATAGGATAAATTCCTAGATACATACAACCTACCAAGACTGAAACATGAAGAAATCCAAAACCTGAATAGACCAATAACAAGTAATGAGATCAAAAGTATCCCGGCCAGGCATGGTGGCTCAGGCCTGTAATCCCAGCACTTTGTGAGGCCGAGGAGGGTGGATCACGAGGTCAGGAGATCGAGACCATTCTGGCTAACATGGTGAAACCCCGTCTCTACTAAAAAATACAAGAAATTAGCTGTGCGTGGTGGTGGGTGCCTGTAGTCCCAGCTACTCAGGAGGCTGAGGTAGGAGAATGGCAGGAACCTGGGAGGTGGAGCTTGCAGTGAGCCGAGATCCTGCCACTGCTCTCCAGCCTGGGTGACAGAGCGAAGACTCCATCTCAAAATAAAAAAAAGTATCCCAGCAAAGAAAGGTCCAAGACCGGATGGCTTCACTGCTGAATTTTACCAAATGTTTAATGAAGAACTAATAAATCCTCAACAAAATATTAGCAAACTGCATTCAATAACGTATTAAAACAATCATTCACCATGAGCACTTGGGATTTATTCCAGGGATGCGAAGATGGTTCAACATATGCAAATTAATCAACACGATAACATCATATTAATGGAATGAGGAACAAAAACTATACGATTATTTCCATTGATATTGAAAATGTATTTGCTAAAATTTAATATCCCATCATAATAAAAATACTTATAAAACTGGGTATGGAAGAAACATATCTCAACACAATAAAAGCCACATATGACAGATTCACAGCTAGTATCACACTAAACAGGGAACAACTGAAAACCTTACCTCTAAGAGCTGGTACAAGACAAGAATGCCCACTTTCTCCAGTTATTCAACATAGTACTGGAAACTCTAGGTAGAGCACTCATACGAGAGAAAGAAATAAATTGCACCCAAGTTGGAAAGGAAGAGGTCAAATTATTCTTGTTTGCAGATGATAAAATCTTCTATTTGGAAACATCTAAAGACTGCACCAAAAAAACTATTACTACTGATAAACAAAGTGAGCAAAGTTGGAGAACATAAAATCAGCATACACACATCAATAGCATTTCTATATACCAACAGCAAACAATCTGCAAAAGAAATAAAAAAGTTATCTCATTTACAACAGCTACAAATAAAATTAAATACCTAGGAATAAACTTCACCAAACAAATGACAGTTATCTACAATGAAAACTATACAACATTGATGCAAGAAAGTACAGAGAAAACAAAAAATAAATATATTCCATGTTCATGGATTGCAAGAATCAGTATTGTTAAAATGCCACACTACCCAAAGCAATCTATGGATTTGATACAATACCTATCATAATACCAATAACATTCTTCACAGAAATAGAAAAAAATAATCCTAAATTTGATAGAAAGCCACAAAAGACCCAGAATACCCAAAGCCAACCTGGGCAAAAAGAACAAAACTACAAGAATCACATTACTTGACCTCAAAGTATATTACAGAGCTATTGTAACCCAAACAGCATGGGTAAATAAAAACAGACATATAGGCTAATGGAATAGAATAGAGAACCCAGAAATAAATCTATACACTTACAGTGAACTAATTTTCAACAAACATGGGGAAAACATTGCGGAGAGGGTAGTCTCTTTAAATAGTGCTGGGAAAACTGGATATCCATATGCAGAACAATGAAATGAGAACCCTATCTCTTGTCATATGCAGAAAGCAAATCAAAATGGATTAAAGGCTTAAATCTAAGACCTCAAACTATGAAAATACTAAAAGAGAACATTGGGAATACTCTCTAGGATATTCGTCAGGGTAAATATTGCTTGAGTAATACCCCACGAGCACAGGCAACCAAAGCAAAAATTGACAAAGAAGATCACATCAAATTAAAAGCAACTGCACTGCAAAGAAAACAATCAACAAAATGAATTGACAGCCCACAGAATGGAAGGGGATATTTGGAAACTATCCATGTGGCAAGGGATTAATAACCAGAATACATAAGGAGCTAAAACAACTCCATAGGAAAAAATCTAGTAATCTGATTTTAAAATGGGCAAAATATCTGAATAGAAATTTCTCAAAAAAAAAAAAAAAGACACACAAATAGCAAACAGGCAGATGAAAATGTGCTTAACAACACTAATCACCAGAGAAATGCAAATCGAAACTACAATGATGATATCATCTCATCCCAGTTAAAATGGCTTTTATCCAAAGACAGGCAATAACAAATGCTAGCGAGAATGTGGAGAAAAGGGAACCCTCGTACTTTGGGGTGGGAATGTAAATCAGTACAACAACTATAGAGAACAATATAGAGGTTCCTCAAGAAACTAAAAATGGAACTACCATATAAACCACCAATCCCACTGCTAGGTATATCCTCCCCCAAAATGGAATCAGTATATCAAAGAGATATCCACACACCCATGTTTATTGTAGCACTATTCACAATAGCCAAGATTTAGAAGCAACCTGTTTCCATCAACAGATGAATGTATAAAGAAAATATGATACATATACACAGTGGAGCACAGAAAGACAGACTTTGCATGTTCTCACTCATTTGTGGAAGCTAAAAATTAAACAACTGCATGCATGGAGATAGAGAGCAGAATGATGGTTATGAGAGGCTGGGAAGGATAGTGAGGATGGTTAATGGGGAGGGCAAGTGGGGAGGGTTAATGGTTACAAAAATATAGTTAGATAGAATGAATAAGATCTAGTATTTGATAGCAGAATAGGGTGATTACAGTCCATGATAATTTACTATTCATTTAGAAATAACTAAGACAGGCATGGTGGCTCACACCTGTAATCCCAGCACTTTGGGAAGCAAAGGTGGGCAGATCACTTGAGGTCAGGAGTTCGCAACCAGCCTGACCAACATGAAATCCTGTCTCTACTAAAAATACAAAAATTAGCTGGGCATGGTGGAGCATGACTGTCGGGAGGCTGAGCCAGGAGAGTCACTTGAATCTGGGAGGCAGAGGTTGCAGTGAGCCATGACTGCACCACTATACTCCAGCCTGGGCAACAGAGTGAGACTCCATCACAAAAACATATAAAAATAACTGAAAGAGTATAATTGGAATGTTTGTAACACACAGAAATAATAAATGCTTTAGGTGACAGCTATCTCATTTACCCTAATGTGATTATTTTGCATTGCATACCTGTATCAAAATATATTTCATCCCCATACATACATATACCTACTACATACCCATAAAAATTAAAACAAGGAAATCCATAGAGGAGATAAGGAAACCAGAATGAAAGGAGTTCTAAGACTAACTTTAAATTAACCATGCATATAATAAAAATCAGATGTATCACTGGAAACTGAATGGGAACTGTGCCCTCTCACAATGTAGTATTGAGACTTTACAGGAATACTGTGCATTGAGAACATTATGTTTAAAATTTAGAGTACTGCCCTGGAATGGTGGCTCACGCCTGTAATCCCAGCACTTTGGGAGGCCGAGGTGGGTGGGTCACCTGAGGTCAGGAGTTTGAGAACAGCCTGGCCAAAATGGCAAAACCCCGTCTC
>NW_012113141.1:15415181-15415833 GCF_000951035.1 Colobus angolensis palliatus | reverse complement strand
ATCTCACTGGGGAGTGCCGGACAATCGGTGCTGGTCAGCTGCTGCAGCCCGACCAGCAAGAGCTGAAGCAGGGCAAGGCATTGCCTCACCTGGGAAGCGCAACGGGGAAGGGAATCCCTTTTCCTAGCCAGGTGAACTGAGACACACACCTGGAAAATCGGGTAATTCCCACCCCAATACTGCGCTTTAAGGAAACGGGCACACCAGGAGCCTATACCCACACCTGGCTGGGAGGGTCCCACGGCCACGGAGCCTCCCTCATTGCTAGCACAGCAGTCTGCGATCTAACCACAAGGCAGCAGTGAGGCTGGGGGAGGGGCGCCCGCCATTGCTGAGGCTGAAGTAGGTAAACAAAGCCCCTGGGAAGCTCCAACTGGGTGGAGCTCACAGCAGCTCAAGGAAACCTGCCTGTCTCTGTAGACTCCACCTCTGGGGACACCGCACAGGTAAAAAACAACAGGGGAAGCAGCAGAGGCCTGTGCAGACCCAAACCACTCTGTCTGACAGCTTTGAAGAGAGCAGTGGATCTCCCAACACGGAGGTAGAGATCTGAGAATGGACAGACTGCCTGCTCAAGTGGGTCCCTAACCCCTGAGTAGCCTAACTGGGAGACATCCACCACTAGGGGCAGTCTGACACCCCACACCTCACA
>NW_012113141.1:15390778-15410271 GCF_000951035.1 Colobus angolensis palliatus | reverse complement strand
ATGGGTGCTGATGAGTTGATGGGTGCAGCACACCAACATGGCACAAGTATACATATGTAACAAACCTGCACGTAATGCACATGTACCCTAGAACTTAAAGTATAATAATAAAAAAAAAAAGAATCACGTTTCATAGAGTTCTGAGAAAATAAATAAATAAATCAGCTGTGAAAAAAAAATGCTTCTTGTTTGAGTTCTTATCATATTTTGAATCAGAGGCATATAAGACATTTGTAATCAACAATCCATGACTCAAAGGTTATCAAAATCATGTGGATCAGAAATGTCAAGGTAAAGAATATTTAATGTTCTCTGCAAATTTGTTCAATGCAGCATTGAAGATATAAATCCTTTATTCATTCCACAACAAATGCAAAAGGCATTTCCTTATCATAATCTAACCTCTAAATGGTTTTCTGTGGAGTACAGGAGGCACTCACTGGGAAGATGTATAGAAAGTAAGAGTTTTAATATAAGGGATGCATATGTCATTTTCTAGCAACTGCTGAAAAGCATCTCTTCCATATTCATGTCACGATTTGAGTTTTTAAAAACATTTTTAAGGTGAGATCTCTAAAACATGCCTAGCTATTTATGACAGTCCTTAGAAAAATGAAATAGCACTGATATGATCAATAAAGAAAATAAATGCAATGCCATGCACATACTCTTAAATGATGGTGCATTATTAATAAAGATGATTGTCCGGAACTAGATAAGATAAAATGTGTCCCAGCACACATTTTATCTTTCATTGGAATCGCGATGGGTAGAAGGAAGGCCAATGACTAGACAGCAGACCTGAACACAAGTCCAACTCAGTCATTAATTAACATCGTGATCTTAGCCAAGAGATTTTCTATTTATGGGCTTCAATTTTCCCATTTGTAAATTCTTAGTACCTTAAGTGATCTTTGAGGCTTTTCCAAACTAAAACATTCCATGATTTGAGAATGAAGTAGTTAAATTTCCTATGATGAAGGAAACAGAATGACTCTCCTTTTTCTTTCCTATGGAGTTGAGCCTCCAAGCACTGAAGAGGGTGGGAGAGAGGAAGCTCCCAGCAGGGTGGGGATGCACCATTATGTCTCTGAAATGCTTGCATTCTGCATTGTCACGATCAGTGGCTGTGCTGAGAGTGTAGGCTAAGGAGTCCACCCTGGGGCAGACTGGGTTGTTTGGAGACAGGTGGCTAGGATAGGATGATGCCACCTGTCCTGGCACTAACTGGGGAGAAGGAAAGGGTGGCACCCTTCCACCCAGGTTTACTGTGCATATTTACAAGGAAGTTAGCCAAGTATCTGTGTCCAAAGTATTAACTAAGCTTTGATACCACACTTCTGGCAATAACACGAGTTTTAGAGGAGTGTATGTTTCAGGAGGGTATGGATAAGAGAGAGAGCCCAAACTTCTCAAGAGACTAAAGGGCTGAACATTGTCCTGGAATACAGCTCTGTAATCAGCTCTGTACATTATGAAACGTAAGTCAAGCTCCACTTGTTTTGCCACACTCTAAAAAGCATAAATTTTCATGCAGGTAGAGAAGTCAAGCAACAAACAAAGCAATTTGAAAACTAGGTTTACCTTCAGGAGAGAACTATTCCACTACTAACTTCACATAGGCAGGGTCTGTTCCTCTCCACTCCCCCAGCCCCATCACTTTGGTTCTAAGTCTACTTTTTGACCTTACAAATTCCATTGAACAGAGATGATTGTCCAGAACTTAAGCCCCCCTTGCAGCACCTGCAGCCACCCTCTGCATTGAGCTGCAGCCACCTGGCCCATGGATCTCCTTCAAGTGTTAGGGACACAGCATGCAGACTTTAGGAAAGGCTTATTTTTGCTCAAGGATTGAACAACAAGTCAAAATAACTTCCTCACCATAGTAATGAGAATGTCATATCTCCAATTTCACTGCAACTTTTAGAACTCTGTGACAGAGGAAGACTGTGAGCAAGGCCTTGTCTCTAGTTTACGACTACGGCACCTTTCTGTACTGCCAACTATGTCTCCAACCTGAGCTCTTATGAATCAGCAAAACAGGCCTCCCTTTGCTGCTAGTAGTCTAGCACTTATGATAACACCAATCATTTTCACAGAACTTATGCAGGTTGCAGAGAACTCACATCTGTACTACTCCATTAAATATTCCTAGAGTCCTACGAAGGAGGCAGAATAAATGTCATCACTTCCTTTAAACAGAAGAAACATGAATGTGTAGAGAGGTTAAAATGCCAGTTCAAAGAAGCGGCCAAAGGAGAAATTAATTCTTTAGTCTTTCTGGCATCAAGGAATATTTATATGCCAATTACTATAAAGAATAAAGAGCAGCAGTCAGACTGAAGTGATAATTTAAACTAAATCTCTGCATACTATCTGTGCCTTGTCATCACCAACTTGTGGCTGATCTACAGGGACATCTACTAGGACATCTACTGCGCCAGAAGATTGTCTAGAATGGCTTGATTCATAACCACCCAGCTTTTGTTCTGTGTGTCTCATTTTGCAGCTTCTATGAAATATAACCCTATAATTACTGCAAGTTTCTTCTACATGTTTGTAGAAAACAATTACATTTACTCATTATATATGTATTATAGGGAATAGTATTTTTAGAATTTGTTAAAGAAAAAAATGTATTTTCCTGAGTGGTAATAACAACCTTGTGATATTTGATTTATTATCTAGGGCATCCATCGTTTCTACATTGATTCTTCAAGTCTATGTCTTCATTAATGGTGAAATTCACTTTCTAGTGAAAAAGTATTAAGATCTGGCTGTCCAACACTCCAGTTTCCTAGGACTAATCTTTTTTATGGCTATAATCCTGGAATAATTATTCATAGTTGTTCCCTTCACTCTTAAGCGTCCTTGTTTGTAAAATAAATTTCATAGTCACCACAATTAAGATCTTTCACCTTGTCTTTCTCCCTACAGGCCTTTTGAAAAAAATAATCTTGCTATCTAATAGATTAATCTCTAAACAGAGAGAATGACTTCTTTCTTCAACAGAGCACACTGAAGTCCAGGGAGACCTGATGATGCCTTGACTTGAATTAGCAACACTGAAGATAAAAGAAAATTACACAAATCCGGGCAGTATTCAGAATATGTAAGCATGGTCTAGTGAGCAGGGGACATTGGAAGGGGAAGCATTTGGAGAGGGAAGATCATGAGTATGATCCCAGACACACAGACATACCTCGTATGAGTTCAATATTTTGGAGAAAGCAATGCTAATTTAATATAGGAGTCTGCACCTTATAATAGAAGTCGAGACTAAAAATATACATTTGGGGTTAACCAGCATATTGATGGTATTTGTTGAAGAACACTTGCTTAATCTTCAGGATTTATCTTTACTAACAAGAGGTGTCCCAGCTAGTTATCATTTTTCAAAAAAAATGTTAACAGAATATAAGTAATGTTAAATGTATGCAGCCATGATTTATGTTGATTAAATAACATCCACTTAGAATTGGGTAAGGTTTTATTGCAGGTTTACAGACTGAATGATTTAAAATAATGTCTTTGCAATGTAACAAAGCTCAGAGTTTGGTGAAGATCACTTAATCTGAGGGCTGCGCATAAAGTCTACCTCAGGAAACTACTTTTGGAAGACACACACAGATAAACACACACTGACACAGGCACACAACAAAACATTCAACGTGCAGACATTGCTTAAATTAAATTCATGACCGGGGGATGCCTCCTTCATCTAAATGAAAATGATGACAGTAAAGGACATTTCAATTGTCTCATAAGCCCATGGTAATATTTCTTTCATCTTTGTCAGATTAGTAAATAAATAAAATGAGGCGATTTGACAGCAAAAGGGTGAGACCAAGTAAAAGGGTAATGAATACTGAGAATATACAGGAGTCAGTAGGCATGGCATAGTTCAGCTTGACAAGAAAAACACTGCATTTTGATATCATTTCTGAGTAAAATGTGCTTGTCAAATGGGGATGACGATTGGTCTATTGAGAAGCTGGAAATCGGGCCATTATTAGACGATACAACGTTTTGCTGTGTCAGGTAAATAGTCTGTGATGAATGACACAAGGCTGAAAGAAAGCGATAGATTATACTGTGGTATTTTTTCCTTAGAAAACATATATTTTGCATTCAAACTTATTAAACTTTTTGTTTTGACTTTAAGTTCTGGGATACATATGCAGAACATGCAGGTTTGTTACATAGGTATACCTGTGCCACGGTGGTTTGCTGCACCCATCAACCTGTCATCTAGGTTTTAAGCCCTGCATGCCTTAGGTATTTGTCCTAATGCTCTCCCTCCCCTTGCCCCCCATACCACAAAAGACCCTGATGTGTGATGTTCCCCTCTCTATGTCTATGTGTTCTCATTTTTTAACTCCCACTTATGAGTGAGAACATGCAGTGTTTGGTTTTCTGTTCCTACGATGGCCAAACTTATTAAACATTTTTTATTCTTACTCATTGGAGTTAAAAGTATATATTTTGGGAGAACTTCATATATTCCAGGCAACGGTTAGGTGTGCATTTTCACAAAATATATCTGATCCAATGTAAGTTAATAATTGCAACAGCCCTATTAATCCCACTTTACAGATGTGCATGTAGAGTCCCAAAGAGTTCAAGTCACCCGCCAAAGATGGCAGATTCCAAATACAGGATTCTTCAGTTAGAAAGCCAGTTCTCCATAGCGCTATCCTATTCAGAGTTTCCCAACAACCTACACCTTTCAAGGTGATATAACCAAGAAAGTTAAGCTACCAATATAATCTCAAACATAAAACAAGTTATCTATTATCTAAAGCAGATCACTGTGATGAAGTAGGTAAATACTTGAAATGACATCGCAATAGTGCTGTTGAGGGTCTGAAGGAAGGATTTGATCTTTTCTTGACATCTAATTAGTATGCATCTCATTGAAGGGGTGAGAATAGTGGTGTAGTCCTGAGTATCAGATGTCAAATGAAATTGGTTTCCCCCATCAATGCAAGCAACCTTAGGGAGCAAAACAAGGAAGAAACTAATGCCAATTGTTGCCTTCCAGGTTACACAGATCCAGATGCTCCAGAACTCTGGGGTGGGACCAGGCATCTATACCTTTTAAGGCTTTCCAGATGATTCCACTGCTCAGCCAACGTTCAGAGCTACTATTTTAGAATCCCAGACTCTATATTTGGTTGATTTAGACTTGCCTGAAAAATGAATGACACCAGCAGAAGAAAGAACAGAATGTTGAATGAACGGAACTCTTCAATTCTCGTTTCAGTTGTTCCCACCTTTACAGGGAGGTTGTTTGAGGGCAAACACCAGGAACACTGAAGGAGGCATTGGAGGAGGATGCCAGTGTCCATCATCAGCAGGGTTATCCACCAGATGCTGAACAGTTCTGCCTAGTTTGCCAAACATTAAGCAGGTGCTCACAGTGAAAGCAACTTAAACGGAGAAAGGGCAGGCTCCATAAGCCTCTGTGTTTTCTATACCTCTACTTAAAAGCACAAAACTCAAGGCTGGCATTTGGCACCTGCAGCAGGAACACTGAATGGATTAAATGAATAAAGGAGTATCAAGGACAAGACATTCCATTTTGGAGGTCAAATGAGTGTCTCTGAAGTTCAGGGGAAGAATCAAGTAGTAGTTTTATCTGTTGATATTCCAAGTATTATAATTATCTCCAAATACTTCTAGTAATATGCCTTTCAATTACTGAGCCATGTTTAAAGGTAACAAGTAATCCGGGTATGCTACTTATTCTGTCTTAAAATAACATAGGAGACCAAAGTTCATAATTGCCCAAGGTAAAAATTGTGGTGCCAAGATTTAAAGATAGTTCCACGTGAATCCATTTTACCAGCTTTTCACTTGGTGTTTTTTTTTTTTTTTTTTTTTCACTGCCAAAGTAATATTTGGCTTAGGATCTATTCTCTTATAGAGAAATCTGAGCAGGTAACACAGAGCAGATTTGGGGATTGAGGAAGAAAGAGAAAGAGAGATTAAGAAGTGTTATAATGACAGTGGACATCACGTAGTAAAAAGAGGCTGGGTTGTAGAGCCAGAAATATTAGCTTGTATCACAGGAAATTAATAAGCGAGTTGAAAGAACTTATGGAAAACGAGAATTATGACACACATAACACATGGCAAGTTCCTGTTTAGTCAAATAATCCTATACACTGGAGACCATCATGTTTCCTTTTATCTCATTCAGACTAGTATGCCAACATCAGGAAGCTAACAGGTATTCAGGGCAGACAATGTCTAGAAATAACACTAATATCATTGGCTGGACAAGGCATGGGCTGCAGCTGCCCTTGTGCAATGTCACCTGAGGACCTGAGGCAGGAGAGACAAAGAAATTCAACCCTCATTACTGAGAGAATGATAACATAAAGGAAACAAAGCTATCACCAGACTGTGTAATGGCCAAGTTTGACCAAGTATCTGTGAAGACAAACTATGGAGCAAAAGCACACTAACAAACCTGCCCAACTCACGCTAACTCATGCATCTGTGCCATAAACAAAAGCAGGCAAAGCAAATACTATGCCAGCAGCAAACCAACCAAATGCCAAGGGGAAAAAACTAACTTGGCTAAAATGACGGGATTTCTGACTGCTATGAAGAAGATCAGTGCCCTACCCAAGTTTGGTATAAGAACCACAGAGGACCAAGGTTTTATAATTAAAAAGTCAGTTACTATTAAACATAAAGGGATAGAGTACTTACTGCATGTGAGGCACTATTCTAAATACTTGTGTGAATTCATATTATCCTCACAGCAACTCAAGAGTCAGTGCTATTGTTAGCCTCATTTTACCGATGAGACTGAACCACAGAAGGCTCAATGACTTACTCAAGGTCATACTGCTAGGAACAGAAAGTTCCAGAATGAAAGTCTAGGTAGTTCGTTTCTAAAGTCTGAGATTTTATCTACCATGCTCTTCTGCCTCTCTGATACAATTCTTTTCAATAAACATGTATTAAATGATTAATATATAAAGGTCTTGCAGAAGATCCAGAGAAGCAAAACATATATTCCTTCTTGGAGTGGGGGGATTGTTATAAAATGGTCACATAAAGCAAGCATGGGACAGCCATGGTGGCTCATACCTGTAATCCTAGCACTTTGAGGCCAAGACAGGAAGACTGCTTGAGCCCAGGGGTTTGAAACTAGTCTGTGCAACACAGTGAGATACCAACTCTATAAAAAAATTAAGAAATAGCCAGTCATGGTGGCATGTACCTGTAGTCCCGGCTACTCCGGAGGCTGAGGTAGAAGGACCGCTTGAGCCCAGAAGATTGAGGCTGTAGTGAGCTGTGATTTCATCACTGCACTACAGCCTGGGCAACAGAGCTAGGCCTTGTCTCAAAAACACAACAAAATAAAGTAAAACCAAAAAGTCATCACAGAGCCCCAATATCTCCCCAAACTCCAATATGTCATCTAAAGTTCACACAATACAATGTGCAGTTCTCTAGTAGCACCAGAGGACATGCAATCCTAACAAGGAAAGCAGTGAATATTGGGAAGAAAACAGGAATTGACCCCACATTACCATCTACTCTGCAGAAAGCACTTCATGTAGGGCATGCTCCTGAATTCTCTCTTTGAGGGACTATTTCTTCCAAGTTTAAAACTGAGGAAACCAAGACATTGATCACGTCAATTGCTTACAAGGACAATGGCAGATCCAACAGGTGTCCCTTGGTCTATGCCCCATCCCTCTCTCATACATCTCCTTTGAAAGTCTCTGGGAGGTGGGTGAAACTGAGGACCAATGTTAGAAGATGATTATGATGTCACCAGGAGCAAGAGGGTATAAGAGGAAGAATGTCCTGCATCCACACTACACTGTGGTGGTGGAATCTAGGGTTTACTAGAGTTACACAGAGCAGATGGGTAAATTTCACTGAGGCATCGGGCACCAGGGAATTTACTAGTTGGAACTGTCTGTAGAGTAACTGGAATGATGGAGACAAATATTACATCATGGCAGGGGGGATGCCGTAGGTACACTAGAACGGATTTTGATCTTACTGCATCAAAACAAAGTATGTTAAACTGGCATCGTTATTTCAGTGAGTGAAAAAAGGGGAAGAGAAAGAAGAAACAGGCAGAAACATGAGTATGGAGGCATGTGCAGGAATACAGACAGGCAGTAATGAGACTCCCCCGTGCTCAGAGGAGGAGCTGTGGGAAGCACATTGATGACCCTGAATCTCCAGCTCTTGGCACCTGACCCCATGGAATTCAGTATTAGTCCACACAAATGCCAGGCAAACCTTTTTGCATTTGTATGACTAGATAGAATCTTATCCTGGTTTTCTGTGCAATTTGGTCCCTCAAAAGAGGTAATTCCATTTTGGATGTTAGAGGTATTCTTTGTAGATAGTACAATTGAAATATCCCGAAACATCTTCTTTAAAAATAAATGTATAAAGGCAAATTTAATGTCTAACTTGACTTATGTGATTCCCTGAATAAATAAGAATAAGAAAACTAAAGCCAAGGAGGTATCACGCATCTTATACTGTGTATAATTTCAGCATTCTATTATAAACCCTGGGTTAATAAGCTCATTAGTCAGATATCTCTGAACTTCTTTAAAAAAAAATTATTTCTTTTTTGTAAAATATAGGTTAAATATTACTATTGATTTTAAATAGCCTAAAACTTTTAACGAAACAGAAATTTAGACCAACTCCAGTAAAAGAAACCATTTCCACGGGTCTCCTGTCGTTACGAGGCTGAGTCATCTCTTTCCATCATTGCCTATACAGTTAGAGAGAACCTGGGTGTATATTTAGCATTTTTACTGGGTCACTTTCTGGGAGAAGAAACGGCTCGGACTTTCTGTGGAGGAGCTGTTCCATATATATCACTGCATCTTGAACAGGCTGGGTAATTTTAGGCAAAGAGTTCTTTTCCTGAATTTATCCAACAGACCATCATAATCCATCTTTCTTTAAAATAATACTTTCGTTTACATTAAAATTCTTCATGTATTTTAGGAAGTAACTGTGTCATATTCCCTTAAAACACTATCCTTGTATCTCAGGGTAGGAACCACAGAAGTGGAGGTCGTGACAAATACCACAGGGTTCTTTCTCCATTACCCTGAATTTCCAGCCACATCATTTCTATTCAAGGACAGCAGAAAGGAGGACAAGAGGTGCTCATGTTTTCAGAAACGTCATTCCAAATTTTGGAAATACTGTAACACATAAAACTTTATTTTCGCTCTTTCTCAACATGGTGCCAATTTATCAATAAGATAGTCAAGCTGATAACAAGTCAATGGATAAAGAAGCCTCCCTGTATATTTACATGAATATATTTGTCCATATTCAAGTGGTTCTTTTTTGGCAGCTATGTATCATTTGGCAAAAATCTCATAAGTTTATAACTTAATTTATTTAGGGTCTCTAGGTAGTGAGTAGCCAAGAACACAAGATCCCCAGGGTCAGAAAGACCCTGCTATAGTTCTCACTTTAACACTTCCTGGCTATAAAGTTGGGTAACTTATTTATATTCTTCATGCCTCCATTTATTTATCTTTAGAATAAGTGTAATGATGTGTATCTAACATGGCTATTGTGAAGATTAAATGAGCAAGGCAGATAAAACCTTCAATCATTTTTATAACTTTTTTATGAAATCAGTAAAAATATTCAGGAAGGTAGGTAAGTCAATAGAGAAAGAGAGAGAGAGATAAATTTCAAGAACCAAACTCAACCTTAGTTAAACAGGAGAAATACACTGTTATCGTTATTAAAGTGGTTTTGAGGTCTATTGCACAGCATGGTAAATACAGTTAAGAATACAGTATTGTATATTTCATAATTTCATAATTCAGTATTTCATCTTTTCATAATTTTAAATGTTCTCATCACAAAAATAAGTGTTTGATGTATTGATATATTCATTACATTTATTTAAGTATTCCACTTTGCATTCATAAATCAAACATCACTTTGTACCCCACAAATATATGAAATTATAAGTTGTCAATTTATAAAAAATAAAAATTAAAAAGAAAGTGACAAGTTGCCTTTAAGCAGGACAGTCAGTTGAGAACTTTGCCTAGAGGCCAGACTGTGTCTGTAAATGTTCTGCAAACAGGCTAGCCTGTTTGAAGGACCAACTATAGGCAACTCTGGATCTAGATATGATCAGTCTATGGGATTCCAGAACTATGGAGAAAAGGCTTATCAGGAGTCACTCATCTATGTGTACTCTGTAACACATTTGCATAGGCTATGGTGCCTGTTTTTTTTTTTTTTTTTTTAACTTTCCACATGTACTGCAAAGAAAAAACTCATTTACTATTTTCAGCATTAACAATACACATGATCCCCCCTCAAAAAAAGCAAAAAAGAGACAGAAAGCAAGAAAGCGAACATTTCAGAGAAAACAAGGTCACGCAGTCTCTCACTTTCTTTATACATCCTAAAGATAAATTGTTCAGGTCTAGGAAGAGACTGGCTCTCTTCTTTTCTCAACTAGGCTAAAATAAATGTTTAAATAGTTTCATTTCAAACCTGTGGCTGTATTTCTCACACTATTAAAAAAGAAAAACATCTACAGTCATTTTCAGCCCAAACCTCATTCTAAATAAAGCTTTTCATTTTTTCTTGACTCTGATTCCTAATTTAACACGATCTCACCTCTCTTACTTATACAAAAATCACTTTTCTGGCAACTTCAACTATTCTTAACAGAGGCATGAATCAGAAAGGAAAAAAGAGGGCCCCTGGATGCTAACCCACAGCCTAAAAATATATATGCTCCAGAGCACATATAGATTTTTTAGGTTTTTTTTTTTTTTTTTTTTTTAAGTCCTTACTTAAGGCCTTTAAAAGCCTAATCACTCTGGCCTTACTTATTATAATCAATTGGGCCAGTCTGATTCTACCAGCTACCAGAAGGTAGACAAAGCAATCCCAAGACAGTAAGAGTGCATCAGGAAGTGAGGGATCCAAGTTGGACAGTCATCTTAACAGTAATAATAGCGAGCATGCTTCTGGCTGTGTTGGTGCTACCGGCCCTCTTCCCAATATTTCCTATACACTAATCCATTTAGCCTTTACAACACCATTTTTGTCAAGGAGGAAACGGAAGAACTGAGAGGTCAAATGATCAATTAATGAAGGTGAAATGTAAGCACAGGCGGTGTGGCTTCACAGTGGCAATGAAAACAAATGGCAACACATATGCATGGTGCAGACATGCAGACACAAGAGCTAAAATGCACTACTTTGAGGTGATCTAGGAGAGGGAGTGTATTAATATTAGGCATGGGTTACAAAACTCTGTAAGGTTCAGTAGTTCCTGCTAGCTGTAGGCTGTGATTCCAACATTTCCCCCAAGTTGCACAAGACACTCTGGGCAATGCCTCACAGCACACCCTGCCAGGTAAAAAGGGTGGAGTCTCTGATGGGCAGGAAGCTCCTTCTCCTTGACTGGCAGAAGAATACTATGTCTCAGGGTGACAATATGTGACTTGTCTTCCTACACACAGAGACACATATACAGAGACTCTCCAAATCTCTCCTCATCATTCAAGATATCAAGTATTTGACAAAAACTAAATTAAAAGAACTTGACAAGAATTAAATTAAAAGAAGCCCATCTGAGAGGGATTGGGAGTGAGTGAGTGATGTGGATTTAGAGTATCTTCTTTGTCCCACAATTGATTTATCCCCATAGAGAGCTGCTAGTTATCAGATTGGGAATAGCAAAGATGAGTTAGATTGAATCCTTCAGCTCCCTGGGTGAGTGAGCAAAGACAGATGGACACTCAAGGTATGGTACAAACGTAGCCAAGAGCTAAGAGAGGCGAACTCATAGAGAATATCAAGGATGATTGTAATGTAGGGAGGAACTATTTCCCTCCGGGGGAGTTGGAAAGTTCCCCAGAGGAAATTATCCTTAAATATGACCTATGAAAGATAAAGCAAGGTGGCTGTCGGCCATCTAAGGTGGACCAGATGGAAAGGAATCCCGGACAGAGGAGTGGGTCCGCAAGACCTGTAGGGGCGCATTGTGGGGCTGGATCAGGGGCCAGTCAGCAGCTCCTTGAGGTGAACCCTAGAAAGAGAGTGGGCTGCAGCTGGTTGAGAGGCAAGGTCTGAGCAACTGAGTGCTTCTATAATGAAAGCAAAGCTCCAGGTCATGGATTTCTGGAAGGAGAAGACTATTGAAGAAATCGCAGAGCATTTGGTTGGAAGTAGCTCCTCAAATCTTTGTTCTATAAATTGGGCAGGAAGGTGAGGGAGATGGAGTGGGTGAACTGGAGTTCTCTTCAAATCTAAGTTTCCCAGACACGAAGATTCACTTGGGCATCCTGCCAGGGACCGTTAAGAAGAGTTATATGTCTATGAAACACTTTTGTTTACAAAAGGAAATGACTGGACAATTACACTTTTAAAAGATTTACTTCAGAAACATTTGAAATAAAAAATATAGGCTCTTAAATGAGCAAGCTTTGGTTATTTTACAACGCACTTATGAGATCCTCATCCTCTAATTATGCCCAAAAACAAAGTAAGTGTCACTGAAATAACCCTCACCCTCAGTAAAAACATTTAAGACGGCACATCTGAAACATTCATAGTTTCTAAATTAAGTGTTGATACATAGCATTTCCTATTCCTGTAAAGTCTAAAAAAAGAGCTAAATAGTGTTTTGTTGGCTACTCAGGAAACCAGAGGGCTGTTTAAGAATTAATATTTCAGTCGCCTTTAATTTTAAGCCTGACTATTAAAGATACCCTCCTTCCCTCCTTTTAAGGGTTTTCTCTTGTGGTAAATAAATAAAGGGATACTATATATCAAAGTGTAAGGGACAAAATCAGGCCATCAGATCCACCTGGATCTAACCACTAAATTTTTTTTTTTAAATAATGTAGCCATTATTGTTTCATTTCTGGATGTAAAGAATCTAATTTGTTCAGGTTAAAATATGATGAGTGATAAAAGCATCTACTTGTATGAAATTTGATTTACAAGAATTCGTAAGTGTAGCCTGGTTAAAGGTGCCTGCTGACAAAATACCCCCATTGACTTCAGTCAAAAAATCGGAGCTTCTTAGGAGTCAAAGTTGTGGCAAATGCACAGATTTTCTCTGCAGGGACCAGGATCATGTGAGTCTCCATCCATCTAGGAGAGTGGGATGCTCTGTATGAGGCAGAACACCCCCTAAGCACTTCTGTGCCATCTGTCCACCAGAGGCATTTACCAGGCAGTCACCCAGTACTTAGTTCTAGTCCACTAGGCTAGAGAGAACATCAAGAAATGTCAGAAAAAGAACTCTTCTGTAACAGGACCAGATCCCTGATGTCCACTCTGGACTCTAGTGTAAATGCTCATTTTTCCCTTTCAGGGCCTCAGTTTTCCCTTCTGGATATGAAGATCTTTTAGGCCTGAGTGTATATCTCTCTCAGTTTATCACATTATACCAAATTAACAACCAAGCCCCTGATACCGTGATATAAGTAAGGGAAACAAAGGCCTCAGTGTTCACAGGAGCTGGGATGATGGCATGAGGGCATATTTTTCCTCAAGTAAAATTCAGAAAATAGGCTGCTGTAGATCAGCCTCCTTAAAAATAGTACAAAGTAAAACCAAGAGTTACTGGATTTCTTGGGATTTTTGATACACGTTTCAGTCTGGCATGGTGTCTATATTTGACTACATGATTGGGTTCTGCTCTACGACCAAAATGTCAAATGATTGAAAAGTTGTGGTTTTACTTGAAGGGGCCTCTTGGAGAGTTCCTCGCATTTATGCAGTATCTAGGGAGAGGTGGGGAAGCTCTCAGTAAATAGGAAGAACGCCTCACCTCAGCCCACCAGCTGGGTAGATAAGCCTCTACAGAAGGTCAAAAAGGGCTAGGGAGCAAAATGCAGAAGAGATGTAGGAGGAGCAGGCTACAGGGGTACTCTGAGGCTCCACTGCCTCACGTAGGCAGCAAGTGATATGTTCAGAAGATCAGGTCTTGACTCATTTTTGCTATTAAAAGCAGGAAGGGATATCGGGACAGTAAATGATTAATGAATTGCTCTATAACCTGCCTTTTTCCAAAAGAAAACTCAGTAATTGAGAAGACAGCCATGTTCTCCAAAAAAGTGCTCTCTTTCAGTGATTTCAATTAATGTCAGGTTAGCAAACACGGTGAGTACCTGCGTTGTGTAAAAATGCTCTGCTAGAAAGGAGGAAACAGCCTTGGCCCTTGAGGAGCTTACCCTCCTAACCACAGCCAATATTCCAAATGCATCATGAAAGAAAAGTTTCCAGGGGAAATTTACTTTTTAGAGATGGCCAGAAGTAATCTTGTTTAAGCAGGGCCAAAAGCTGTTAGAAACGGTCAGTTTTTCCAGTGTGACCAAATACCAGTCAGAAGAAATTTCTAAAGATGAATCACCCAACTTCCCAAGCAACTGCAATAGCTTGAGAAGCTTTATGCTTTTTTTCTCCAGAAGTCTTCTTTGAAGGAGACACTTTTGACTGCAAGGTTCTCCAAGCATGTGTGTGTGTGTGCGTGTGTGTTTAAAACCTCTCTTTTCTTACAGGCACAGCTTATCTATAAAGGATGCTAATAAACTGACACAGAGGTAAGTAATCTCTGAAAATAATTTGAATTTTTTAGCATGTTCAGGTTCTTTTATTCCTTCTCTCCAAGAGACTTCCCTCAGGGGTCGAGTTAGAAATAATTGAGCTAAAACTAAGTATATATCTAAAAGAAATGAAAATATTTTCCCACAAATAAATTGGTACACTAATGTTATAGTAGCATTATTCATAATAACAAAAGGTGTGAACAACTCAAATACGCATTAACTAAGAGGTAGATGAACAAAACAGGGTATGTCTATGCAATGGAATATTATTTGTCCATAAAAAGGAACAAAGTGATGATAGATGGATGATCCTTGAAAACATTTTGCTAAATCAAAGATGTCAGTCACAAAAGACCACATACTACAGAATTCCATTCATGTCAAATGTCCAGAGCAGGGAAACTGACAGACAAATGAAGTAGATTAGTGGCTGCCTAGAGCTGGGGAGTAGGGAGAAGGCTGGTGGTTACAGGATGATAATTAAAGAAAGCATGCATGTTTCTATAATTAAATAAGAAGCGATTTTTATAAATATTTAAGATCTATGTAAATATATAATTAAGGTTAAACCACATGAAATTATCTGTTGATTTGACTTTCTAAATAAAACTGTATTTTGCAATAATTCTAGATTTACAGAAAAGTTGCAAATATACTACAGAGTATTTTCATATACCCTTCACCTTGCTTTCCCTAAAATTAACATCTTACCTAGTGCAATCATCAAAACCAGGAAATTTACATTGGTTCAACACTATGAGCTAAACGACAGACCTTATTCAGATGTCACCAGTATTTTCACTGATGTCTTTTATCTGTTCCAGGAGTCAATCCAATGTATCATGTTGCATCGATTCAGCAGGTCTTCTCAGTTACTTGCAATTGTTGTCATTTTCTCAGTCTCTCTGTTTTTCATAACGCAAATCACCCCATCTTTTTATGTAAAAGTAGTCAGATATCAGCAGTATCACACAGTTGCACTTAACAGCATTTAAGTTATCGAACACCATCTCTGAACACACAGTTAGAATTCATGCTCGGCATGGTCTCCATCAGTGAAAAGCTATGTGGTGGCACTGTGTAGTGATCAGGAGTGGGGGCTCTGGGACCATAGGACAAGGACTCACGTCACAGTTTTATCACTGAACAACTCAGTGATGTTGGACAATTCGACATTGCTGCCCTTAGTTTTCTCATCTGTAAAACAGTTCCCACCTCCATAGGGTTGTTGTGGGGATTAAATGAGATAATACATGAAAAGTATTTAGCCCACTGCCTGGAGCATAGACGTATTTGCTGTTGCTATTTATTTTCCTGAATGCCTTACAATCCCTATATTACTATTATCCCAAGTTCCTCCAACTGTCATCAATTCTGTCAAAATGTTGGTAAATACGATCAAATCAAGAAATGATTTGTGTTTCAGAAAACAACACACTAAGGCCAGGATGCAGGAAGACCAGGAGCAGTGTGGGGGGAGAAGATGAGCCAGGCACCTTATTTCATCAACCATGGGGCACACCCCGTACTACGTATGGCCACATAAAACCATACAGAATAGCCATTACAGCTTGTCCAAGCACTATGCCTTCTCTCAGGAGGCTGTGAAATCACTGAAATACACATCCATTGCAAACAAAGCACTGGTCACAACCTGGCAAAAATCAGGTGACCGTGGTTACAGTTGGTGACATTATGGAGCTTCTTCAACGAGATCATTTGGGATTATAAACCATAGGATGACCTTCAGAATGTCACCTAAATTTGTAAGCTCCATGAATAATAGATGTGTCATAATTCATTAGCAGTCTGTAGCTAGTCTGCACTAATGAAGAAGCGCCATTTAGAAAAGAAATGTGCAAATTATAAACTGTTTAAGAAAATACTTGATAAACGTCTTCACCAAACTACATTTAATTTTGCCATTTAAACTGCCTCCTGCGGAGTTTAACTACACCATCAAAAACAGCTATTGCCTATAAAATCAGAAACAAAGGTAGTAACATTTTCTATTTGATTCCTATGAGGCCTGTTCCCTCATCTTCCTAAAAAAAGAATAACCGCACAGTATGCACCTCTCTGGAAGCTTTGCCCCTATGTTAGGTCTACCAGCTTTCTTCTCATAAAAAAAAAACAAAAAACAAAAAAAAACAATAAATAAAAACAGAAAGGGTAGACAAGGATTTTTTTTTTCTTTTTTAAGACAGGGTCCCACTCTGTTGCCCAAGCTGGAGTGTAGTGATGTGATCATAGCTTATTGTGGCCTCAAACTTTGGGCTCAAGAGATCCTCCTGCCCCAGCCTCCTGAGTAGCTAGGACTCCAGGCATGTGCCATCATGCCAAGCTGTTTTTAATTTTTTTTTTTTACAGTGACAGGGGTCTTGCTATATTGCCCAGGCTAGTCTCAAAGTCCTGGCCTCAAGTGATCCTCCTGCCTTGGCCTCCCAAAGTGGTAGGATTACAGCCATGAGCCACCATGCCCAGTCTAAGACATTCTTATATTTGCATAATTCTCATAAGCAACCTCATATTATTGGCTTTTTAGAAAAGGACTGTTAAATAGATGATTTGTGATGCCATAATAACAAAATACACTGATCACTAGAAGGCAATGTAAAGTGTAAATTCATTGTAAATTAGTCGAGACAAGACAAGTTTCATAATTTGATATGCCTACTGGGCTGGTAGACTAAGAAATGTTATAGTCAGATAGTGTTTTTATTTCATCAAAGAATTTAATAGAGACCCTCATTATATATTTAATAATATCATGAATAAACGTGGGCTGCTGGATAATTGTGGTAGATAAAATCACAGCTGGATGAAAGCAAAAAGAGTTCATGGATAGATCTTGGCCAATGAAAATGCTGACTCTGGGTGAGTACCCATGCTGCGCTAGACCTTCTCCAGTGATCTAAAACATGACAGAATGTTGGAAGCCTCAGATAACAGCATAGAGGGCATGCTAATTAACTAGTAGATGCCATGACACTGGAAGCAGAGCCCAAAGCACTAGGTTGTATTTGTATTAAATTCAATTAAGAATATTTATTATGTATAATGTATGATCTATCATCAGGGTTGTCAAAAAGTAAATCCATTTTTGAAAGATACAATGAGGGAGACCTGGTTTAAGAAGAGATTATTAGAATATGCCTTGGAACTCAGTTGACCATAAACTCACTGTGAGCTGACGAAGTGATGAGATGTTCAAGAAGATAATTCAAGTATAAGCTTCCTGAATAAAGTCTGGGGTTCAGACCAAAATAAACAAATATCTTATTTCCTTCTAAAGAGGCCAGATCCAACCCAAGGGAGTATGTCCACATGGGGGAACATGTTTTCAAAATTTTTGATGTTCAACTAACTTTAGACTCACAGAAAAGTTGCAAAAGCACTACAGAGAATTCCTATCATCCTATTTGGTAACATCTTTGCTACCAAAGTAACTTTGAAAGCAGCACCTTTTTTCTTTTCTCCATCTAAACTTACTTGCCTGTTGATCCTGATTTAATGGCTTTCAATAACAACTATATTCCGATGACTTTAATATTTACATCTCTGATCCACACATCTCCCTTGAATTTCAAATGCCTGTACACCATTACCCTTTTGATAGCTCCACTGGGATGTCTAGTAGACATCGAATAGACATAAAGACATCTGACATAAACCTACTCATCTTCCCACACTGTTCTCCCTGGAGTCTCTTCACCTTCTAGTTGCTCTTTCACTCCTCTCTTTCTTCCTTACTCCATATTCAATTCATAACAAAATCTCACCTATTTAAAAAACTACATTAATATCTGACTACTTTCTACCCTGACACCTTTACCACTTTCGTTCAAGCCATCATTTCATGGAATAGCCTCCTGTCTGGTCTCTGTGTTTCCATTGTTACCTCTCACTGCTCTGTTGACAACACACTATCCACTGTGATAATGAGACAGTGTTATTCCTCTCATAAGATTCTCCAATGGCTTCTGATCTCACTCAACATAAAAGCTCAAATCCTTCAGTGGCTGGCAAAGTTTTATACAATCTGGTCTCCTGTTATCTCTCTAACACCATCTCCTACCATCCACCCCAGGTTCACTCCATACAATCACCCATTTCCTTCCTTCATCAGGCCCAGTCTCATCCGAAGGATTTTCTACTTGATTTTCCCTTGGCCCAATATATACTCACCGTAGATATCTGTATGGCTCCCTCAACTGGAACCTTCTTATCCTGGCAAAACGAGGTTATTACCGGTATTCCAACTGTAACCTCCCTTTACCCTTTCCCAATTTTGTCTCTGTAGCACTTATGACCATCAAACAGATATGCTTGACCTGTTTTGTGTATTGTCTTTGGAGAAGGGATTTTGACTGTTGTTGTTTCACCACTGCTTTTCCATTACCTAGCATATAGTCTCCAAAAATTAGTTCAATGAAGGAATCAATGAATCACAGTGATTAATAAGGGCACTTGTTCTAGTATCAGACAGCCAAGTCACAAGTGCCAAGTTGATTGCTTACAAGCTGCACAATCTTGGTCAAACTGTTCAACTTTGTTCTTTAGTTCTGCACCTGCTGCATGGGGATAATAATACTGAATTTGAAGGTTTGTTACGAGGATTAAATGTGAAGATTCAGGAAATTACATGATACTGTGTTTGAAAACCATTAAATAGTTACTTAATATTATTATTAATTGATGAGAAAGTCAAACAATGGACAGTATAAAAATAAATATCTAGCTAATGACTCAGTGTAACCTGTGCTTTAAGTTCAGAGCACTGGAATCAATTCGATCTGAATATATATATATATATATTTGATCTGAATATATATTTTTATATATTAGATCTGAATATACACACACACACACACA
>NW_012113141.1:15334777-15390548 GCF_000951035.1 Colobus angolensis palliatus | reverse complement strand
AATATATATTTTTATATATTAGATCTGAATATACACACACACACACACACACACACACACATATATATATATATATGTATTAGCTCTCATTATTTAGCCTTGTTTCCTGGAGCAAAACGATTTGCCTCTATAAACTCTGGAATCTTTAACTATAAAATTGGAATAATAATCTGCTTTCATCTATTCACTGGAAAGATAAAATAGGATAGAGCGCTTAGCAGTATTTTCTGTACCTACTAAAGTGTTGATTAAATAAATGGTCACGATTGTTCCAAAATCTGGAACTCAGTTTGCCCAGATGATTGTCCCTTTTGGCTTTCCCCTGGCCTTCTTCAATCCCTCACCATGTTCCTGTAGCTAAACCTTGCCCCCTAAGACCAAGAGCCCTGTGCCTGGAATCTTCCATGCTCTACCTATTCCTTGGAAACTTGGCTGTTCTGGAGGTAACATCAGGAAATAAATTGACCACATCATAATTCTTCTGACATTAGTGACTGGTATAATTGGTTCCTTTATTCAAGAAATGTGCATCAATCCCATCTGTGTGCCAGGCTCTATACTGGGTGTCCCCTAGGTATACCATGGTGGATAAAACCCAGCCCTTGTCCACAGGTAGTTCCCATTCTAGTGAAGGGTAATGGTCCAGAGAGTTAACCCTCCCAAGACTTGTTATTAAAAGAGTGAATTTATATTGTTCATATGGCAGGAATTAACTGGGAATAAGAAGATTGAATCAGAGGCCACTCTGGGTAACTATAAAATACCATATCCGAGCTGTGGCCACATGGTACTCTTCTGCCTGAGCTTTCATTCATCACTAAGCAAACCTTCTGTAAGGAACATCAAAGTGCCCATCCCCTACCCAGCAATCAAGCTATTATGAACACTAGGATTATTCTTGCTGCTCCTACGACTATTGTAATTACTTCTACTACTACAACTACTACTATCCTCATTATTTTTGCAATCAATTATTTACGATATTGATATTAGTAGCCTAAATCCTCCTTGTTTATTTGTCTCAGAATACTGAGCATAGTGTCAATATTTATATTCAGATTATCAAATATAGGAAGGTCAATTTAATTAGCAAAGCTTCATGGCTAAGGAGAGAGGAAGTGAAGGGTAGCAGATAGGCATCATGCATCCTGGTGACATTTCAATTTCTCTCCAGCTCTTCACAGACTTCCAGTACAGTCACACTAAGTCAGTACTCACTTGTTCAATCTGGGACATTGGAGGTCTTGCCAAAACACTATAAATCAAGTCTCCGTGCTACAATCATCCAGAAGAGCACAGGAAAATTTGTTTATATATTAGCAAATAGATCAGTAACAACTTGCAAAATTCCCCTGTCTGTGTCCCAGAAATATCATGGGATGAAGACTGATATTAATATCATAGATTAGTTTAAATCATCTACAATAGCTAGATGTTTTCTTACTGTGCATTGAGATTACAAACTTATCTGATTACTTTGTTGTTCTTTATCTGGGCATATCAGATGGCCTGGTGTCACATTTAAGTGGCAACGCCATGTGGAACAGATCCAACCTCAGGCAAGAAGCCCATGCACAGAAAAGATCTCTAAGGAGCAAATTGCCAAAGTAGAGCTCATAGACGGCTGGGTCAACTGTGGCAATGGATAAGCTGGCCATCATCCTAATTTATAAGAACCCTTGATGTTTTCACTTTTCAGCTTCTCTTACTTACCAACCTCACCTGGACATTTCCACAGTTTAGGGGAGAAAAAAAGGAAGCTATGTAAACTCAGTCATTTACTCTGTTTTTTAGACATACATTTTTCTTTTTTTGACTCTCTCCTCTATTTTCCACAGTGATTGTTATACTCATTCATTAAACAAAGAGAGAAAGATGGATTTACAGTGTAAGAGAAATGTATTAAGCTTCTACTAAATGACTAGCCCTGTGTAACATGTAATGATCACACAGTTTATTTTCTACAAGTATCTAAGAAGCTTGATGGAACTTCCTCAAGCTGTGCATGTGAATTCTGGTTCTGCCACATCATTGAAGTTTTGCTATATATTGGGAGAATTAATCTTTTTCTGCTTTTCCATCTGTAAATTTTTTTAAAAATGAGTAAAATAGTCTGTGGCGAGTACCCAGAAGTTGGCATATAATACATGCTTTCTAAGTGACATGTGCTATTATGAAAAAGTTGGATCTTCCAGATTTCATGGTCCTTATCAGCAACGTCTTCCACTTATGGTCACAACTAAATCTTATTTGTCCAAGTTCCTTAGCATGTTGCTACATTTTCTGTTCAGTCTGGTGCAGGCTGAGGCATCCTAATCTGAAAATCCAAAATCCAAGTTTCCAAAATTTAAAACATTTTGAATGGTAACGTGAGATTCAAAGGAAATGTTCATTGGAGTACTTTGGATTTGGGATTTTCAGACTCGAGATGGTCAACCAGTAAGTGTAATGCAAATATTCCAAAATCTGAAAACAAAAATCCGAAATCTGAAATACTACTGGTCCCAAACATTTCAAATAATAGATTCTCCACCTGTATTAATGTTTTGTATGGCTTTGAGTAACGTGCCCACGTCTAGCTCCTCTCATGCCTTAGACAATGCCTAGCATACAGGGGTGCTTTGAGTGGAGGAGGAAATAAATTGCTGCACCAAATGGGACTACATTAAATCTAAGTGTGTAACATTTTGGGCAAAGATGATTTTCATTTTCTTTTTTGCAAGATACCTTATAGCAGAGTGCATCTTCTCAGAAATATTTTTGTAGATCCCTGAATAAAAATGTCTAATTAAGCCAGGTGCAGTGGCTCACACCTGTAATCCCAGTACTTTTGGAGGCCGAGGTGGGCGGATCACTTGAGGCCAGGAGTTCGGACCAGCCTGAACAACATGGTGAAAACCTGTCTCTACTAAAAACACAAAAATTAGCTGAGCGTGGTGGCAGGTGCCTGTGGTCCCAGCTACTTGGGAGGCTGAGGCAGAAGAACCACTGGAACCCGGGAGGCAGAGGTTGCAGTGAGCCGAGATCACACGGCTGCACTCCAGTCTAGGTGACAGAATGAGACTCTGTCTCAAAATAAAAAAATAAAAATAAAAATAAAAGTAACAAAGTCTCATTATGCATTTTCAACATAAAATTCTAGAGCAAAAGAGCTTAAAAATTAACCTAACCTTAGGTGATTGGGATTCTGAAAGGGATCCTGGGTTTGTAAGCCTGAATTGTATTTACGAGTCTACAGATAGTTGATATGAACTGTAGCCTTGTGGTGAACCCTCCTGGGTCTGACTCGTAGCATCTATGTCCTCAGCTCAGCACCACTGGTGGAGAAACTCCTGGCTTCACAGTTTGAGCCTAACCCTTTCCACAGCTGGTTCATTTGGCTTAATGTTCAGTACTGAGTCTTTGACTGACCTTACATTTCTGAAATTGCACCAAAGGTCAGGCCCCTCTGTTCAGCACTCAGTTGGCCTGGGATAAACCTTGCTAACTAGGCTGCAGTGTTGGTCTATGTCAGCCTTAGACTCAGCAGGTCTAAAACTGTGAATACAAGGTCAGTAGAAAGTAATGGATATAGATATGCTCAGTAAATCAGATGCCCAAATAAGCAAACCCCAGAAGAACAGATCTTTGTCGTAATAAATATCCCTCAGCTCATGGATGCATGGAATCAGTCACCATCACTCAATTGAAAAGCCATTAAATATGGCATAAGGCTTTGCATACCGGGCAGTGTGTCTTGGATTTTACTGTGTCATATCAGCAGTATTCATGGAAATTCTGGATGCTTCTATTTCTTCCTTACTGTCAATGTTTTTGATATTCCTTTATCCCTATAATCTCAGTGTTCTTTATTGTTATCATTTATGTCTATTTTCATATTGACATGTAATTTATTGATAATATCTCAAATTGTAAGATTATGTGAAACAGAGAGATAAACAGTGGACAGATAATGTATGTATTCATTATAGATGCCTCAAATCATTCAGACGATGATGTAGGGCATCAACAAGCAAACAAAGAAATAAATGTCAAACATAATACAAATAACTAATCCTCTACACAAAATAGCAAAGTAGCTACTTTTATCTTTCAACAGCTTATTCCAGATACATATATTCATGCTGCAATGCCAGACAGGGTCCCCTATCCTAGAAGAATGGGAAGATACAGGGAGGACATCACTTACTCCACACTATCTCTGATACTACTCATATTCAAGTTAGAGAGAAATTTATAATACCTGATGTTAGCGAACAAACCCTATTCAGTTAATTGAGAGCTTACAATATTGGGCACTCTACTTGTTGTACAGGATGCAAACAGGTAATGAGGCAGTCAGATGAACTCAGTGCACCTTTGATTATGTTCAAACTTTGCTGCACTTGAATTACCAATTCTATAATGAAAAATCATGAGCCCATCATAACCTGTATTCTATAGCCACAGAATAGCTCCAATATTTTTTAATAACAAAGATTCTATTTCCATTGAATTCCCGTTTTCCTAGTGAAATATTATCTATAACCTCAGAAAATACTGTATATTCCTAGATATTCCTCTATTATCTACAACCATCAGCTGTTTATTTTTCCATATAAAACGCTTCACATTTACAGGTTAAGCATCAGATTTAAATATAAATGTGTCCTCAAAAAAAGAAGTGTAAAACCACCAGCTCAAATAAAAATAGTTAATTTTTTGATGGTAAAGTGTTTTATGTAATTATAAAAATAATAATTACTTTTCATAATCAACATTATAAAGCTTTAATTCTAACATCTCTGTGTGTAGTATGTGTGAATTTACATGTGTATATGCACATGCAAATTTGAATATAGATAGGTATATTAATGACAGATTGATACATATATTTTTTAAATTGCAATCATATAACACATACTGTCTTCAATAAACAATGTTAAGATTTATGCTTTATTTTATATCATAACCATAATATCCATAATTGTTCATTCTGTATTTCTTTGTTGATGTTTTAAGTGCTGACTACCTTTTTCACATAGCTCATTCCTATAACATTTCAGAGTTCCTCATATTGCTTTATCTTGTCTAAGAATAATTTTACTGAAGATGGATAGTGGCAACAATTTTCTTGAATTTTTACGAACATTACTAATATTGTCTTCCTGCTTCCTAAATGACAGCTTGGCGAAATATATATTAATTTGTATCCCACTCTCTTCTCCTCTGATATGTGTAGATATTTTCTCCTTTTTTTTTTTGAGACAGAGTCTCGCTCTGTTGCCCAGGCTGGAGTGCAGTGGCGCTATCTGGGCTCACTGCAAGCTCCGCCTCCCGGGTTTACGCCATTCTCCCGCCTCAGCCTCCCGAGTAGCTGGGACTACAGGCGCCCGCCACCTCACCCGGCTAGTTTTTTGTATTTTTTAGTAGAGACGGGGTTTCACCGTGTTAGCCAGGATGGTCTCGATCTCCTGACCTCGTGATCCGCCCGTCTCGGCCTTCCAAAGTGCTGGGATTACAGGCTTGAGCCACCGCGCCCGGCCGATATTTTCTCCTTTTTAAGAACAATCTGTTGAAATAGAGATGACAGGAGCTAGCCCAATATTCTCCTATTAAGTGGCCAGCATCTCATGGCTGTATAGCTAACACGTTCTCTAATTTATAAGTTTAATATCCTAACCTGGGCTTCTGCTGTGGCCAAAACCCTATACGCCTGCTATTGCCAACCTCTTTCACTGATTATGGCTAAAATCTCAGGACAGAAATACAAACGGAAAATTACTTCTCAAAAGTAAACACTGGCAGGTAAATGAGAGACAGAAGTCAAAAAAAAAAAAAATGAACAAGCAGTATGAGGGAAAGTATATTTTAAATTATTTCCTTAACACCCAAGTTTAACATGAGGGTGGACTAATTAAAACACGTGCAGCAGGTATAAAAATTTTTTTAAAAGGCACGAGAAAAATATTTCTAGTAGATCACTGGGAAGGGGGGCACCCATGAACCACACAGTGTGGGGGAATCACTACTTATTTATTTGTTTGTTTGTTTATCTTTTTCCCTCTTCTTTTTTCTCACCTTGTCTTTCCCGGTGGCAAAATGCACTCCTGTGATGATAATGGTAGTGGCAGCCCGGGCACCTAAAAGCCGAAGGAAGAAAACCATCTCTCTGGCCTCAGAACTGTAAGAGGTCCTTGACAGCTACAGACTTTCAGGTGAATCTTGGAGGGAGACAAGAACTGCTTAATTCTGTGAATAAACTGACAAAATTTCTGAGCTTACTGCTAAGTAGAACATGCATGTAATAGACCCAAGGAAGCATGTCAAAGGCTTTGAAAGTAAAAATATGATATAAAATACCACCTAACTTCCAGAATAACAGAAGAGTGATGCATTTTCAGGACAGTCAAATATAGCATAACAAAGGTTTTTAAAACATAACTGACATTGGATCAATTACCCACAGAAGGTGAGACAACACTCACAGTCCAAACCTAAGTTGATTGCTTGCTTTTAAAACAAGCAATATCATTCAGAGGATTTTTGAAAGATCCATGTCGCAATATGTTCAGGACTCAATACAAAATCACTTGAATCTACCAATTCAATACAAAGAATAGATTCTATACAAAGAACAGAAACCTCATAACCAAATGTCTGAAAAGAGCCACAAAAAAAATGGCACATTACATATAAAGGAATAAAAAAATCATGACTCTGAATTTTTCATCAGAAACTATGGAGGCAGGAAGACGATAAAACAATATACTTAAAGTGCTGAAGAAAAGATCAGCCCAGAATACTAAACCCAATAAAAATATTCTTTAAGAAGGAAGATAAAATAAAGATATTTTCAGATGAAGAAAGTCTGAAATAATTCCTCAAGAGTAAATCTGTTCTGAAAGAAATGCTGACAGAAGTACTTCAGATGAAAGAAAAATAATATTAATAAGAAGCCTCAAACTTCCAAAATGAAGACAGAGCAACAGAATGGTAAATATCGAATAAATATAGTAGACTTTTCTTTGATTTTAACGTGTATTAGTGTGAAAGTTAAAATTAAAATATATGGTGGAGTTTTCAATGTATATAGATAGAATACTTATTAAAAGTGCAAGATAAAGGGGAAAATAAAAAATCTATATGGTTGGAAGACATCCTGATTTTGTTTGCAGTAAAAAAAGTATTAACTTTTAAGTAGACTGTGAAAAGTTAGAAATGTATATTTATGTAGAGTAACATCATATAAACACATATACATACTGTGTATGTATATTTATTTGTGTGGGTATAATATATAATACATATCCCAAAAGGCCAATAATTATATTAAAATAGCATGATAAAAATATTCAAATAATTCCCCCAAAAAGCAGGAAAGTGGGAGCACTGGAACAAAAATGGAGGGAAAAAAAATCTAACTAATAAAAAAGCTAAACCTAAATAAAACTATGTCAATAATTACTGTATGTAAATGATCTAACAACAACAAATGAACAAAATGGATTGTCAGATTTCACTTAGAAAAAGGCCCTACTATGCAATGTCTTCAAGAAATGCACTTTAAATATAATAACATGGATAGGTTAAAAGTAAAATAAAGGGGAAAGTTAAACTATATAAACACCAAAGAATGACGGAATGGCTACATCAATATCAGTCAAATTTCACTATAGAACAGGAAAATTACTAGGGATATGGAGGACCATTACTTGATGAATAAAAGGGTCAATTCTCCAAGAAGACATTACATTCATATATATATATACACACACACACACACACACACACACACACACACATTACATTTATATGACCCATAAATATATGGGTCAACTAAGATATCCAAAAGGAAACTATGAAGTATTTTGATCTAAATCTAAATTAAAATAAAATCTATCAAGATATGTGGAGCAGCTAAATTAATATTTACAGAAAATTTACAGCATTGGGTCATATCAGAAAATAAGAAAGCCCCAAAATAAATAACCTAAGCTACTGTCATAAGAAACTAGAAAATGAGGAGCAATTTAGGCCTGAAGCAAGCAGAAGGAAATACATAATAAACGTATCAATGTTGTCAATAATAAGTTGGTATACTGAAATAGAAAACTGAAAAGCAAAAGAGAAAATCAATTAAATCAAAAGCTGCTTTAATTGTAAAATAATAAAGTTGATGAAACTCCAGACAGATTGACCAAAACAAAGAGAGTTATCACAATTATCAATATCAAGAATACACAAGGAATACCACTGAGACCTTACGGACATTAAAAGAATAATAATAAGTGAATAATACAAGTCACTCTGTGTCTATAGAGGAAATGTACCAATTCCTTGAGTGAGGTAAATTAGCAAAAGTTACTCAAGAATAGATAATCTGAAGAGTTCTACATCTACTAAAGAATTAACGTGTGTTAAAAACTTTCCAACAAATAAAACTCCAGACTTCGATCATTTCACTGAAGAATTCTAACAATTTAAAGAAGAAATGATAACAATTCTATAAATTCTCTTCTAAGACATTTCTCAATTTCATGAGGCCAAAAAATCTTCCTAATAAGGACAAAAGCATTTTAATAAAATAAAATGACAGACCAATATTCCTGTTAAACGCAGACACAAAAATGCACAAAAAAATTAGAAAAGCTAAAACAGCACTATATATAAATAGTAATACCAAATATATTACCAAGCATAGTTTGTCCGGGTAATTCAAAAATGATTTAATATTTTAAAACCAATCAATCAACATAGTAAGAAAATAAGTAAAATCAGAACTGTATCAAAATATATATATAAACTGACAGATTTGACAGATTAAATCTCAGAACACTAAAGTAGATGGGAACTTCCTTAACCTGATCATGCAACTCACACCAAAAGAAAACAACAATTAGACTACTATTATAATTAAAGTTGAAAGACTGAATGATTTCTCCTAAGTTCAAGACCAAAGGAAGAAAGTCCATTATACATCATTCCTATTCAACATTATAATAAACATCCCAGCCAGTGCAATAAAAGGCTGAAAAAAAGGAAGAGGGAGATACATAAATACTAGAAAGAAAGAAAGAACATTGTTAATATTAATACAAGACACCATTATCTACATAGGAAATTCAAAGGCGTCCACAGAAAAGCTCCTGGAAGTAATATGGTAATATAGCAAAGCCATAGAATCCAAAAAAGTTATATTTCAATGTATTTTCAAGGAAATATTGGAAATAAAAGATAAGTAACATTATGCCACCAAAATTGAATTTTAGTGTATCAAATAAAAAATGTGCAAGAATTCTGGAAGTAACAAATATTGAGGACAGAAATCAAAGAAAACCTAATTAAATAAAGAGGTATTCCATCTTCATAGAACATGTTTTTTTTTAACTTGTTTTTTTTAAAATTACATATATATTAGAGACGGGGTATCGTTCTGTCACCTAACTGGAGTGCCATGATGGAATCACAGCTCACTGCAACCTTAACTCCTGGGCTCAAACAACCCTCCCTCATCAAACTTCCAAGCATCAAGGAGTATAGGCATGTGGCACTGGGCCCAGCTAAGTTGTTTTACTGTTTTTGTTTTTGTTTTTCATTTTTGTAGAGAGGAAGTCTTGCCATGCTGATCTCAAACTCCTGGGCTCAAGCAATCCTCCCTGTTCAGTCTCCCAAAGTGTTGATATTATAGATATGAGCCACAGTGCCCAGCCTGGAGACAATATTAGTAAGATATCAATGTTCCTAAAAATTGATCTATAGAGTCTACAATACCTCAAAGGTCCAGTAGAGTTTGTTGTAAATATCAACAAATTTATTCTAAAATTTTGACAGAAAGTCAAGGGAATGAGAATAGCCAAAACAACTTTAAAAACAAACAACAAAGTTTGTGGACTCACAATACCTGGTTTCAAGACTACCTATTAAAAGCTAGCATATTAAGACAATGTGGAATTGGCAAAAGTGTTGAAAAATGGATCAATGAAATTGAATAGGATACAGAAAGAAACTCACAAATATATGCTCAAGTGATTTTTCCTACACAGGCAATTCAACAAATTTTGGTGGAATAATCAGCTATCAAAAAAGTAAATCCTAACCAAATTTAATGTTTTATACAAAATGTTAACTCAAAATTGTTGATAGATGTAAGCGTAAAGTGTACAATTATAAAACTTAGGGAAAAAAGGAGAAAATCTTCAAGAACTACAGTTAGTTAGGCAAAGTTTTTTTTTTTTATACAGAACACCAAAACCATAATCCATGAAAGAAAAATTAAATCATAATTTATAAAATTAAAATATTGGCTCTGCCAAGATACTATCTAGGCCAGGCGCAGTGGCTGAGGCCTGTAATCCCAGCACCTTGGGAGGCTGAGGCGAGCGGATCACGAGGTCAGGAGATCTAGACCACCCTGGCTAACACAGTGAAACCCCGTTTCTACTAAAAATACAAAAAGTTAGCTAGGCGTGGTGGCGGGTGCCTGTAGTCCCAGCTACTCAGGAGGCTGAGGCAGGAGAATGGTGTGAACCCGGGAGGCGGAGCTTGCAGTGAGCCGAGATCATGCCACTGCACTCCAGCCTGGGCAACAGAACACGACTCTGTCCCAAAAAAAAAAAAAAAAATGCTATCTAAATAAATAAATAAGACAAGCCACAGATTGGGAAAAATATTTGCAAATCACATACCTAACAACAACAAAAAAAGACTTGTATCCAGAATATATGCTTATTGGGAGAAAATTCTCATTGAAGATTTTCATATTTCTGCACAGTACAGGTTTCTTGAGCAGGGGCTCTATTTGAATAGAAAATGCCTTGGAAGCTAGAGATACTGTATCCATCATCTTCTCCTACGTTGTACCCTCTAACACAGATTACTTGCGGAGGGAGACCTCTGATTCTCACTATACCACCCCATGTGGGCTCAAGGAGCAACACTAAGATGCTGCTCTGGCTGTTTTTGCCAAGAGCAATAAGTTGTCTGCTTTTCTGCTCCAGAAAGCCTCATGTCTCACATATAGATGTCATACACACACACACACACACACACACACACACACATATGGCATCTATATATACAACATGTATATGACATCTATATATATGACATCTATATATGAGACATGAGGCATCTATATATGAGATATGAGACATCTATATATAAGACACATACATATGTGATATATATATCATATATATGTGTGTATGTGTGTGTATATATATGTGTGTGTGTGTGTGTGTGTATGTGGCAGACTACATTGTTAGCTCACAATAGGATAAGGTCTCAGATCCCTCTCAGTTTCAGACTTAACAATAACTACTTTCAAAATGAAATGATAAGGAAACAAATGACCCGATTAAAATGGACAAAAACAGAGACTTTATCAAATAATATATACTGATGGCAAATCATCACAAACACATGTTCAATACCATTATTCATTAGACAAATGTAAATTAAAACCACAACATACAACTACACATGTATTAGAATGGCTACAATTTTTTAAAATAAACAAAAACATCTGATACTACCAAATGCTGTCAAGACTGTGGCACAACAAGAACTCTCACTCACTGCTGATGGTAATGCAAAATAGTAAGGCAGTTTGTCATAAAGTTAAACATGCATGTATCATCTGACCCAGCAATTCCACTCCTAGATCTTTACCGAAGATAAATCAAACTGTATGTTCACACAAAAACCAGTATGCTAATGTGCATAAGAGCTTTATATATGTGTGTGTGCCTATACATATATATCACAGGTATATATAACAGATATCTGTATCTAACATATATATTACAGATACATATCACATATCTATTACAGATATATATATATATATATCTGGGAGTGTGTGTGTGTGTGTGTGTCTGTGTAATCATCTGGAAACTGAAAATAACATAAACGTCTTTCAACAAGGGAATAAACAAATGATGAAACAAAGATACAACTGAATGTCACTGAGCAAAAATATGAAAAAATATTAACGAAAGGATGATTCTCAAATATATTATGCTAAGTGAAAGAATTCAGACTCAAGAGTGTCCATTTTCATTCATATGACATTCTGAAAAAGTCAGAATTGTAGGAACAGGTAACAAAATTATATGGACAGTTGCCAGAGATTGAAAAAAGAGATAGGAATTAACTATAAATGAGTAACTCAAAAGAAATTTTGGGATAAGGAAATTGTTCTGTATCTAATTGTGGGGGTAGTTACTCTATGCATTTGTCAAAACTCACAAAACTGCACCTCAAAAAGGGAATTTTACTGTATGTAAATTGTAAAAATACTTTTTTAAATCTGTGCAAAGAAAATAATCTAACTAGGCATTATCTTGGGATAAATCAGGGCTTATTCTATTATATTTTAATCCCTTTTGAAATTTCATATGTAGGCTTTTCTGTCTCATAGGCAATGGATTATTATGTTGGCTCATCTTTCTAAGCTCTGAAAAACTATTATCTTTTCTCTCTGCTTTACATTGTTCTTGTCTGTTCATTGGCTATGGTTATATATGCCTGTCTTCCATATAAATAAGTCAATTTTCAGTTATATGTGTTCTATATGCTTGTCAATTTTACTTAGTCATTTTGAGATTGTATTGTCTTGGTCTTCAATATTTTTTGTTCAAGTTTCTCACTCTCTTTATTCATCTCTTTTACTTGTGTTCTTTTTGGTGAGTGACAGGGGTTCCAGTTTAACTCATGTTCATGGTTTTTTGTTGCTTGTTTGTTTGTTTGTTTTTTAAGACTCGCTCTGTTATCAGGCTGGAGTGCAGTGACGCAATCTCAGGTCACTGCAACCTCCACCTCCCAGGTTCAAGTGATCCTCCTGCCTCAGCCTCCGAAGTAGCTGGGACTACAGGCATGTGCCATCATGCCCGGCTAATTTTTTTGTATTTTCAGAAGAGATGGGGTTTCACCATGTTGGCCCAGATGGTCTCAATCTCTTGACCTCGTGATCCACCCACCTCAGCCTCCCAAAGTGCTGGGATTACAGGCATGAGACACCGTGCCCAGCCATGTTCATGTATTTCTTAGCATAAAGTATCAAGCATTTTCTTCTGTCTTAGGTTACATTTTCTTCCAGACTCCATGCTACGTTCCATCAATTTGTTTCTGCCTACCTACCTACTGGCTCGAATTACGATTATAGTTTCCATTCTGTTCCTTTTCATCTTGCCAATGCTGTCCAGATTTTCACTTTTATGACATTATGCAGGTCAGTTTCTGTGAGTCTATCTTTCTACTTATTTGCATATGAGACTTATTTGTTTTCCCCTATCAGCTACATTTTGAAGACTGAACATTTCTTGAGGATTCCCCATGCTGAAGCGCTCAGTTTATGGTCAATTCATTCATGGCTGGCATACCTTGGCTCTGCTCCCTTTTGAGAATTTGTTTAATTTGCTGTGCAGGATTCACTCTGTTTAGTATTGAGATTATCACTATTCCCAGAAAGGAAAGAGTGAGTTCAGTTTTAACACTATTCCTGTTAGTCCTGGAGAACCTGATACATTCACAGAGAATTACCCTCTGGTTCCTGTTTCCCACTTCACTGGTCCTTTCCCAGGAGCTAGTTCAGGTCAGCTTGGGATACCACCGATTTCACTTCAGTTCAGATTTGGGAATATTAGTGAGAACTCTCAGACTTTAGTGAACTTGAGCAATCAGGCGAGGAATAGGATTGATGCCTCAACCTTGTCTCTGTTTCCCTGATCAGCAATTGTTGAAATGTATAGCATTGTCTTCTGCCCCTGCCCAGCCTTCTTGATTTAGCTGATGCTAGAGATAGTCACGTGGACTTTTAGCTTTCCTGCATTTATTTTATTAGTGATTAGGTGAAGAGAATATTGCAGTCAAGCTCCCCAACACCATCTTTACAAATAAAATGCTTCTCTCTCTCTTTTTTTTTTTTTTTTTTTTTTGGCAAAAGCAAGATAGAAAGTTTCTTTTCCTCTCATGTAAAAGTACAGAAGCACGAGGTCCAGGGCTGCTAGGTTAGTTCACATTTTTCTGTTAAAAACCTTACAGGCTCAGTCTCCTGACAGAAAGAAACAGCTTGGGCATCCTTAAGGTACAGCTATACCTTCATCCTCAGGTTCCCAAAAGCATCCATATTTCACACAGTAGGATGTGAGAAAGCTTCCAGGAAAAGGAGCCAAGGGAAAGCTCCAGCTCTTTCATTTTAAAAAATTGTATAAATGTATGGGGCACAAGCCCAGTTATGCTACATGACTATGTTGCACAGTGGTGAAGTCAGGGCTTTCAGTGTAACTATCTCCCAAATAATGTACATTGTAACCATTAGGTAATTTCACAGCTCTCAACCCCCTCTCACCCTTCTGAGTCTCCAGGGTCTATTATTCCATACCGTATGTCCACTTCTACACATTATTTAGGTCTACTTATATGTGATAACATGCAGTATTTGACTTTCTGTTTCTGAGTTGTTTCACTTGAGATAATGACCTCTAGTCCCATATATTAATATGTTGCTGCAAGAAACATTATTTCACCCTGTTTTAATGGCTGAATATATACATACACCATGAAATGTGATATATATATATCGCCATGAAATGTGAGATATATATATATATCACCATGAAATGTAAGATATATATATATATCACGAGATATGAGAGATATATATACACACATACATATATCACATTTTCTGTACCTTTCCTTTTCTTATTGTGATAAATATACAAATGCAGGTTTCTTTTTGATACAGCAATTTCTTTTCCTTTGGGTAGATATCCAGTAGGGGGACTGCTAGATCAAAAGGTAGATCTATTTCTAGTTCTCTGAGAAATCTTCATATTTTTACCACAGAGACTGTACTATTTTACATTCCCAGCAACAGTATACAAGTGTTCCTATTTTGCACATGCTCATCAGCATCTGTTATTCTTTGACTTTTTAATAATAGTCACTCTGATGCTGCAAGATGATGTCTCATTGTGGTTTCAATTTGCATTTCTCTGATGATTAGTGACTGCAATTCAATATAAGGCCACCAGAAATATACAAATCTCATAAAAAGATAGTATACTTCTAATTTCATGCTTTTATTATGTAGACATATTTAAATTACACCTCTTTAATATCCATTAATGGCTCTCAAAGTCTCTTTCAATATGAACCAAAAACACCTAGTAAAAGGTTTCATTGTCAATAAATGTGAGTATAATAATACCTTACATTTGTGTTGTAATTTACATGGAGTTTACAAAGCAGAAGGTCAATGTCTCTTTGTTAACTATGAAGAGGCTTTATATTTTAAGTAACATTTGGCATTTTGGACCTTTCAAAGGCATTAAAGCAATTTCCACACACTCAGCATCTCAAACCAAGGACAGTTGACCAGACAAGTTAGGGCACGTCAGTGAAGGCTGCCAAAAATGTTGGTTCTCCACTTCCAAATTATCTACCCCGATAGGTTCTCCCACCTGGACACTGTCATGGAAAGCTCATATTTAATCATCTAGATATGTATTAAAATGCTCTACTGAAATATAAAGCCTAAAGCTGAGAGAGAGGATTCTCCAGTGCAGAGGTGGCCAACATGATTAGAAATTCATATTTTATGGGGTCTAACACATGCATTATTTGATACAAGAAGCAGGTTGTTGTGAGACAGCCCACTTGGCATATGAGCAATGGGTGTAATTCAAGTGAGAATCAAGTGCATATGGATGCTGCTTTCATATCTATTTCCTTAATGTCAGCAGTCTTTCATAATGTCCCAGTAATTACATATATACGGTTAAACTGGAATAAGTTCAAAATTATTAAGTTAATTACTGTCAACTTTAACTAAAGTTTCTAATAACCCAAGTTAAAGAGATTGGCACCTAAGGTGCAAGATTCACAATGGTAGAAGGGTACAAAACGTTTGCGCTCATGAGTCTACACCTTCATGTGTATTAGCCAGATAAACGGTATGTTTTGTTCAAGTTATCAGATGCCATATACCAAGTTGTTGTGGGATCTACATTTGACCTATGAGGAACACATTGTATCAGACAGTCTAGTAAGTTAATGGTTTAGGCTTTGTGTCCTTATCTGAATAATGAGGATGGTAACAGTAAATATCTCAGAGTGAATGAATGAAATGATATAGGTAAAGCATGCTGCCTGGTGTGCATGGAAGGCTATTAATAAATGTTAGACCTTGACAAGAAGAGTAATTAGTCTAAGGCTTTATCTCACCTGCAAGCTAACAGGTGATCCTGCCACAGTTTCATGAATGCTGGCAGAAGACCCAAGACTTCTGGGCCTTCATTGCACATGGAAAGACAAAAGACAAGTAATATGCACTTCATGTTTGCACCAGTTTCCCTCACCTCTTTATGTCCCATGGCAGCAACACCAAGCAGCCCAGGCAGATGCTATCCAATTTAGTAGTTTGTGTCAAAGCTGAGGAATTCCAATCTTCGAGAACCTAGATCTTTTAAACTGGGCTACAAGCAAGTGCCCTGACTTTTTCCCGCAAATTGAAACCTTGTCTTTAATACACTGGAAGAAAGACATTGTATCGCCTCCCCCAAGATTATTTGCTCTACAAATGTCCTTCAAAATATAATCCAGATAAATTTCATAGTGCTTCTCCTGCTATAGATACAGAAATACAAGAGACCCATGGACAATGATCTCTCAACAGACCTAATGAAGATATGCTTTCTTGGTGGAAATAAATTTAAATCCTCTCCAAAGCACGTGAATGAAATTACATGACAGATGACTGAAGATTGGGAATCCTGGGTAGGGGGTGGGTGGGTGTCATTTTATACTAGGATGAAAATGATGCCTGAAAGTTGAGGAGTGTGCATGTGCACATGTGTGTGCATATGTGTGTGTGTGTGTGTGTGTTCAGTTGAGGATGGGGATAATGGATTTTTAACATATATTGATAGGCTATTAGGTAACAAGCCATGCATTAGACAATATGGCATAGCAGTTAACAGCCAAATGCTTTGAAGTCAGGCAGACCTAATTTGCATCAGGCTTCTGCCACTTACAAGCTGTGCAACATAAGCCAAGATACCCGATGACCCTGAGATACCATGTCTTTAAGCGAACAATAGAAATCATAATAAAGGCACCTTCATAGTCTTCAACTTCACAGTGAAAATTAATTAAGATCATGCACTGATAGCATTAGTAACAGCCTGGCACGGAGTAAGTGCCAAAAAATGTTAACTATAGTAATAATATTTTTTCTTCATTAAATTTTCTAATCATCCTAATAATTGTCATGTTTCATCCTTGAAAAATGCACACCCTTTCACACCATTTCTCCAAATAAGATATATTGATGGCTAATTGCATGAGGAGATGCCCAACATCATTGACTACTGGGAAAGTGCAAATCAAACTTACTGTTGCACATCCATTAAGATGGTTATTATTTAAAATAAAACAGAAAATCACAATTGTTGATGAGAATGCGGAGAAATTAGAACACCTACGCATTGTTACCAGGAATGGTGCAGCTCCTGTAAGAGTGCGCTCCTGTAGAAGCAGCACGGTAGTTCCTCAAAAACACTAAAAATAGAATTACCATATGACTCAGCAATTCAATTTTTTGGCATATACCCACAAAATTGAAATCAGAGACTCGAATATCTGTTTGTACAGCTGTTCATGGTGGCATTATTCACAATAGCCAAGGGGCAGAGGCAACCAAATCAACTATTTAGCAGATGAACAGATGAACAAAGTGTGGTATATGCATGCAATGGAATACGACTCAGCCTTAAAAAGGAAGGAAATCTTGAAAAATGCCAGAACATGAACGAACCTTGAAGCCATGCTTAGTGAAATACGCCAGACACTGAAGGACAAATATCTGATTACACTTACGTGAGCTACCTAAAACAGGCAAATTCATAGAGACAGAAAGTACAATAGAGGTTACCATGGAGGCAGGTGGCACGCGGAGGAGGAGAAGGAGAAGTTATTCTTTCACGGTTACAAAGTTGTTTTTGGAGATGATACAAAAATCAGGGATATAGGCAGTGATAATATTTAGGCGACATTGTGAACATATCTAAGGCTACTGATGAATGGATAAGCCACACGTTTGAATGGTTACACTGAAAAATATTATGCATATCTTATCACAATTTTTAAAAGGTTACAATGAAACAGAAGACAGAGAAAAAAATAAAATTGTGCCTCAGCAAAAATAAAAAGAAACTAGTCCCAGGTTACACTGCGGGAAGTGTGAAATCTCAGATCTTACTCAGGTCTGACTCTAAAACTTTTTTGTCTTAAATGCTTCACACTGCACCATTAAATCCCTGTGTAACAAGGCTGAGACAGGAGTCTTTGCAACTAAACATGAAGCACTACCTTTTTCTGCCTTTTCTAACACAATACATAATGTAAGTGTACAAATGAAATTCATGAATACTTAAGCCCTTCGATACACTCTAGGATGTTTTTAATCCCAAACCAAATGTTATTTCTGTCATGTTATCGGATTCCCATTTCAGATATACAGAGTTCAACTTGTAATAAGCCTTGTTTTGCCCCCATTAACATTATTGGACATGCAGCTCAGTTCTGGTTTATGTTGCAATGTGCTCTTGACATGGTTTTAAACCCCATTTAGGCAATCCTCTGGTCCCTTCTTTATTGAAATATGACAGCATCATGCTGTAAATACTTTCCTAGGACAATGGATTCTAATCCCAACAGAAATGACTGGTGCTTCACTAAAAAATAATGGAATCACCTGCTTTTTATTTTCAGCTGTTGGCATCTGTGTTTTCCTCATACTTTGTTGCTTTTCTCAAATTTAGTAAAATTTTAAAAATTTATTCTTAATCAACATGTTCATCTCAACCAATTAAATAAAGTGTAACACATAGCAGGATAGCGATCATTATATTATTATCCTCAAAGGAGAACTTTCTGATAGCTATAAACAACAAAACAGTGTACTCTAATTCAAGATATTTTCTCCATCAGTCACCAACCCAGTCCTATTGTAACTATGTATTCCTTTCATACCTCACATAAGCTATTAGTATTCTCAATAAAAAATATAGTAGTCTTGGAAACCACAGCAAATTAAGTGGAGAGCACTGTATGTTAATAGGAATCTGCATAGTAACGTGTGTCTGTAGTCTGCAGATGCCTGTTACAGGACTGTACTTCACTACATTATGTAATGTCAAAAAGAGAAACCCAGCTGTATATTAAGTACTCAGAGTCAGAAAGCTTTCAATTCAGAAGGGAAATGTGACCCTGTCAATTTCAACCCCACCATGCCACGGAAGAGGGCAAAGAGCTAGCAAAGAGCTAGGGAAGGGAACTGACTTGCCTAGGATCACAGAGCTGAGGAGGGACCTCACTGAGGCAGGAGCCTAGAAGTCTTGACCGGTTTCCTAAGTGTAATGCTTCTGTTGGCTAAGACCATAAAATGCCCACATGCCTTCCTATTGTGGAGAAAATTCTCTTAAAAGGAAGATTGAAATGTTTAAATCTCCGCATCTTCAACTTTGCATAATATCTTTTTCCAAAGTCTGAATCAATAAGGCATGGAATCAATTTGCAGCTTGATCATCTCAAAGAGAATTAGATACTAAAAAACAAACAAACTAAAAACTTAACAAATATTCAACTGGTTTATTAGAGAACTAAAAGAGGTCACTGGATTGAGAGTTGCCATGACAACTGTCAGGCAAGAATGAGTGGAGGTTTGCTCCTAGCTATCTCATTGTCTAAGAGCTGTGAATCAGGCACACCACTCCAAGCCCTGCCTGCTTTCTCCTCTCTGGCTCTCACTTCCTTCCCTGACAGCCCAGATTCTTCCATATCCATCTCCATATCATGCAAAGAAATAACCTCTGTTAGGCAGAACACAAGGGAAGCACAGATTGCCTCATACCAGCAGTTACAATCAATAAGAATGCTCAAGTGAAACAAGTTGCCACTGCATTGTGAAGCTTAAAGCAGAAGAAAAAGGAAAGCTCTAATACAAAATGTAAGAAAGGTCACTATTTTAACAAAAATTGTGTCTATCTTTAAATGCTAACTTGCTACTTATAAATTAGCATTTTCAATAACAAAATGCAGTAATATGACAATCTTTTTCCAGCATTAACTTATTTGCCCATTGTTCACTAACACTCCTAAAACTAACTTTAGACTTGTACCTGGATTTGAAAGAAGTCCCTGAAAATAAAGATCCAGCATCCCAAACCTGAATCATACAATTTTCATCCTTTGACAATTTATTTGCATACTTTGTTGATTCTTTACAAAAAAAAAGTCTTCTCTGCTGATTTTTAAGTTGAGCACCCAGTAGGGAGGGATGATAATCTTCTCTGACTCTGGCTGATTAGGGCAAAGGTATAAAGATGTGAAGACCGTATTACAAAACAAATGCTGACACTGATTTTGACCCACTTAAAGTCAAAAAGTAAATTTTGTTTATGACTAAAATTGAAATAAGCCTGTCAGGGTAGCATAAATAGAAACTGAATAACTGTATTGGGGAAAAGTTGAGTAAAGCCAGTCACAGTTCCCTACTTCATGTCTTCAATCTCTATTAAATATCACGCTGAGGGAGATAAAGTTTTAAAACTTTGTATAGTCACATACAAAGGAAATATATTCTTCCCCGGTCTGATTCTCATCTCTGCTTAGTGTCACAGCCTGTGCATTCAAAATCAAAGGAACCCTTTGCACGTGAAAAGAAATGCCAAATTACTTACATAAACAGAGCATTCAAGTTATGCATGAAAGTCTTTCAATGCTCACAACATAGACAAACGTCTCTCTACAGATCTGGACACCCTTTAGAAAAACAGGAGATACTGCATTTATATCAGTAGTCTGCCATTGGACTGTAGACACATTAATTTGTCAAACTATCAACACATGAATAAAGTACAATTGTACTTTTGTACCAAAGAGAAACAGGATCGTCTCAAGTTGGGTATTGACTAGTACTCTTAGTGACAAGTGACAGAAATCACAGTCCAAGCAGGCTTAAGTGAAGAAAAAAATTAAATAAATTTTAAAAAAGAAAGGAAAGAAGCTTCGAAGGCAGGAAAGAAATAAGGAAGAAAGGAAGGAGAAAAGAAAAAGAAGACGTAAAAGAAAAAGAAATCAGTAGACCCATATAACTCAAGAAGTAGGGAAGTAGGGAATCGTCTTTCTCTACTACATTCTACAGAGAAGTAGAATGCACCATGCAATCATCATGAATCAGTTTCTCTCCTTCACTCTACTCTGTTTCACCCCAGGCATTGTGGAAGAGCAAGTTGAGCACAAGTTCTGCAGACCCTACCTACTCTGAGGTTTCAGATCCAGCCGGGGAATGTGAACATCTTTTTCTCAGATATCTCAAGAAAAAAACCTCACTGTTTCTAATTGGGTACTATAACTAGTTATGAACCAATCGACATGGCCAAGGAAATAGGATGTGCTAATAGGCTGAGACCTGGAGTGGACGAAAACATTTGAGACTGGCTAGGATTACAGACGACCTTTGAGAGGTGAGGACGAGTCAGGGTTTAGAAAGAAGTTATCCTATGCTAAGGATTACTTATTTCATATTGATTGTATTTCATAACTACCCTGGTGAATGTCAAATTATTCTTTAAAATTCAGCTGTGATGTCTTGAACAGTACTATGTGCATTGCAGAATACTACGGACAACGGGCAGTGCAATTATAAATATGATACCATTGATGTTCTATGGATCTGGCAAAGTGGGGCACCAAGTTAAACACACATGGTGCTGAGTTCACCTGCACTGTTAGGTGGATGGTAACTACAAAATAGAGTTTACAAACAACCCGAGAGGCTGGGAGAGGATGGAGTGTATATGGCATGTATTAGTATTTACTGTGTTCATCCATCTAAACAGTTAGTTCAGAGATTAGAGAAGATGATAAATCGGCAGATACTGGTGTGGTCAGGAAAAACTTCACAAAAGAGGCAGGGCTTTGCACAGCAGGCAGATAACTAACCTGAATGAAGGGCTGTGACTAAGAACAAAGCCAAAACAGTGTCTCTGGGAACCATTTTGAAAACTCTGATTTAGGTCTTATGTCCATAATGTCTTAACACGATTGTCAAATGCATTCATTACTTTCTCGTAAAACCACCAACCTGTCCTTCTGCCTTAAAGATTAAGTCTATCAGAACTTCTTTTTACCAAGCCATGATGATTATTGCCTGAGTTGCCTTTTTGCTTTGACGGGTCTTCTGTGTGCAAGTGAGGATAAGGCATATTTATCTTGTAATGTTCACCCTCTCTTATAGACAGATGACTCAAATGGATAGCCCTGGCTCTCTGGTTATACAGACAGCTGTTCCCCTGTGCTAAGCCTTAACCAACCATCCAGATTGTCCAGCCTTCCTTTACTATTGTCAGTGTCAACACTGATAGAACATCTGAGATAGAGGAGAAGGGGAGGCAATGATAACACCAAATATTTCTACCTAAATTTACCAGACATTCAGATAGACTAATGATTTGACAGTATTGGTGATGGGCAGGTTACTTCCAAATATCTCATCCTAATTTCATAAAATGATGGAAGGATCTGGCTGTATTTTTTCCTGCTCAGGATCCAATGCATAATTCACAGAACCAGGAAGCCCCAGCAAACTGCAGAAATGTATTGCGTCCACACTGTTTCCTCTCTATCTTTAGAACCACCTTGATGATGGTTCTTTCAATGTGTTAATCAGGGATTATACTGGTTCAAGATCCAGATCAATATGAAGTACATCTGATTTCAATGCTACTGAAAACCAGGTTGGACTGAAAAAGCTGAGAGAAAATAAAAATCAGTATTTGTTTTCCTGGCTTTTCATGAGCTTTGGCAGAGGAGAGGACTAGAGTCTTTAAAAAAAAAAAAAATTGAACTGCAATCTGATTTCCATCATGTCAAATAGTGAATAAAGTGAGATCTGATATTTAGAAAGCTGATAATTTCTTCTTCTTCCAGCTAGAGTTCTTGAGGTTTTCTGTAAAATGTGGCTAACTTACTTTAAAACACTAGTAGAGGAAGTTCAAAAAGAAAAGCTTAAAATACCTAGAGATGAACTCATTGTAGATATTCTGTCTCCTGAGATTCGCATTCTATTACTCTCACACTTGTTGACAGTATAACCAACTTACTGTAAAATTGCTTCAGGTTAGATTTGTGTGTGTGTGTGTGTGTGTGATTCTATATCAATTGCCCAAATCTTATTGGTTTCAGTGTGCATTTGTAAATGGAAACTAACTTGTAGTGCCATTGTGCTATGGTTTGAATGTGTCCTTTTAAAAAGTCATTTGTTGAATATTTAATCCCCAATGCAACAGTGCTGAGAGGTGGGATTCTTCAGAGGTAAATGGCTTGGCTCGGCACAGTGGCTCACGTCTGTAATCTCAGTATTTTGGTAGGCCAAGGAAGTTGAGGTCAGGAGTTCGAGACCAGCCTGGCCAACATGGTGAAATCCAGTCTACTGAAAAATACAAAAAAATTAGCTGGGCATGATGGCAGGTGCCTGTAATCCTGGTTACTTGGGAGGCTGAGGCAGGAGAATTGCTTGAACCCGGAAGGAGCAGGTTGCAGTGAGCCGAGACTGCACCATTATACTCCAGTCTGGGCAATAAGAACGAAACTCCATCTTGAAAAAAAAAAAGAGGTGAAGGGGTTAATGTGCTGACCATGGGAGTGGGTTGGTTTTCACAGGAGGGGGTTCCTAATGAAAGGGTGAGTTTGTCCCTCTTTTCTTCTCTCTCTCATATGTGGTTGCTTGCCCTCTGTCCTTCCACCATGGGGTGATGCCCTCACACGAAGGCCCTCACCAGGTGTGAGCCCCTTGACCTTGGATTTCTCAGCCCCCAGAACAATAGAAATAAATACGTTATTTATAAATTACTCACTCTCAGGAATTCTATTATAGCAACATAAAATAGACTAGGACACCCTACTTACCCTATATTGCCCAGCTGAATCTCCCTATGGCATTCATGTAGACTGACATATTCCAGATTTGGAGTATTATGATCTCCTCCATTGTTCCTCACATGGGCAGATGATGCGTCCTGGTAAAGCACGTATTTTCCAAAAGGAAGTTGGAGATTTGCCCTATGAAATCTTGAGGTAGCATTCTCTCACGAGGATGTAGAGAGGAAGACAAAGGAACAATGCTCAGAGCTGAGAGTTTTGGCCACTAGAGGCCGCTTTGTGAGAGCCAGTGCTTTGGTCCTCTTCCCTTGACCATGGTAGCAGCCACACATTCAACTTAAATATTTGTTCCTGAGGCAACCATTTTCTGAGGAGACTAGTTGTCCAACATAACTAGATAACGTCTTTCAGCCTGTATGTGAGGACTACTCTATACGCACACTTTCACGGAGCTTCATGCAGTGGTAACATCATTGATTAAGAACTGCCACCTAAAGCACTGGGCAGGGACCCCACTCATCTATGTGAGTGGAGGCGCTCAGCGGAGCTGACAGTCTTGCACAGATACAACCAAGCCCTGGAACTAACTCAGAGTTGAAATAAGAAAAAGAGAAATAATCTTGAACATGTGAGTTCACACTGGGGGGTGATGTGACACTGACAGCTAAGAGCTACACCAACCCAGTATTTCAAAATGTCCACGGAAATACAGGAAATTATAATGACAAGAATATATACTTCTACTTCTTGACTACAGCATGTCACACCAAGGAAATAGTGCAATAGAAGCATGAAGGATAAAGACAGAAACTTGATTCATGCAGAGTTCTCTATAAGGGCAAAAAAAAAAAAAAAAAAAAAAAACCTCATATACGTCCCAAAATAGGAGACTAGCTAAATTATAGTCTCAAAGTACCCAAGATTATTAAAAAGCAATTGAAACTAGGATTATATTGTTAACAGAAGCAAATTTTTATGATGACATTCTGAAGTCAAAAGAGTACAATACAAAATAGTACAAATTTTAGGACTCTAATGAATGCACTGAAAAGTAATATGCAAAAATGAAAATTGTATGAGAAGATTTTTTAAAATACTAAATGTGCCCTTACTAGTATTATAAATGTGTCCTTTTTGTTTTTGAGACGGAGTCTTGCTCTGTCACCCTGGCTGGAGTGTAGTGGTGCACTCTCGGCTCACTGCAGCCTCCGCCTCGCAGGTTCAAGCAGTTATCCTGCCTCAACCTCCCGAGTAGCTGGGACTACAGGCGTACGCCACCTGAGGCCAAGGCGGGCAGATCACCTGAGGTTGGGAGTTCATAACCAGCCTGACCAATATAGCGAAACTCCGTCTCTACTAAAAATACAACAACAAATTGGCTTGGTGTGGTGGTGCATGCCTGTAATCTCAACTACTGGGGAGTACGAGGCAGGAGAATCGCTTGAACCTTGGAGGCAGAGATTGCAGTGAGCTGAGATCACGCCATTGCACTCCAGCCTGGGCAACAACAGTGAAACTCCGTCTCAAAAAAAATAAATAAATAAATAAATAATAATAATAATAATAATAATAACAAATGGTGTAAAGGAGAGGCTGTAAGAGAGAAAACAAATTTGTTTAAGATAATATGCCTCAAAGAGACACTAAAATTATCTCTACCCAGTACCTAGACAAATGGAGGCCTTCAGTTCACAGAAGGAAAGGCTAATCTGTATTCCCAGGTATGAACCATCTGTAATTCAAGGAATGCTGTAAGCTCATGTAGTTGCACCACTCAGGCTGGAGACAAACAAATACATCTTCCTTAAATTACTTCTGAGACTCCTCCCTATAATGTACATGATACTTAATATTATAGCAATTGTGTATATTACTTATAAAAATATAAATATAAATATACTTATATCATAAATAAGCACTCAAAACATTGTATCAATAGGTATATACAGGACAGAGTCAAAAACTCTTCAAAGACTGGTGTCCAGGAATGGATACAGTGCTACTGTATATCATCAAAGAGTAGCCTTAAGTCATGTGTGTAAGTGGTATTTCAGAGTTTCATAACCAGCCAGGTATGGTGGCTCACACTCGTAATCCCAGCACTTTGGGAGGCTACGGTGGGAGGATTGGTTGAGTCCAGGAATTTGAGATACAGTGTGAGCTACGATTATACCACTGCACCCTAGCCTGGTGACAAAGCAAGACCCTGTCAGAAAAAAAAAAAAAAAAAAGGAATGTCATAATCAATAATCAATAAAGTGATCATATTAAGACTAATAAAATTTTTAAATACATTCATGATAGAGAAGTATGTTAATTTTCTTTCTTTGCAATTAAAAGAGAAATGCACAAAAGAACAGAATAATATATTTGAAGGGCCAATTGGAGACCCAGGGCCTCCAACCAGAAGGGATCTCTGGAGTTTTTCCATTCAAGTATCATTCCTTTGGGACTCTTTAAACTGCAGAAAAGCAATGAATTGTCCAAAAATTAGTGTTTGCAAGATTTTTACAGAAGTGACCACACCCTCCCTCATTCTGGATCTCTTATTTTTTGTCTGGCTCATGTTTCCTATACATGGATACAGCCCCAAATCTTCAGTCTTTATTTTTTTCCCTGATCTCTAGCCACAGAGTCACATTCTACCTTTCTGCCAGCCCCACGGACAACTCTGTTATGGACCCCAAATTTCCAAGACCCACCCCCTTTCCCAGGCTCTATCTAGCATAAGAGGGTAACCTTAACACTTCCTTGACTCACTAGCTGGCAACTGACTAAACCTCAGTGGACTTTAGTTTCCTCAATTGTAAATAATGGGTTTGAACCAGAAGTTCTTTTTCATTTTAAATATTAGAGATTAGGGTGCAATAGATACACAGGACTCCTTATTTTAGTGAGAAGCTATGCTAAACGTTTTTAAAACTTGAGATGTTTCAGATTCCTTAATTTTGCAACACAGTAATCCAGACTAGTGAGTGGGACATTTTTCTTACAACAAAGAGGAAAGCAAATCAAGCAGTACACATAAGTAGTTAGGCCAATTTCTGTTAACCAATTTAAATGGATGATACAAGCTTAGGTTAAAATGAAATATGAAATATTTGCATTTAAAAATATATTTAACAGTTGTACCTTGGAAACCAAGTCTAAATTGAATTTATTTATTTACTATTTATTATTAGTTATTATTATTATTTTTTTTTTATAGATGGGCTCAAGCTATGTTGCCCAGGCTAGACTCAAAACGCCTGGACTCAAGCCATCCTCCTACCTCAGCCTCTCTAGCATCTGGGACTATAGGTGCAGGTCACAGCACCTGGCTTGTTGCAGTTTTAGCAAGCAAACTCAGCCAGTTCAAATCAGTAAAATCATTCCTTATTTAAATAATGTGAATCATGTGGCACATGCACCCAGACCGAGACCATGCCAAGAAATGGCCCCACTGCCTTTCTCAGTGCCTCCAAATCACTTACATCATAAATACATAATTAACTGGTAGATTGTATAAAGCAGACACTAAGTGCTAGAGACATTGTCAGAAAGAATATCATACTTGGAAACAATGTAATTAAAATGCCAAATCTGAGGCAATAGCTGCCCTACTTTTCAATTCAGATATACAAGTACCTTACCTAGAAAGAACATTAACCTAGGGTGACGTCACTATAATCTATCATCTATCATTTTGACATGTGCTACATGTTGAGTGATGCCAGACTGTGGCAGTTAAAGAAACAAGGTAACTTTCACTCCTTATGATATTTCTACATTTTTAGGGATCATTAGTGGAAGACATTCCCTGTAACTGGAAAAAAAAAGGAGACAGAACATTTCTGTCTATGTAAAGTCTTCCAAATTAGTTCTAAATGAAGAAAGCTATCTTTGCATTCTTGTCTGCAGCAGATGATTCCATCATGGGTGTTTCTCTGTTCTTCTTTACTCTTGGAATGTCAGACTGTGGGAGGCTCCTAAAGCCTTGAGTCCATATTTACATAAGCCCCATGTAGGTTTAAACGGTGAGATGTCAGGTCATCAAATATTCATGTCTATATATTTCCACACACATTCCCCCCAGAAAACGTTCATGGTACAGGCCATTGATAATGCATACCTCACTCCTAGAACTCCATAAAACAAAACAAAATAAAAACAATATTACAGTGACGATTCCTTGGAGAGTTTAGCTGACAGTGAGGACCGGATCCCAGAATACTCAAAGCATCCTAATTCATAGAGACAGAAAGTAGAACAGAGGTTACCAGAGCTGGGGATGTGGGGGAGGGAAGGAAGAAAGAAGAGAGACTTATTGTTTAATGGATAGAGATTTTGTTGATGATGAAAAAATTTTGAGTATAGATAGTGGTGATGTTTGCACAGTATTGTGAAGGTATCTAATGTCTCTCATGAATGGTTAAACCATACTTTTGAATGGTTGAATAATAAATGTTATACATATTTTATCACAATTTTTTAAAAAGGTGAAAACAAAAAAAAAAGAAAATTGTGGCTTAGCAAAAATCAGAAATTGGTCTTCCTCATGCACTGTATTAAATATAGTAGCTTCCTTTGACACTTAGTTACTCACTTAGTTGAGAGCAAGACATTTGGCAAGAGATGGGACAGGGATCACGAGGTTGTAGGAATATGTGGCAAGAGGGTAAAAGAGAAGTGAGGACCAGCTGCGGAAGTGTCTTGGCTCTGCCAGATGGGAAGATGGCAGAAAGAGGGTCTAAGATGCTGGGGTCATATAATGCAACCTATCTATAAATAATATAGATTCATACCCTCATTTCTTCCCCCCACCCCGCCCGCCCCAAATAAAAATCTTGACTTTGCAACATTAACTGAAGAGACAAAGGGCAAACTATGCACTAAGAACCCAGGGTTGTTGAAGGCAAGGCAAAACCCTTAAAATAACAATTAACCAATTAGTTTTCATCTCCCTAGGAGATGCAAACTCAAATGCTTATAGTATCAGGAGGTCACATGAAGAGTCAAGTGCATGTGAGCAGGATGCATGGGGATGAGGATTGGGATAGGAGCCACTGTGAATGCAGAACTCAGGCCCACGCAAACGCCATGCCACTCTTCAGCACCCTCTGTGGATTGCCTTGCAGACCTCCCCGTACTGACTGTTCTTTTGTGATTTCTCCAAAGAAAAGGCATACAGATTTTTCTATGAAATTGTTAGATTTTTTTGAAATTGAAAAATAAAACACAGCTTGATTTCTTTATTTATAGCAGCTTGATTCATAACCAAATAAATCTTTATTCATAGTTCTCAAAACTTGGAAGCGACCAAGATGTCCTTCAGCAGGAAGCCAGATATAGGATACCTATATCTGGTGGTACATCCAGGCAACAGAATATTATTCAGCATTCTATCAAGCCATGTAAAGATATGAAGGAAATTTAAATGCATATTACTAAGTGAAAGAAGCCAATTTTAAAACTCTAGGTACTGTAGAAATCCAACTCTGACTTCCTAGAAAAGGCAACGCATGGAGACAGTAAAAAGACCAGTGATTGCTAGGGGTTTGGGGGTGGAGAGGGATGAATAGACAGAGCACGGAGAATTTAAAGGGCAGTGAAACTATTCTGTATTGGTGGGTGCATGTCATTACATATTTGTTAAAACCCACAGAATATACACAATCTAGAGCAAACCATAATGTCAACTGCAGACTCTGGGTAATAATAATAACAAATGTATCCCTCTGGTGGAGGATATTGATAATGGGGGAAGTGGTGCATGTGTGGAGGCAATAGGTATATGGGAAATCTCCGTACCTTCCTTTCAATTTTGCTGTGAACCTAAAACTGCCCTAAAAACAAAGTCTAGGCCAGGCATGGTGGCTCATGCCTGTAATCCCAGCACTTTGGGAGGCTGAAGCAAGTGGATCACCCGAGGTCAGGAGTTCAAGACCAGCCTGGCCAATCTGGTGAAACTCTGTCTCTACTAAAACAGAAAAATCAGCTGGGCATGGTGCCAGGCACCTGTAATCCCAGGCTGAGGCAGGAGAATCACTTGAACCCAGGAGGCGAAGGTTGTAGTGAGCCAAGATTGCGACAGAGCAAAACTCTGTCTCAAAAACAATAAAATAAAATAAAATAAAATAAAATAATAAATAAAATAAAAATAAAGTCTATTATTCATAAAGAATTCATTAATATAACACTTTTTATCAACACATATACACAAACACACATATACATACATTTGCAGTAAAAATTTCATTAGTGTACCACTGTTTTCAAAATCCAGGCAACTCAAGGGAAGTCACCAACCAAAGCCTTTGCTATGTCCTTTCCCCCAGCAACCTAATCACCTGTTTGTGGCTAGTACAGGAAATGCTGGGGATGTTCTGTGCAACTTAATATCTGCAAAATACTTATAATCCCCACACCACTAGACAGCATTTGTTTTGCATCATGAAATACTTCTATCTCAGTTTAAAAAATACTAGCACTTAAAGGTGTATTATGCCTTCAGCAGAAATAATTGTTAAGGTTTTCGGAATAGATCTTCACTTCTTTCTCATCTCCTGTGGTGTATAAAGTGTATGCCTGTAATCCCAGCACTTTGGGGGAGCAAGGCAGTCAGATCACAAGGTCAGGAGATCGAGACCATCCTGGCTAACACGGTGAAACCCTGTCTCTACTAAAAATATGAAAAATTAGCCAGGTGGTGGGGGCCTGTAGTCCCAGCTATGGGGAGGCTGAGGCATGAGAATGGCAGGAACCCGGAAGGCAGAGCTTGAAGTGAGCCCAGATTGCGCCACTGCACTCCAGCCTGGGTGACCGAGTGAGACTCCGTCTCAAAAAATAATAATAATAATGATAATGATAATAGGTAGAGCACTCCCCGCAAAGAGCAATGAGTTAGCATTCGCCTTCATCTTCTATTTTTCATTTTTCCTAGACAATCTTTCCTACTCTGAGGAAAACTGGAAAACTGCCTATTAGGATGTAGATCACTGTACTCTGTGACCTACAAGTGAAGACAAGAGGTAGCGCACACATCACACTCACAGAACAAGAGTAGGTAAACAGAATAAATTTTTGAAAAAGCAAAAATTCCTTTTTTTTTTTTTGTATTTAGAGAGAGACAGAGAGAGAAAGAGAGAGAGAAACATTGTATAGATCAGCTGCCATTTAGCATATTGACCACCATGCCTTGTCCCGAGGGCCCAATTGGAGATTGTTGGCATCTCTCAAAGGCGAAGTGAGAGAAATAATTGAGAGAAAAGCTGCCTAAAGAAACTGAAATTGCTCCATGCCTCTTAGCTCTCTACCTGCTATGCCTAGAGGCCACTAGATGCCAAACATACTAGAACTTAAGTTTGGCCTTGAATAATTCCTTGCACTAAGGTATTTCTGTTATATTTTCATTCTAAATGCATGGTCTCCATAAACAAAATCATGAAAAATTAATTATGCCATCTAATGTAAAAGTTATGTTGGGAACACAACCCGTTATCCATCATCTAATGCTCCCTGTAGAAAGATGTGTATGAGATTTCTTTAAACTTCAAGATGTTTCCTTGCCCTTAGGAATTGGTCAAATCGTTCTTTTAATCATTGAGATCATTTCCTCCCCCGTTCCTTTGCCAACCCCTACTTCTTCCAGAAAGTAAAAGCCAAGAGCAAAGCTCTAACAGAAGTCATAGTTACAAGAGATGGAAGCATGTTAATTTTTTTACCTCAAGGGATATGAAATTAGTGGTTATCTAAAATATCTAGAACTATACCTTGCATGAAATAATTTTAATAAACACTTGTTAAATTGAGCGGAATTTATGACTTTTCCAGGAATTACGAAATAAGCACTTAGGAATGAAAGCACCACCATTTAAAATGAATTTAATTAAGGATAATTAATAACTTAATTCAAAGTTATAATGACATCGAGATGGATTAAGTGTCAAAGAGTGCTGATGATTTGTTTTTCCTGAATCTCAAAAAACTAATGTGCAATGAGCACCATTTTCTATACAGTGAATAAATGCAGACATTAATATTATTACATAGGTGAAAAATGGCTGATGTGTGTTCATGCTGGCTCTAAAATCATATTTTGACTTATTAAATGGAAATTTCTCTAGTTTTCCATTATAAATGGCTGTGTTACTTCCTATCACTTTGCCAAAATTTTATTCTGGGGTTGCAGTCTCATAAGAATCATAGAAGCACAGATCAAAACAACAATGGGGATTTATCCACCCAGTAAGTCCAGTGTCAACATGCCTTTTTACAGATGAAGCAATCAAGGACACATGGGCCAGCTGTCCTGGAGGCAACTCAATGCAGGTATACTGGTTAATTTGCCTTGCTATAGAAGAATGCCTGAGACTGGGCAATTTGTTAAGAAAAGAGGTTGGCTTGACTGACGGTTCTGCAGGCTATATGAGAAGCACAGTGCCAGCCTCTGCTTCTCCTGAGGGACTCAGGAAGTTTCCACTTATGGCAGAAGGTAAAGGGGCATGTCACATGGGAACACAGGGAGCAAGAGAGAGAGAAGAGGAAGTGCCAGACACCTTTAAACAAGGAGCTCTCCTGTGAACTGCCAGAGCTACAACTCACTCATACCATGGGTATGGCACCAAGCCATTCATGGGGAATTCGCCCACCCCCCCGTGACCCAAACACCTCCCATTAGGCCCACCTCCGACATTGGGGATCACATTTCAAAATGAGATTTGACGGAAACAACAGCAAAACTATATCAATAGGTTTATTCCTGAGTCATCCTACAAATGCTCTTTCTGTTGCTCCACAAAGTAATCACCCAAGGAGAAATCAAATGGATAATGAGAACCAAAATAATCACGGTGAAATATATGTGATAAAGGTAGACATAATCAGAGCTGGACGACTGAGGACAAGATCTTTCTCTGTCTTACTTATATTCACAATGAGGGCACAGTTATGCAGGACACAGTTCATGTTTGAGCATCAACCCTGACAGATTTTACGTAAGACCTGCACTGTGAAGACTTAGCCAGGAGGGGAAGGAGGGCTCTGACTGATTATTGATGTCTCTCATGTATTGTTCCCCTAACTAGAATAGCCTCAAGGTGTCTTCCATATCCAGTACTCCGCTGGCCAAGAAACATACAATTTTGACACAGCTTCAACAGGATGCAATGTGATATGGACCCCTATCGTTTCATTTAGCATTCCCCTCCCTCCCTCAGTCTTTTTGCTCTTTTCCTAGTCTCCTGTGAATGATCTTTTTTTACCTATATTTATGTTTTTTTTCCTCCCATTCCATGATGACTTTCAGAAATTTCATTCTCCCCCCCATAACTCCAATGAAAACCACTTAATTCTACTCTCTGTTCAAGCCTGAGCATCTGTTCATTTCAGATTTCCTAGTCTGAAATTTTGTCACCCTGTTGCCCCAGGGTACCCTGTTGTCCCACGTCATTTCCTGCTGGACTAGGGCCACTTTAATGTCTCATTATACACACAGACACACACTCTCACACACACAGCAACACTTAGAAAAAATGGAAATTATAGAAAGTATAAGGACAATAAAAAATAATCCATACATCTAGCTATAAGGTAGTTTTTAATATTAAATAAAATCGTAATCATGCTTCATATACTATCCTTCCATTCTCCCCAGCCACACTCTTTTCTCTTTTTCACATTACATGATGAAGCATATCTGAAAAATCAACCCTTTGGAGAAAGGGCTGACCATGAGATTCACAGAACTTGTTTGTCCTTAGTTAAATTTCTTAAACATGCTAAATCTTCATTTTTCTATCTGTATATAACCAAATAGTGAGAATAAAATATTGGATATGAAAGACTGGTAACTTTCCCAAAATGATCACAAAACCAAAAATGTATAACATGTATCCATCAAAATCTACAACTCGGTACCATCAAAGACACAAAAATAAAGTCTACAAAAACAACATACTGCCACATACACAACACATAACAAAGTTATAATACCCAGAAAACATAAATAACTCCAACATATACATAAGAATATGGGAGAAAATCTAAGAGCAAAATGAATAAATGTCATGAACAGGCATTTGATGAAGAAAAACAAGTTTCTAAGTAATGTATGAAAAGATTTGAAGTTCAAACCATGCAAATCAAAACAACAGTTTACATCGCTAAGCATCAAATAATGACATTTAAATTCATTCATCGATTCAACAGATAATGATCAAAGGCCAAATCTATGCCAAGTATGATGCTGAACACAAAAAAGTGATGGAGACCCACCGCTTTTGAGGATTTGGGAAGGAGAATTTCATATACTGCTGGCAAAAGAGGTTTGATAAAGTCATACTGGAGGACAATGTGGCTGAGTATATGAACATTTTAAATCATTTTTGGTTTCTGATGTGGGAGGGGACAGGGTCTAGCTCTCTCTCCCAGGCTGGAGTACAATGACAGGATTGCAGCTTGCTGCAGCCTCCAATTCCTGGGCTCAAGAGATCCTCCTGCTTCAGCCTCCAAAGTAGCTAGGACTACAAGCACACACTACTGTGCCCAGCTAGTCTTTTTTTAAAACTTTTTTTGTAGAGAGGAAGTCTCACTGTGTACCTCAGGCTGGTCTCAAACTCCTGGGCCTCAAGAGCTCCTCCCACCTGGGCCTCCCAAAGTGTTTATAACAATTACTCCAAGACACTCTTATCTTTTGTCTAGCCTGCTATGGTAGCCTCTCCAATGAGATTTCTGCTTCCAATACTGCTGTGCTATAGTCTATTTTTTTTCAAAAAAACAACTACAATTATATTTTAAATATAAATCTGATCACGTCGTGTTTCTGTTCAAAACAATCCAATGAGTTCCCATCATTCTTAGAGTAAAATCCAATGTTCTACTATCCCACCCTCCTCTCCACTGGTATTTCCTACCAGCCTTTGATTACATCTCCATTGGGATCCCCAACTCTCTTCCACTGCCCACTGCACTCCAGTCACTCATCTCCTGAACACAGCAAGGATGATTCTGCCTTAGAGCCTCATGTGGAACACCCCACCCCAGAAATTCAGATTCTTTCATTATATCCAGAGCTCTGTCAAATCTTTTCACATTGACCATCTCTGAGCACCCTAACTGATAGCAGCCATGTTGTCCTTCATTCCCAAACCCTGCTGGGTGTTTTTTGTTTGTTTGTTTGTTGGTTGGTTTTCAGAGAAGTTATCACTATTTGATGCTATGCTGCCGTATCTCTTTGTTTTCATATTTTATATACCCACATACTCACAGAAATATACTCTTGTTTACTTATTGATTGTCTGGTTTTGCCACTGGTATTTAAGCTACAAAAATACAGGAATTTGGTTTAATTTGTTCAGGACTAAATCTCTGATTCTAAAACCATGCCTGACATAGGAGCAAATGTTCCATAAAATTTGTTGCATGTATGAATGAAGTAATGAATAAATTTCAAGTACATATACTATTTAAATCAACAATTACAATACTAGGAAACTATTGTAAAGAAATTACATTTGAGCAGTATTTGCAGATTATAGCATTCTAAGTAATAGCGAAAAATGAGGACAAATCTATTTGTCTACCAATATGGAAGACACCAGATAAATTATAGCACATCCATATTATATAATATAAATGGTACCATAAAAATAGAAAAAAAGAGAATGAGGTAGACCTATATGATCTAATAAGGAAAGAGCCCCAAGTCATTGTCAAGTGAGACAAAAATGTAGGTCACTGGCACAGATATCATTTTGAAAATCTGATAATGGATAAAAAGTGCCATATTTTATACACAGAATGTCAAAACAGCACTGTATACAAAAGAAGCCAGCAAGAACATCTCACAGAATTTGTGACAGATGTTGCATTTCTATACCCTGATTAATGCCCTGACAGACCTGTAAGTGTGATCAAATGACAGTAGTCCTTCCTTGCTGTGTCATTTTCTGGCTGCCCAGATCTCATGCATCTCAGAAGTGAAAATTTCCTACTATTTTCAGGTAGTCTGCTCCAGGGTTTATCTTAAGAAGTAGTGAAACTGTCCTTTATTTTGTTGTCACTTGTACACATTATCCATTGTTCTATCATTTTTCAACTTAGGAAAAACAAAATTTCACATAAGGGATCACATCCCTTATTATTATAATTTTTTTACTCCTTTCTAGTTTTACAAAAATGTGTTTACAAAAGAGGCCCAACATCGTGGCTCATGCCTGCAACTCCAACACTTTGGGAGGCAAAAGTGGGTGGATCTCTTGAGACCGGGAGCTTAAGACCAGCCTGAGAAAGATAGTGAGACCCTATCCCTACAACACAATTAAAAAATTAACTGATCACTGGTCACTGTGGTGTGCGCCTGTAGTCCCAGCTACTCAGAAGGCTGAGGAGGAAGGCTCACTTGAGCCCAGGAGTTGGAGGCTGCAGTGAGCCATAATTGTGCCACTGCACTCCAGCTTGGGTCATGGAGCAAGACCCTGTCTCTTAACAAATAATAATGTAAAATAAAAATCTAAAAAATGTGTTTATAATAAACAAATCAGAAATGATATAAAATCCTGAAGCCAAAAAAGTCATCTATAATCCCAACCCTAAGAGATAACTACTATTAAAATTCTTGTGTATGTATTTTCATCAAATTTTCAAGGTGTAGATACCAACGTACTCTCCTGTGTATTTGGAGCACGCTCTATAAGCAGAGCAAATATTTATTTCGCCAAAGTCCTATAAGCACTTTCTCAAAACATTAAATATATATGAAAACAAATTTTATCCTGCTACTTGCATTCTGTTGTAGTTTATGCATACAATACTTATCCAATCAATCACTCATTATATTCAACAGTAAATATGAGGCTTCTAACATTTACTCATTACTGAAGTAGATGCGAACCATCTAGCTACGGTCTTTCCCATTAAGTCAGGAAAGAAAGATGCTGAACAAGCAATTACCCCAAAGGCAACCCTCTTCTTCCAGTGACTTCAAATCACACTTCATGTTACTCTTTCTTCATACCTTGAATCCAATCTTTCAGAAAGTCCTATTTGCTCTGTATTCAAAATATAACCATATATTTTTAGGTGAGAAAAGTAAGCAAGCACAGTACAATTTATATTATCTGCAAACATGTTTGGGCAAGAAAGGGAGATGAAAGTTAGCGTAACCCATTGTATGCCTTCCTTTATTCACACACACATACACACACCCCACAGGAGCAGACATATACATATAAAGAACCATTGGAAGAACAAATAGGTAATTATTAAAATGGGATTCAGAAGGACTGGACTGTGTGTACACACTTTTAAAATAATTTTGATTTTTGAATCATGTAAACATCTTGCTTATTAAACATAAAATTAAGATATTCAAAAAATATAAAGTTTTCAAGTATATCAACCAAACCCTTCCCTACTACCTCTACCCTTACTACAACAGCTCACATTCCCAACATCTTTTTCCTTTATTATTACAACAGCCTCTTAAATAGTCTCCTTGGCTCCGCAGTGTCCCTTCAGCCAATTCTTGATGCAGTGTCCAGACTGATTATGTTGAAATGCAAGTAAAATAATGTTGTTTCATCAACCAAGCCCCCCAACAGCTTCCCACTCCTTTCTGAGTAAAAAGCCTGCATCCTCACAATGGCCTATGGGGTTCCTTTCATTCTCTGCAACCTTGTCTCCTGCTATTCTGCCATTGGTTCTCTCTGCTCAGCAATAGCGTCCCTTTTGCTGTTATTCAAACACATCCAGCATGCCCTTCCCTCAAGGCTTCCATTGCGCCCTTCCTCTGCCTAGAACGCCCTTCTCTCTGACATCAGCAGGCTTCTCTCCCTCATATCAGGGAAGTTTTGAATCACTTGTCACCTTATCACTAACCCTTCCCTAACACCCTATTTAAAATCACACTGTCCCTTCCTCCACCTATCTCTGGCATTATCCCCATCCTTGATCAGCATTTCTCAATGGCACTCCTCACCATCTGATGCAGAACATGTTTTATTTATTATTTTTTCATGGAATCATTTGTTTCTCCAGTATGACAAGAATTTTCATCTGTTTGTCACTGCTGGATCTCCTGTGTCTTCATGGGTACCCGACACACTCAGTAGGCACTTACTGGATATTTAGTTACTGAATAAATGAATGATAAAAATTAACATAACTTTGTGGAGACTTAAAAACTAAGTTTACAGGGTACTATGGGGGCAGAGTATAAAAATTAAGTAGCCAATCCTCTATTGGTGGACATTACATTTACTAAAGATATTTCACCATTACAAATAATTATGTAGTAAAAATAACTGTATACATGTCCAAGTATTTTTTAGAACAATTTTACAAAGGTAAATAACTGGGTAAGTTTAGACATAATACTGACTTGCGACATATTGCAAAATTGCCAATAAGGAAAGTTGTGCCTTTTTCATTAAATAGACAATGGGAGTTACATTGTAAAAATATACTTTATAGGCAAAAATATTGTTTTAATCTGTGTGGCTTTGAACACCAACAAGATTGAAATGTTTTTAAATGTTTCTTGGTAGTTTTTATTTCTTCTTTTGTGAGCTGCCTAGTCATATCCTTTGTTGGTTTTTTTCCTATCATTTATCTTTTTCTTACTAAACTATGAACTTTTATTTACCTAATATACTTATTCTGTAATTAACATGTCACTACTATTTTCCCAGTTTGTCACTTAAATTTAATTGCATTTATCTTCATCTGACACACTAACATTTAACATTTTTAAATTAAATTTATCAATATTTTCTGTTACAGTTTTTGACTTTGCTGCAATGACTAAAAAGGATTCACCCCCTCAAGGAAAGATAAAATGTACTCGTATTTTCCTCAAGCTTTATTTTTTGACATTACAAGTTTAACTTAAGTCAGATAAAATAGCAAAACCCCTTAAATATCTTCTTTCCATCCTCTTTTCTCCCTCCTTTCTTGAAAGGATGGGATTCTTTTTTGCATGAACTCAATTGACTCATTCACCCTGGTACCCATGAAAGGCCCCCTCAATGTGGAAAAAGTAACTTCAGAGGTGAGAAGCAGCAGCTACAAGGGGAGATAGGGAGGTCACTCTGGGTCCCATCAGTCAAGCTTCCTGGCTTAGCAAGGAATTTAAAAGCAGCTGTTTTAAGTTGGACTTCAGCTAAACCCATGTGCTTATCTCTTGATTTGATCAACATCTTTCTTGACACATGTAAAGCATGTGTAAGATCTACGATCTGTTATTTTCTTGGATGATGAGGATTTTTGCAGATGGTGTTTAATCAAATATATTCACTCAGTAGAAAAATCTCTGAAGCATCACATGGTCTTCCTGGTTATTGACAGACTATTAATAAGAGAGGAAAATCCTCTCTGTCACTGCACCAATAATTCACAGGGAAAAAAGCAGGTGAAGTTTCTGTTTCTTGTGAAAAACAAGCTATGCTAACCATTCCATTTTTATTCTCAGTTTGTACCAATTAATTTACCAGAGCAGTTTTCTAAAAACTTGTTTCAATATGAAACTTCTCTATCACTATTAGATGATTTTTGATATAGGTTTTATACATTTTCTACAATCCAGGCTCCGTTTCTTTCTGTTTTCTTTGTGTGAATGCCTTCAAAAATAAATATGAACTCAATTACCAATTTTTAAATGAGTGACATAAGCTCAGATAGATCTTGGTTTGGAGTTGGCAGACATGAGTCTGAATCTTGTCCTCACCTGTATGACTTTGGGTATTAGTATTTAAATTCTCTAAGCCTCCTTTTCCTCACTTATTCAAAAGGAGCTGACACACTATACCTCACACGGCTGTTGGAAAGTTAAATATGCTCATGTGTGCCAGGTACCTCACCCATTGTAAGAAGAGATGTGTAAGAAAACTTCTTGGTCTGGAAACCAGGCACCAAAGTCTCGACATCAGTACCTGTTATTTCACTGTGTCACGTTTTGCCTCTTTTCGTGTTATCTGGATACCTCGTGCATGCAGTTCTCTGAGGTCCAGCTGTTTTGCCAACGTTAGATGAAGTCAAGTTCTAACAAACTCCAACGCAACCTGACCCCTATCCAATCCATCTACACCCTAGTAGGCCTGCACAGCCATCTAAGCTGTTATTTAATGACATGCTCCGTGGTTCTGAAGACAGTAACAAGAGGAATGGGTTTCTCTCTCGGCATGGGAAACATCATTCCAGGATCATAAATTTTCTGGAGTAATTTGTGTCTCTACTTACAATATTCAAAAGTTCTAATCCAATTAAACTCTTCTGTGGACATACTGTCACTCAAATAAAATTCTTGTTTTGGTGGTTGACTTAATTCCACTGTGACTCAGTGAAAGCAGTACTCAATGTCATTATATTTTCATAGCATCCAGAGTGATTTTTAAATACACAAATATGATTATTTCATTCCATACTTTATAATCTGAGGATAAAGAACAAAATATGTTAGTGACTAACAAGCCCAGCCTGACCTGGCTTGGCCACTTCAATGACCTCATTTCTTCCCACTGTCTCTCTGCATTCCTGGAACACTCACCCCCTTTCCCTGCCCGCTCCCTCTGGTGTCATCTCTTTCATCTAAGCAATTCATTTTCATCCTTTACATCTCAATTCTAACATTACACCTTAAGCAAGCGTTCATTGAAACCCCTATTTATATGTTCTCACAGCACCCTGTGCTTCTTCGTAACAGCAGTATCACAGCTTACCTTATACATTTATTTGTGGTTTTATGTGATTAGTAAATTTCTCAACTAAGCTGTATGCTTCTCCAAGACAGCAAATGTCTAGTTTGCACATCAGTACCTAATACAGACCCTATCATATAGTATGTGCTTGATACATTTTATTGAATAAAGGAGGAAATTAATGAATTTTTTTAAAAGTAAACATTTATAACCTTTTGTTACACATTTTTTCTTTTCTTTTTTTTTTTTTGAGAGGGAGTCTCGCTCTGTCGCCCAGGCTGGAGTGCGGTGGTGCGATCTTCACTCACTGCAAGCTCCGCCCCCCGGGTTCACGCCATTCTCCTGCCTCAGCCTCGCGTGTAGCCGGGACTACAGGCGCCCGCCACCGCGCCCGGCTAATTTTTTGTATATTTAGTAGCGACGAGGTTTCACCGTGTTAGCCAGGATGGTCGTTACGCATTTTTAAAAGAATGTGGATGCTACTGTCATCAGGCTTCTGCGTCATGCACAGTGGCCTTAGAAATAAAGTGAGACACTAAATACTAATTGTTAAAAGGCATTCTAAACAGTTATGTTCTCCTGTTAGCTGCAGTAGTTGTTCCTGTCATTCCCTCAAAGCCATAAAAAGGAAGGATGGTTTCTCCTTATTACATTAGTCCTGAAATCCCACTATTTATAAACTATAATACTATTGTGCTACACTCACCCACTCAACCATTCCTCGACGCAGGAAACACTTGTCAGTTGTATACTGTTCAGGAAGATCATTACTTAAAGGTGGCTTGAGGAAGAACGTAAGTCAGAAGGAAAAAGAGGAATATGCTTTGTTGTGATGAATTGCTACAAAAATAAAAATTATGAATTTGATTTTTGTTTAGAATGAAAAGCAAATGCCTATATCCCTGAGGGCCACGCCATATGTCAAGTGAAACTCGCAAAGTGCTATTCAAAGGAAATGACAAAGATTGCTTTGAGAGCATTAAGATAATAAAGCAAGGTTTCTTGAGTGGCTCTCTTCCACCACTCTGTGTCAAAAAAAACTGTCTGAGGTCTAACAGTTCTGATTTGGTGGATCCTCTCTGAAAAACACAATAGCAACCACTGGTGCTGTTAGCAAGAGTGCAGACAGGCCGGGCATGGTGGCTCATCATGCCTATAATCCCAGCACTTTGGGAGGCCAAGGCGGGCGGATCACCTGAGGTCAGCAGTTTGAGACCAGCCTGGCCAACATGGCAAAACCCTGTCTCTACTAATATAAAAATTACCCAGGCATCGTGGCAGGAACCTGTAATCCCAGCTACTTGGGAGGCTGAGGCAGGAGAATGGCTTGAACTCGGGAGGAGGAGGTTGCAGTGGCTGAGATTGCGCTTGGGGGATAGAGGAGACTGTCTCCAAAACAAGCAAAGGAACCACAACAAACAGCAAATGGGGAACAAAAAGTAGGGTGGGAAAATTTCTTTAAAATAATTAACATAAGGCCGGGCACGGTGGCTCACGCCTGTAATCCCAGCACTTTGGGAGGCCGAGGCGGGCAAATCACGAGGTCAGAAGATCGAGACCGTCCTGGCTAACACAGTGAAACCACGTCTCTACAAAAAATACAAAAAATTAGCCGGGCGTGGTGGCGGGCGCCTGAAGTCCCAGCTACTCGGGAGGCTGAGGCAGGAGAGTGGGGTGAACCCGGGAGGCGGAACTTCCAGTGAGCCGAGACTGCGCCACTGCCACTCCAGCCTGGGTAACAGAGCGAGACTTCCTCTCAAAAACAAAAACAAAAACAAACAAACAAAAAAATTAACATAAATGAATTTAAAAGAAAACACAATTGAGTCTTAATGCTTGTTGTTCTAAAGCATGAATTGCAATAGTTGATGACTTCAAGGATAAATTTTCCTTGAAAAAAATTCTACTAACTTCAAATTTTTGTCAACTGGGCTTGACAATGAAATAGGAGTGCTCCACTGTTTTGGGGTTTGCTATACTTGCCATGTTTTAAAAAAATTTAAAATTGAGAAAATTCAACAGAATATAGTGAGAAATAAAATTTGCGGTTATGTTCTATAAAGCCTCTTACTTTTATATATTTAGGATTTAATAGCTAAAAGTAGAAGGGCATTCTTCGGAGGAGTTACTCAAGTTACTTATATATGTTGATTCACACTAATATGAAAATTGTCTTGGTGAGTCTACGGACAAGGGGATCTACAAATTGGATCCAAAGAATTCTGACAGCCAATATGGTAGGATTCATTAATCATGCCTAAAAAAAAAAAAAAAAGAATAGGTCTAAGTACCATGGGTGGTGAACTAGCTGGTGCCTTCTCAGGCCATTGATATGGCTGACCCCAATGTTTACTGGTCCTAAGAACATTATATTCACTGGTGTAGAGAGAATGGAAACATAAATGTTGCATTGACTTGCTTCAGGTCTTCGTGAAGTGAATCATTCAGGTGAGTACTCAGCAGACATGGATCTTACAGAAGTTTGAATATTGCGTGCTTGTAGGATCTCTGATAGTCCACAAAGCTTAGTATGCATGCTCCAGGCTCCAGGAAGCACACATTGCAGAGGCCCCCAAATGGGATACCAGGATGAGGGTCCCTTGCCTCTGCCTTCCCTGTATCAGTTAACCATAAGTAAAGCAGAAAAGCACATAACAGTAAGAAACAACTTAACTAGACTGCAAATCCTATAGGCATGTCTACAAATTTACTGATAGAGTGTACATTTACATGAAATATGTGCACATATGTACATTGAAAAGGTAATTTATTCATATATATGAAAATTAATACATACGAACAAATGTGTATATATATATTTATATTCTTCATTAATTAAATCATAAACACATTCCTATATAAGAATATTTCCAAGATGAGTGAACAAGACAATATTTGTTTTATATGGTAGTTATTTTTAGATTTTAGGCAAAATATAAGAAACTAAAAATTATATTTGAAAAATTAATATCCTCATTAACTTGCAAAAGACATGGTTAAATTAAAAATGAAATGAAATACCTACGTTTTAGTTCACGTTCATTTCTTCTAATGATTATCATGTTAAAATGATAGATTTTTTAAAGTAAAGATTAAGACAATAATAAAAATGATGATAGCAATAGAAAACAGGCCTTTGCAAAGTTTGTAAATTGAAATGTGAGTTTTGTTCCTGACATAAAAACCAGATTACAGAGCAATTTGATTTATAACTTTTAACTACACAAAGGGTTGGGATATACAAATTCTTGAACAGATAATCAGAGACTTTGGATTGGTGGGGGGATCTTGTTATTGCATCTAAAAACCCAACTAGGGATGAATCTGTTCGGCAAAATTCCTAAAATGTTCCTCCTCCTGCAAGGGTGTATCTAGAGAAACAGAACACACTATCTCCTTTTTTATTTTCTAACTAGATCTTTTAATTATTAAAAAGGTTTTTCTTTATGTACTCTCTACTGATAACCCCAATGCGCTAGTCTATAATATTCTTCCTCCCTCTGTCAGTAATTCAGCAATTTTTTTTAACATGTACTCTGTGCCAGGGACTGGAGTCCAACACAATTAATTGAATTACTGTGTCACATTAAGAAGGCAGAGAGTAAATCCTTCCCAGTGGCACAAACTGACACAATGTATATATCTTTCACTATCTGTACTCTCATTCTACAAATGTTTGCTACAATGATACGCAATAATTTTTACCTAAAAGTTATTATCAATCTCTAAACCTCATGCCATTTATAAACATCAGTGAAAATGTTTAATTGCAGGCAAGACCTGGTGAGAGGAAGCAGAGTGTACTGCAATCGTCCGTGTTTTTATTCTAATAACAAGTATCTCCTGCTTGTGCTTTCTACTAATAGATGGATTTTTTCATTATCACTATCAATTCCCCTCACAGTTTAAAGTAAATATGTCTCCTACGGAAGTCGAAATGCCTTTTGAAGAAAGTCAGAGAATTTTAAAGGCCTTGAAAATCCAAAGAAAAGTTGGAATGATGAAGTGCATTGAGAGAGATGTTAGTTATGAAAATTTAATTTGTCTCTGATACTGCTCAGTTTCTGCACACAAAGATTTCAAAGAACAAGTTTAGGTGTTAAATAACAGGGCAATGGATGTGTGAAATTCTTTATGTGTGCATGAAGTGTTCTTATATGGGTATTTAAGAGGATTTTAACGTACTGAGGACTTTGGTTGGAGTTTTTGAATAATTCTTCTTTCCTTTAAAATACAGAGATAAAGGTTCTTGCTAACTCCAAATTCACTATCAGCAAACTTTCAGGAGATGACAACCTTCAGCTAAAGGGGATGTCTAAATTCCAGGTGGAGGTTGGGGGCCGCCCCTTCCGTCAGCACTTTCCAGAACTTCGGGAACTTTTGGGGCATTCACTTGGCTCAGATTTATCTTGTAGTACTTAAATGCTCATAAGTGTGCATCAGGCCATCTCATCTTCATGCATTACTCCTTGAATGCCCGTCTATGGCTTTACATTTATCCATCAATGATTATATTTAATTTAGTTAGCTACTCAAATCCATTGATATTTTGATGCTTTTTTCTTCATTGCGTATAGGTCATTTTTCCACCATCTCCTAGGCTTCATGCTCTCTTTATATTTGTTCAGCAAATGATTATTTAAAATGTCTATTCAATAATGATTAGTGAATGGGCTTTTTATTGTGTTTTATAATAAATATTTTATATGTATTTGATATTTCATGAGAAAAATGATTACTTTTAGTTAATATATTTCACTAAAATGGATCTCCATGAGAGCCCTGTAAGGTGGACTAGGCAAATCTCCATGGTACTAAAATGATCCTGCCTTAGGTGAATTTCCTGTGATCTCAGGACTATAAGCTATGCAAGATGGTACCATAGAATTATTTTGACTCTTGGTCTAGTGATCTTTCCTTAAATCCATTCCTTAATTCACTGATACAATTCTAAACCAGAACATGTTTAGAACATGTCAATGTTGTTTCCCCATCTTTAAAAGTCTGTTTGGGAAAAATTATGTTTCGTGTTGACATGAGGTACAATGTCACTGTCACTGTGACAAAACATACAAGACTGGATCATGATAAGAGGCAGAAGATTCCTTTCAGAAATCCAGATCAGTCATTCATCAGGCCAGTAAACCCTATCTACAACTAAAATCTTTTTGAGATTCTTCATTCTCCCAGCTATGTTGTTATAAAATGGAAATAAAATTTCCATGATGTAAGCCAGTAGGCAAATCACAATTGATAGATCAAACAAAGGTGGGAGGGACTTACTCCCTCTTTGAGTACATCATTTTTCTTTCTTTAGTTCCCAATTTAATTTCTTTCTTTAGTTTATTTCTTTAGTTCTTTAATTCTTTCTTCAGTTATTTAGTTCCTTTCTGTAGTTCTTTAGTTCCTTTCTTTAGTTTAGTTTCTTTCTTTAGTTTATTAGGTTTTCTTTCTTTAGTTACCAAATATTAGCTTCTATACTTACCTCTACCGATAATGCTATACCAAGACACAAGGGCTGATGACTTTATGAAGGGCACTGATTGACTATCCTTAGAAAGCAACATTTCATCTGACAAAAAAAAAAAAAAAAAAAACTTTTCCTGCCTCTACAAAATATATTGATTGCCTCTATACAAATAGAGCAGAGATTGTTTATCAGTAGAACAGTATAGTTATGTTAAAAATATGTTTCTACGTTTTCATCTCATGTTTCTTCCAATTACTTTTGGTGTGCTATTATGAACTAAGATATTTGTAATACTTCTATTTCTTTTTTTTTTCACATGTGTGTCTTGGTATAAAATAAATAAAAAAACAGAAACTTGTGACTGTAAAATGATGATAAACCTGAAATGCATTTCCAGTGATAGTTAGCAACATAAAAATGAGAAAGCAGCCATGAATACTTTCATCAAAAGAATCGTAAGTGTAGAACCACAGAAGAACTGAATTGTTTGAGGTGGAAAGGACTTCTGGGATTAGCCAGGCATTGCATTCTATCACTGAAGAAGACACCACAATGTTGAGTGAGTGCCTTGCCTGGAGGCACGCAAGTCCTTGGCTGAGGTATTGTTATGTACCCTCTCACTAATGGGGTATCAAGTTGGTGGGGTGGGGGGCAGATTACAGCTGCTTAGAACAGCAGAATGGCAATATTAGTCCTCAAATGAGTGAACTGCAAGCAAATGGCCAAACCACTCTAGAAACACAGATTCAGTAGCTCCAGCAGTAGGTACGCTCTGAATACACAGCAAGGAAAAAGACCATCATTTTCCTAAGAATGGATTCAGCATATTTTTGTTTCTCTTCAGCATCTTTCCTTCATTTTTGGCTTCCCTTCCACATTTTGATGATGGTACTTTTCCCCAGGAGCACCATCAAAAGACAGCATAGCCTCTCCATGTCATGCCCCTATATTCTGCTCCACCCCACTGCCTGGGAGCCATGTTTCCCTCCGCCAGGTTGAGTCCCCCTCTGTCCCCAGGCTGGACTGCAGTGGCGTGACCTTGGCTCACTGCAACCTCTGCCTTCTGGGTTCAGGCAATTTCTCCTGCCTCAGCTTCCCAAGTAGCTGGGACTACAGGAGTACGCCAGCGCGCCCAGCTAATTTTTTATTTTCAGTAGAGATGGGGTTTCACCATGTTGGCCAGGCTGCTCTTGAACCCCTAACCTCAGGTGATTCACCTGCCTTGGCCTCCCAAAGTGCTGGGATTGCAGGTGTGAGCCACCATGCCTGGCCCGCCTTAATTCTTAGAACTTCTATTTGTTGATTCTCCCAGAAATCCAATCTTCTCCCGACTGGCATCCAGAGGAGACTGAAGACCCTGGCAGATAATAAAGAAATGAGCTGTGCTGAGCTCTCAGGGATCTTGGGGCCTCTTCAGGGGAAAGAACACTCTAGAAATACAAGCAGGGCTTTGTTTCCTGGGCTGCTTGGATCACCCCCAGTTCTGCTGACACATTGTGCCCAGTGTCCAGACTGCATGACACCTGGCAGCAGCTGCAACCCAAAGCTATATTTGGATAGCTATTCTTTGGTCATCAAAAGCAAAGAAAAGGAAACACCAATATAGATTTGCACCATGCAGTTCACTGACTAATTTCTATATATAATTGCTTTTAAATTTTTGTAAATCAACTGGTACAGTATCATTATCCTTGTAAGAGGTGTGTGTGTGCGTGTTTGTGTGTGTGTGTGTGTTTGAGAGAGAGAGAGAGAGAAAGGGAGACCGACAGAAAGAAGTGAACAGAAAGAAAGAAGGGAGAAAGAGAGAAAAAGGGTGAGAAAGGGAAGAGAGTAGTTATGGAGAGAAGGCCTAACCCAGAAATGGGAGAAGGTGGGGAAAAAGGAAACCCAAGTAAAGACCTAAAAGCAGTACGACTCCATCCTGATACCCAACATTCTCTGAGCTCACTCTACACACATGCAAGTGGATTTTTAAAACCAAACTGGTAGAAAGGCCGAGTTTCTTATTTGGATAGATATGGGTTGAAGGGCAGCAATGACCACAGCACAGGAGCTGGAGGCAGAGGGGACCAGGAGAACAGCCAAGGTGGAAACTCTGTAAAAGCCTTGGGGAGGGTTTTACATTTCACAGACCTGAGAATTGGAAGAAAAATACAAATTCAACTAGATCTCCAAGGAGTAAACATGAGTCGCCCTACCTGTTTTAAAATTATGGTTGTTCTCTTCTTTTTATTTTTTGGAGACAGAATCTTGCTCTGTCGCCCAGGCTGGAGTACAGTGGCGCAATCTTGGCTCACCGCAACCTCTGCCTCCTGAGCTGAAACGATTCTTCTGCCTCAGCCTCCCAAGTAGCTGGGATTACAGGCACCTGCAACCACGCCCGGGTAATTTTTGTATGTTTAGTAGAGACGGGGTTTCACCATATTGGCTAGGCTGGTCTTGAACTCCTGACCTCATGATGTGCCCGCCTCTGCCTCCCAAAGTGCTGGCATTACAGACGTGAGCCACCAAAGATGATCACATACCTACGTACACAGAAACCAAACCAAAACAATACAACTTGGTTGTTCAAAAAACATATGGAGCTATTTTGAGATTACAAACGTAAGAAGTGGCAGTGGTAGGCCTGGGAGCCAGACAAGCCTGACCTCAAAGGCTGAACTCCTTCCTCTCACAAGTATCACACAAACTGGCATGAATGGGACAATCAGAGTCAGGAAGAGCCAACTGCACCAACCAGCCCAGTCCAGGCTTCTTAGTTACTGGGAGAAGGAGGTTGAGCAGAGGCAATATGCAGGTCTTCCCACCTTCTACTGGCCACAGGTAGGTCAGCACAGGCATCTTCCAACCCGAGAGCCACCAATAATTCTTCTAACAAAGAACAAGGTGAATTATCCATACAGACACCAGGAAACCCAGTTGGACAATATTGGCATTAGAAATTACTGTACTCACTTATGCTAGAATAAATAGTCACAAGGCTAAAACAAAAACAAGATTGCTAGTCAGATGATAGTCAATAAAATTTAAAGCACATTCTTGAAATCATTATTTACAACACGACTTAAAACGTTCCTTATTGCATCTTTGATCTATGCATAACCACCAAAATAAGTTCAGTTCTTAGGGAGAACAGAACTGTCAAAAAATTTAAAATCACTGCAGTTCAGGTTGGAAGGATTCATGGTAGAAGATAGCACCCCTCAGTACTTTATGGCACACAGTAAGAAATATTTCAGTTTAAGCAAGTCTTTTTTCTCTAATTCTCTATCCTCCCAGTAACTCTTATGCTTTAAACATTCATGCATGCCATATATTGTGTACCTACATTGTGCTTGTCCTTGTTAATTGTGAAGACAACAAAAGAAATGCTCATGCCTTCATATAAGGAGATACAGACACATAGGTGACTACTATGGTAACAGACTGTGAGAAATGGCTTTGTAGACAATATGAGTAATAATTACCACTTATGAAATTCCTGTGTGGGGGGGTCAGATACTGTGCCAATCTTAATTGCATCCTTCACAGCAATCAAGGTCTTTATTAATACACCCATTTTTAAAGGAGGAAACAGAAGTTTAGAGCAGTTGATATCCTTGGCATTCAGGGCCATGCAAGTGGCAGAGGGGGGTTTGCCTGTGTCCAATGCCCATGATTTCTATACTACGTTACAACATATTCAAATACATATGACTGATCATCAAGGGAAGATATCAGAAGCCACTGGTGGTACCTAGGACATGAAGGTGTCCTTGTAGATTGGCTTTAAGATATGTAGGCAGAAGGGTCTCCCAGGGGAGGGGGGAGAATGAACAAAGCCGCAAATGTGGAAAACAAAGCATCCATCCTGGTGTGTGATGGATTGATTAGGTGGACTGGGGATGGGAAGACCAGATGAGACTCACTGACATAGCACTGATCATCAGTAACAATGATTTGAATTGGGATGAGAAGTAAAATTGGGAATGGAAATAAGAGGATGGAGAACATTGTCACTTTGTTATTCAATAGATAACATAGTTAAAAGGTCTCCTACCAAAATATTTATTTCCCTCCTAGAAAGAGCTCCTCCTTCTTTCTGTCATGTGTCTCAGAAAATGGCAACTCGATCTACCAGTTCCTCAAGAAAAAAGCTTAGTCACCTCCTTGATTCTTCTTTTTCTCCCATCCTTACCATCTTAGTCATTACCAAATCTGGCCATTCACCATGAAATCTCTACTGAGTGTATCTGTGTCCTTCCACATTTACTAGGCCATAGTTATTTTCCACCTGCATTATAGCAATATCCTCTAAATCAGCCCATCCCTCTAAGGGCTTTGTCGTTTTCTATCCTGTATAAAAAGTGCTACAGCCCAGATGTTGTTCAAAAAATACAGATTTGATCACATTATCCCACAGTTTCAAACCTTCCAATGCATCTCATTGCTCTCAATAAAACATCCACAATTCATTCCTTGGCCCTTTTTCCTGTCCAGCTTCATTCTGCAGCATTTGCACATCACCATGTATACCTCTCCCCAACTGAACTACTGTTTTCGTTTTTGAAATAAATCATGCTTTGCCTCACTGGAAACATCCTACATGTTGCCTCGGCAAGACTTACTTGCTCCTTCTCCACCATTCCCCCACATACTAGAAATACAGACTCCAAATCACCCCTGCCAGGAAGCTTTTCCTGATTCTATTGTCCGGGTCAGATGCACCTCCTATATATGTTCTCATGGCAAGCAGAGTATTTTCCATTAAAGAATATATCACCCTAAGTAAGAACTGCCTGTTCAGTTGTCTGTGGTGCCTAGATTTCGGGTTTTGATGTGTCTAGCTTTTTCATTTTTATTCTCAAGGCCTGAGGCAAAGTAGAATGACCTTCCATGTTTCCTTAGAAAAAAACACCAAAAACTTGTAAGATGACTGAAGGAAGGAGAAGGGAAAAAAATCAAAATGAAAAAAACTTGTGATGGAACTACTCCATATGACCTAAACTGAACTATTTTTTCCAATAGTTTCTAACAATTCTAAATATAAAAAGTATATTTATAAATATACATTATATAGATAGAATACAATAGAAAGTTGAAGGCATACCTACATATAAAAGTATTTTGCACAACATAAAAGAAGTCATTTATATTCTGCAGAGGAAGTAGGTTGTTGAAAATATTAATTCTAGGAAGAACTAGAAGAAATATCAGATTAAAAAATAATTTTATGGTATCAATGGAGAAAATTTTCTAAGCATGGAATCAAATGCAGAGAACTTAAAAGGAAAGATCAATATATTTGACTACATAAAAACTTAAAAGGTCTTAAGAAAAACACAGCACTTTTATCAAAGTTAAAACTAGATTTAACAAACTAGGGAAAAAAATAACTTGCTATATATGGCCCAGAATTGCTATCCTTAATATACAAAGAGCCCTAGAAAAAAGAAAAAACACAAAGATGAAGCACCCAATGAGACTTACATATATAAAAGTTTGAGTAAATGTTACCAGAATATGCCACCCTTTATTTCCCATTCAGCACAATTAATAATATAACATATCAAATAATCGGTTTTTAATGCATGACTGTAGTCACAGGAGAGTAAAGGAATTCTTTAGAAGGCTTTACAATGAAAAAAAAAAGAAAGAAAGAGAGAATCCACATGAGTAAGCAAGCACCAGAATGAGAAGTTTTCTTCAGTTTATATGCCAATCACTGATGGCCTGGAGTCTGAGTTTTAGTCAACCATGCAAATAAGGAACTAAGGTAGAAGGCCAGACTGAAGACTCCCTGTGAGTATCTTGAATCCCTGATACAAGATACCTCATTTATAATGAAGGTCTTAGCTTTGGCCCAAAGTAGAGAAGGAGGAGAAGGAAGAAGAGAAGGAGGTGAAGGAGAAGCAGAACTCTCTTGATGATTCTTAAACAAAAGTTTGCCCTCATGCTTGAAACAAAATTTATCATACCCTTGTCCACTCCCCACCCAAACTTAAAGTATAATTTAAAGTAGTTATAGGCTGCTAAGGCCTCTAGTTATCTGCAAGTAGCCTAGAAATCCTTTCCAAAGACAATTTAAATGTAGCCTAAAAAATACCCCAACAATATCAAAGGATCAAAGATTAAAAGAATTTTAAAAATTATTATATAAATGAGGAAATAAGCTGTCATGTGTAAGTGTAGGCAGGACCAATATACCACAGAATTAAACACCCAAGAACAACAGATATTGGACTTATTACACAGAGACTATAAATCATGCATGTGTAATATGTTTAAATACGTAACAGAAATTGAGAGTAGGAGTTAGGAAAAAAGAACTAACAAAATTACACGTATGTATTTAATAAAAAACCAAATAACTCTATAGAAATGAAAAATGTAATAGTTCAAAAGATTATCAGATATGGCTTAAAGGAAATTAGTACATTGAAAAAAATATGTGAAGAAAATACAAGAAATGAAGTACACATACAAGGGGTGATGGAAAATAGGAAAGAGATGTTTTAAGGAAAGGATAATAGAGTGGAAAGATCCAACATGGAGTATAAAGTGCAAAATCCTAATAGAAAATGAAGACAATGATTATTTGGAGTGAAAATTCGCAGGAATTTTCCAGAATTCATGAGAAATAACGATGATCAGAATCAGAAAAATGTGAATTCTACACCTAGATAAATCCTACTGAAATTGCAGTGCAAAAATAAATAGACGCTTTTAAAAACAGCTGTGGGAAAAAAAGTCATCCACAATAAACAATAATTAGACTACTGGCTTCTCAATAGCAAACACAAAAGTCAGAAAGCAATGGAACAATATTTTGAAAATGCTAAGAGAACATAATTGTTAACCTGGAATTCTAGCCATAAAAGCATCTTTGAAAACTACAGTCAAAATAAAAAACATTTCTATTTAAACAAAAACTCAGAGCTAACCCCAAATAGACTATTAAACAAGAAAATTTAAATGAGATACTTGAAAAATCCCAGATGGAATGTCATAGCTGTAAGATTGTCGTTCCTGGCTCTGTGTCACATCGACACTGTTCCTGTCAAGATTCTCAGATTAAACAAGTTTGACGATCCTTCCAATACTTTGGCCTCTGCATGCTTTGATTTCCTTTTCTCCGGTGGCTTTATTCTGCACTCATCCTTAGCCCCTCACTTCTATAATTGTATCTAAATCTTCTCATTATCAACAACTAACCACTCCATCCTTTTAACTTCAAAGATTCCTCTCAGAGTGATCCTAGGGAATTTCTTTTAGTAGTGTAACACTATAACACTAATTTTTTTTTCAAATACACTGATCCTTTCACCATTTTACTATCATATTCAACTCTTTAAAGTCATCACTCCCACCTTACCAAGCTTAGAATCTCTAGTATGCTGTTTTAACCATTCTCTTGCTCAAGCATTAAACTCCTTAACCATCTCTCATGCCATTGTACTGACCAAGAAAAAATGTGTAACTCACTAAACAAAATTCTCCATTATGCTACAGTCACACCCCCACACAGGTACTATGATGGGATAAAAGAAAAAAAACTGGCATAAGGTTGAATGATTTTGCTTTCCACACATGACCATTAGCCTCAAGTGGTCCTCGAAACTGCCTGGGAAGGTTTCCATTTTCCATTCACTATCCTATTCCCTTAAAGAATGATTTCACGTCTTCTCCTCTGAATGATCTGCGCTTCTTATTTTCTGAGAACAAAAGGAGCAATTCAAGGGAACTCACAAAAGCCTACCATGCATTTCACCCCTTAACTTGAACCATTACAGATAAACCTGCCTTTATCTCCAATCCCTTCACTAGAGTGCCTGCTCCAGCCCTTCTCATGGACATAAGATTGTTGCATATTAACTCCCCTTCTCTTTCTTGCATTGTAAATTTTTCATCATTTTACAAATGTGCTGTCATATTTCCCATTTAGAAATCCCTTCCTTGTGTCTACTTCCTATTCTGATTTACCACCCTATGACTTTGCTCTTTGCTCCTTTTATAGAAAAAGAAAAAATCCTCAAAATAATTAGATAAAATAATTAAATAATTGCCACCAATTTGTCTCTTCCCATTTTCCCTTTACCTCACTCCAGTCAGTTTTTGCTCATCACTACACTAAAACTGTTCTTTTTTATTTTTATTTTTTTTCAATCAAGATCACCAATGACCTCTCTATTTCATTTTATTTGACCTGTCAGCAGCAGCTGAGATTGTGGCTCTTTTTTCTTTTTTTTTTCTTTTCTTTTCTCTTCTTACCTTTCTTTCTTTCTTCGATTTTTTTTTAAGAGAGACAGGGTCTTGTGCTGTCACCCAAGCTAGACTGTGCTGGTATGATCTAGCTTACTGTAACCTTGAACTTCCCACTACATTCCACATGTTCAAGCAATCCTCTTGCCTCCACCTCCTTAGTAGCTTGGACTACAGGCACACGCCACCACACCTGGTTATTTTTTTTTTTTTCCATTTTTTGTAGATGTGGGATATTACTATATTTCCTAGGCTGGTCTCTTACTCGTGGGCTCAAGAGATCCTCCTGGATAAAAAATTATGTGATAATGTTTATCTATGCAGGTATAAATGGTCCTTAAATTTCCTTCGGGGCCATAAAACACTTCTGGAGAAGGGATTTGGGGTAGGATTACTTGTGTTCTAGAAGTAGATCAAACCTGAAGAGGAATTTATGGCAGCCTTATTTCCTAGAAGTTACTGCTTGTAGTCAGATAAGCAAAGGTCTGAGAACGCTTTTTTTTTTTTTTCTACATATGGTATGTTAAATCTCAAATGTCTTTGGCTTGAAATAATCTTTCTACCAACTCTAGAGTTCTGAGTTGGTCCCCACACATATATAATTCCCATTAAATAAAAAAGGAATGCATAAGTCTATACCGATTTGAGTACATAAATTAATAAGGAAGAAAAGAAAGCTCTGCCCAACAGCAAAAGGCCAAGTGAGAAATGGAAAGAATGATAAAATGTAGAAGTTATTTTATGGCAACTGTCACTGTGCTAATTATTTCAGGCAAGAATCATCCATGGACGCTAAAATTAGTAGGTGAAAGGATGAAAGTAGAAGGAAATTTCCATAGTTTCAAAGTATCTATTCATCAGATATTCATTAAGTACAAGGAAAACTACTAGAGAGTTACTGGCACCAACTCTCCTTGAAGTCAAAAATCCATGTATAAGTTTTGCCTCCTGAAAAACTTAGATACTAATAGCTTACTATTGACCAAAAACCTTACCCATAGCATAATCAGTCAACTAACATGTATTTTTTATGTTATAAAATACTGTATTCTTACAATAAAGTAAGCTTGAGAAAAGGCAACAATTGAACTCAACACAATAGCAACAGGAAGTGGCTATGAAATTATTACAGTTGTACAGTATGTACTACAGTTAATTTTATGCAGTTATGATTTATTACTGCAGCTTTACTTTTATTGACATTTCTCTCAACTGCAAATGCAGTTAAAGTTTACGTCGTGTATCAACATCACGTGCCTCTTGATATGATGTACTGAGAAGGGTGCAATGACATCTGCAGCACTGCTGCCCCAAAAGCATCACCTGAATCTATTCTTGAAGACATATAAGACAAACCAAAGTTGAGAGACATTTTACAAGATAACGGCCTTGTGTTCTTATATACTGTCATAAACAAACAAGCAAACAAACAAACAAAAACAGGCTGTTCTAAACT